>NC_142475.1:71197210-71510894 GCF_049115385.1 Moschus berezovskii | reverse complement strand
AAGGGCTTGGGATATGCAGCCAAAAACTGTGCATGTTTTGGCTTCTCTTGCTACTTTGGCACTTTTCTGACAACCATTTTTCACTTTTTTTTTTTTTTACCAACCCCCACCTCCAGCATCTCAAGCCGCTTTTTCCCTGTCGATGATTTTTCTGCATTTCTCTTCTCCAAGCTTTCCAGAAGGGTATCTCAGCAGGAACCATACATCTTGGTTAAGCCAATTGCTTCTAACTGCCACATGATGCAGAGCTTTCTACTGAGCCACTGATGCCCAGTGATGATCCTTTGGCCTCAAGTAAGTCATCCATGTGAGGTTTATAGAGAACCATATTGTTCTAAAAATCAAACGCAAATTTTACAGCTTCCTCCTAAATGTCCAGTTCAAATAGAGAGCTGAGGTGGAAGTGACTATAGTAATAACACTCAAATGCTGTCACCATCTGGTGCCTGTGTGGTGGCCTGTGTTATATGAGCAGGTGGCCCTTGTGTATTTTTGAGTGGCCAGCTGTCCACGTCACACAAGCCACTGTCACATTAGTGTTAATTGGCATCTTGGTTGTAATGATCTGTGGAGAAGCCAAAGCTTGAATAGACCTCAGTATATTATTCCTCTTTGTCTTAAGAACTCTGGGTCAAGGCTGACAGATATCTCTCTCTCTATCCTCTTTTCCTTATTTCCTGTATGAGAGTCTAAAAGGCCCAGAATTAGCCATTTTATTCAATTTATTGAAACCGAATATACACATCATTAACCTATTTATTCTTAGCTAGGAGATCTACAAAGGAAATCTCAAAGCAACTTCTTGGAATTTAGAAAGGGTCAGTTTCTTGTTTTGATAGGTCCAGAGATTATTTACCAGCCCCCAACTTTAGAAATAAAAGTGACCTTTCCTTTATAGGTTTAATTCTGTGGGGAGGGGGATGGAGTCTGGTCTATAGGTGGTGACTACCAGAAGAACACAATTGGAAGAGTCTCCTACTCTATGATCAACCATAGAAAATTGCTGACATTTTGACTTACAGAACTGGCAGTTTCTTGTTGTTTAACTCAATGCTTCTGCTTTTCAGTCTTCAAAGTTTCCAGGAAATATATATTTCCTTAAGTGAAATATCCTCTATCATAAAGTCTTGGCCACAGGACTAATATTTAAAATAAGCCTACCTGGACCACCTTGAGTGATGACATCTCTATTGCATTAGGCTAGTCACAGGATGCTGTTAATACATCTCCTAAAATGATCGTGCCTTCTGAGCACAAGGTACTTGAAGAGAATAAAGAGTTCTACTTGCATGAATTTTAGTCATATATACGCGTAAATATTGACTTTTAGAGTCAACTTACCAAAGCAACCATGAATCATTTTATCTTATTTCTATCACACACAGAGACTGAGAACATACCCCAAGAAGCTAAATAATGTTCCAGATGCAGGGGAAATTTTTGTATTTCATAGTCAATAAATTGGCATGCAGTGTTTGCATCAAAATAACCCACAGGTGACTCTGCCTTCCCATCGTTGTTCACTAAGCTGTACATGGGTACCCGAGCCCTCATGTCTCTTTTCTTCAGATTTCACTAAGTGCCATACAGTCTTTTGTGCCACACAATATAACCCTTGATTATTAACTGTTTTGAATATTTAAAAAAATATTTATTTCTTATTTGCCTGCACTGGATCTTAGTTGAAGCATGCAAACTCTTAGTTGTGGCATGTGGCATCTATTTCCCCAACCAGAAATCAAACTTTGACCTGTGCACTGGGATTCTGTGCATTGGGAGCACAGAGTCTTAGCCATCAGATACCACCAGGGAAGTCCCTGCTTTGAATTTTTTGTTTGTTTGTTTCAAATTCACATTTATGTTTCTGTAAAATCTCTAGGAGTGAGGTATTAGTATTTTAAGTCTTTTGATTCTTCCAAGAACCTAGTACTGCACCAGATAAACCTGTACATCCTAACCATTTAGTAAATGTTCACTACCAAATATAAAAGATAGGACCATGAGCTCTGTAAACAAGTTTTCAAGGTCAGATTTTTTAAAATTAAAATGAATAAAATAAACCATTCGTACATCAAATGTCTTCAAGACATCGACCTCTGCATTAAAAGACTAGGATCTGAAATAAATTGACCCATTATAAGAGAAGTAAAATTTAGACTGTCCATCTGTTATGCATTCCATTAATTCTGAGGATTTCATACTTCTGTGTATGCTGAGTTAGTCTTATTACTTAAGTTCTATTCTTTTCTCTCTGCAGAAAATTTGTCACACAGATATTTAAATGGAATCAGGGCTGTACATAATCATGACACAGTACTTTGTCAAAAAGAGGAAAAAGATCAAGTTGGTAAATCATCCCAACTATCTTTCCCTACCCCATTTTATAGACTCACAGGAAGTAGACTCTGAGAGTCTCAGAATCAGAGCACCTTAAGTAAAATATAGTAAAATCTTAATCATTAGTCCATGGGTAATATTTTACTGCTTTGACAATTAAGCGCTCTTTATTACATAAAAAAGAGGTTCTATTGAACGCTGTCAAATAATTCTGGAAAGAAAAATAAAGTACGCTCTTTCAGTATGAAACAGAATAAGTCACAGCTGGCATGAGTTAAATAGCTAAATTAAAATCAAGTTCTCCATTGTCTTATTAGAGCCATCAAGTTAGGGATCATCTCAAAAAGGCATATTGCTATCTTGAAAGTTGCTCAGTCGTGTCCGACTCTTTGCGATCCCATGGACGATACAGTCCATGAAATTCTCCAGGCCAGAATACTGGAGTGGGTAGCCTTTCTCTTCTCCAAGGGATCTTTGCAACCCAGGAATCGAACCTGGGTCTCCAGTATTGCAGGCAGATTCTTTACCAGCGGAACTGTCAGGGAAATCCTATTGCTAAAATAACATATCTTATGCTTTTTTTTTTTTTTTTTTGCATTGCTATCTAGGTGGCATGCAAAAAAATAAATAAATAAAAGAACATAAAATACAATATTTTGACTTTTTCTGTTAATGAGTCCTTTTCCTCAAAAAGCCCTTGATAGCCCTTGATAGGCTCATTGTAGGTGCTGGAAAAATCTGTTGGCCAGGAGATTTTCCTCTTGTTGGAAGACCTGCTCAAATGCAACCCAGGACAACAAGAAGGGAAGTTTAGGGACTTCCCCAGTGGTTCAGTGGTTAAGACTTCACCTTCCAATGCATCCCCGGTCAGAGAGCTAAGATCCCACAGGGCTTGCAACCAAAAGAAACCAAAAATATAAAACATAAGCAATGTTGTAACAAATTCAATAAAGACTTTAAAAATAGTCCACATCAAAAAAAAAAATCTTTAAAAAAAAGGCAGAAGGTAAGTTTAGGAACAAAATTGTTTTACACGCCTAGACTGTGGTACAGACTGCAGACAGGCTCAGGGATAGAAGACACTGTGGAAAAATATGACTGGAAATTGCAGAGGAAGAATGAAAATACTAGGAAAAATCATGAGGTCCTAAGATCGTGAAAAAGTTAAGTAATGGAAGGAAAATAAGAAACCAGTTAAGACTGCTAGGAAAAATAAAAACTTGTTCAAGAAATAAAATGTTACTTGGTTATACAGTGAATGATAGTTTTATGGGCATAATTAAGTGAACACTGCATGAAATTTCAATGTGTAGGATAACCCCTTTAAGGGTAAAATATGGACATTGTTCTTGTTCAGTGTCTCAGTCGTGTCTGACTCTTTGCAACCCCTGGACTGCAGCATGCCAGGCTTCCCTGTCCTCCATCTCCCAGAGCTTGCTCAAACTCATGTCCATCGAGTCGGTGATGCCATACAACCATCCTGTCCTCTGTTGTCTGCTTCTCCTCCTGCCTTCAATCTTTCCCAGCATCAGGGTCTTTTCTAATGAGTCACATCTTCGCATCAGGTGGCCAAAGTATTGGAGCTTGAGCTTCAGCATCAGTCCTTCCAATGAATATTCAGGACTGGTTGGATCTCCTTGCAGTCCAAGGGACTCTCAAGAGTCTTCTTCAACACCACAGTTCAAAAGCATCAATTCTTCGGGTGCTCAGCCATATTTATGATTTATTGAAAATAGAAAGTAAATATCATCACCTGGGAGATGTAAAATGTAGACCCCAGTGTTTGGAGGAACAATGGTAGAGAGACTGCTAAAGGGAAGGATGGAGGCAGGACTGTTTTCATAAGACAGTGAAGATTCAAGGGAGACTATATCAGTTGATAGAATAAGAAATAGAGAAGAAAACATATTCTTTATAGTCATTAATGTAACCATGTAAATTCCCCCAGATAGTGATATAATCATTGTAAGTGGATGAAAGGAGGAGATGGGAGTGATGTAAGATGCACATAATTCTAATTCATCAAAGCAAGAAGTTGATGCTTCATGTGTACAATTCCTGAATTTATAAATAGATGTATAAACACACTATATGTCAACATGGATGTAATCATGGGAAGAAAGTATTAAAAATGGTCTCTCCTGTGGATCCATTCTAGATGGATAGGTGGTGGATGGGTGACCATTTATTTTCATTATATCCTTCTTTATAAAGTGATTTAAAATTTTTATGTTTATATAATTCTAACAAGTATTTTACAAAAAGCTATCAAAAAATACAAATCTCTCACTCACTGATAATGCAACCATTGGACGCTTATTTGCTTCTGTATATAGATTTGAAGGTATTCCAAATTGGGCACTCAGTCCAGCACCATGTCTTTCATGGAAAAGCTTGCTGTAGGTAGAGATATGCATGAATTCTCCTTCCTTTCTTTTTTCAGTTTCAAGAGGTCATTGCAATTGGAGGAGGGGAACTTTAAAAAATTATTCATTAATAAATAATGTATTTATATGACTCAAATTCAAGAGACATTAAAAGGAAATATAATAAAGTTCACATGCTATTTATGTTTCCCATGTACTCAGTGTTAAATCTGTTATTCTTCTAGAGCCTTTTAGAGTCATTTTACTTGTATCAGGGCTAATGAACATACAGCCATGCATATACATATATTTCTGAAAACTTGCTGCTGCTGCTGCTGCTAAGTCACTTCAGTTGTGTCCGACTCTGTGTGACCCCATAGATGGAAGCCCACCAGGCTCCCCCGTCCCTGGGATTCTCCAGGCAAGAACACTGGAGTGGGTTGCCATTTCCTTCTTCAATGTGTGAAAGTGAAAAGTTAAAGTGAAGTCGCTCAGTCGTGTCCAACCCTTAGCGACCCCACGGACTGCAGCCTACCAGGCTGCTCCATCCATGGGATTTTCTAGGCAAGAGTACTGGAGTGGCTTGCCATTGCCTTCTCCGTTCTGAAAACCTACTGGATTGCAAATTTTTGGCTAGCTTGAGCTGATAATCCACTGTTTTAAAAGGAAAAAAATCATACATTCCCAGGCAATCAGAAACCTCAATTTATTTTTCCAATTGTTATATATTATTAAGCAAGGATGTCTGTGGCATAAAACACCAAGAACAGAAATATTTAACACTTAACGAAGTCATTCCGTTCCGTCGCTCAGTCGTGTCTGACTCTTTGCGACCCCGTGGACTGTAGCCTACCAGGTTTCTCCGTCCATGGGATTCTCCAAGAAAGAATACTGGAGTGGGTTACTGTTTCCTTCTCCAGGGGATCTTCCCGACCCAGAGATCGAACCCAGGTCTCCCGCATTGGAGGCAGATGCTTTAACCTCTGAGCCACCAGGGAAGCCCAATGAAGTCATTACTGACTGTTTACATGCAGCACACAATGGTAACACAGTTTGCTACTCAAGATAGGAGGACCAGCAGCATTGACATGACCTGAAGCTTGTTAGACGTGTTGCCCCTCAGACCCGGACCCACACCCAGTAAATCAGAACCTACATTTCGCTGAGATCTCCTCTCTCCGTCGACTTTTATCATTTCAAACTTTTCTTCTTAGGTGTGGACACTTCCGTATCTCTTAGGTTTAGCTGTTTTCTCCTTCTCTACTTTTAGATGTTTTTACTTCAGATGAGGGCAGACAATGACAGTGATGCAGAACTTGCCTCGACAGCATCACTCTAGACTCATTCTATGTAGAGAACACCTGAGAAGTAATCAGCCATCACTCTGATCTTCCTGGAATCGTGCATAATTCTTGCAAGTGCTTGTGTGTGCATCATTATAGCAGTTTTTCAATTTAGATAGGGAATATTGAATAGAACAATTTGGCAGTTGTTATAGTGACTCTTCTGAGACCGAAAGATCAGATAGCAAGGAAAATCACTGCTCCACTCCCTCTGCATAAAAAACAAAATCAAATAGTACAGCCGTACATGGACTATGATACACTGTTATTTGTTTCTTTAGACGTCATTATGTGTCAGTACATGAAGAAACTTCATCGATCTTTTATGGTAGCCAGGTACTCCACTGTGTGGATAAGCCATAATTTAATAAAACAACCCACCTTTTTTCTTGGCCATTTGGGTTAATTTCTGTATTTTGGTATTAGAAGCAGTATTGCATGAACAGTTTCATACCTGTGTTAATATCTTGTCATATGCTTGAAAGTATGTCTATTAAAGACAGTGGCTAGGCCAAATGACATCACCTGCTGTTGCTAACTTGTTCTCCATAGATATTTAATGTCCTCTCCATTTGAGAGAAGGAAGTGTTTCCCCATGCTTTGTTGAATAATAATGTCATCAAACTCTGGATCATTTTCTGTATCCTATGTTCTCTTAGAAGAGCAGAATGGGATACAAGAAAGCATGGATGTGAGGAAGATGAGGAAAAAGATCTGGTTGTTGGAAACCAGAGGATTTCAAGAGACTTGGGGTTCCAAGAGATGGTAGAAGAATGCTAAACAGGGCAGGGAAAGGATGATGAATATAAACCTCAGATTTAAGTCCTTCTCCCCTCTATCAGAAGGACAGGTAGAACATGCTACATTGTATGTGATGAAGACAACTGCTTCTTCCCTGGGGACAAAGTACAGAACATATTTCATAGGAAAGTGCTGGTATTTTCTATTTTTTCTTGTATTTATTTGGCTGTGCTGGGTCTTCCCTGATCAAGGCTCGAACCCAGGCCCCCAGCATTGGGAACATGGAGTCTTAACCACTGGACCACCAGGTAAGTCCCTTTCCTTTAAAGGTGTGCTTCCTCACAGTCTGGACCTTTCTCCACATACAGCCCTTTAAATATTGGGAGACATTTTGGTGTCAGAGTTCCCAGGACTTGTGTAGGGTTTGTGCAGGACCCAATACCTCTCATTTTCTTAGAGGAAGATAATGAAATCTTGCCGATTCATCATTCACAAGCTGGAATATTTGCTGAGATTTCAGATGCTGTAAACACGGGCTTATCTTGGCTTTCCAGCCTCTGTTTATAAGGAAGTCCTTAATCATTTTGCAAATAGTACTCAGGCCTAAGAAACAGTTGAAACCGTGTCATTCAAGGTAGGTCATTGCCTTGTCCTAAAGGATATTTGTAAGCATTTAAAGAGACGGGAGTGCTTTCTGATATTAAAAGTTGACTACTTGTTAGACCTGCATTTCATCACAGACTTGCTCTGAGAAGGATGAGAGTTGAGGTTGATGCAGAGCAGGTGGACTGAGCTCTTAGCCCCGTGTAGTGCAGAGCTGGGGAAGCTGTCTTGAGATCTCAGGCAGGTTCCTTAGACTATGCCTCGGTCATGGAGCAACTGACTTTGAATTGGGATGTGGCTGTCCGGATCTCTCTCCTTTACTCTGAAACAGCTGAGCCAGTCCCCAGTTCTTCCCCTCCTGTCTCTGTTCCCTCAGGAGGCAGAGGCAGTACTGTGGGGCCTTGGCAGTGCCCGTCTTCCACAGCCAGCGTATACGGGGATTTTTCTTCTTGTTGCCCTATTGTCAATACCAGTTCCATACCATTAGTCAATCATAACAATTGAGGGACCCCACTGGCCTTTTGAAATGCTGGAAATGGAGGGCTTGCACCATCAGGGTTGCATCAAAACTACTTGGATCTGGCATGTTCCACTTTGCTCCAGGGTTAATGATGCCATTTATGGAGCTGGCAAAATGCAGTCATTTGCAGAGTCCTGTGTTAAATAATAGGGTAACAAACATGAATGGAAATCCATTTAAAAGAGAAAACAGTCACATGTGATATAATGTGAACCCTTTCTGCAGTTACTATATAGTTTCCCCCATTTGCTTGTGAAATATGAGGGAAATTTTTTTTTTTTAACTTTTGTATCTCCATCCTCTGGTGGCTCAGACAGTAAAGAATTTGCCTGCAATGCAGGAGACCTGGGTTCAATCCCTGGGTGGTGAAAATGCCCTGGAGAAGGAAATGGCAGCCACTCCAATATTCTTACCTGGGAATGGTTGATATCCTATCCCATAGATAGAGGAGCTTGGTGGGCTATAGTCCATGGGGTCGAAAAGAATCAGACATGACTGAGCATGCATGCATCTCTTACTTTATCTTATCTAATAAATACTGTTGATAGTCTAAAATTTTTTAATCAGTTTTTCTTTATGGATTTAAATTTTGAGGCAACTTTAAAAGTTTGGTCCCTGAGGAGACAAGAGTTCGATTTAAAACAAAAAATGAAGACTTTGAGTCACTAATTTTTTTTAACGATGTATTTTTCCCAACACTTGAGTGTTAGAAATATTTTTGAAAATGTTTTTGTATTAGAGGTCTATTTCTTTAAAAAAGAATGTACTGACAGAAAAGATATGACTTTATGTAGAAAGAACTTAAAAATAAATATGCAAAACTTTCCACTGAGGGTGTACAAAATAATTGACTGAGAATTGGTCATTTTCAGTAATATTACACTGATAATTCTTACAATCTCCATGTACACTTTAAATTTTTTATTAACATGAATTCATTATAGAACAAATTGCTGCACTTAAAATAAACATTAAAAGCTATTTGTTTATTTATTGTTACTTCTCCTTCTTCCATGGGAAATACGCTTCTGAATGCAATGAATAAAACCAGAGGTGATTACACTCATTTTGATGGAGTCTGTGGTATAAGTGCCATTTGCAGTGTTGCGATGCTCCCTCTTATGGGGCAAGAAAGAGAAGAAAAGGGGAAGAAAACCAGCTCTGCAGGTGTCCGTGGGTCTCCTACTTTGCCTGTTATGTGGTTCCCAACATTCCTCCAAGCCATTCCTTTTTCTTTCATTTATTTTTTATTGGAAGATAATTGCTTCATTATGTTGTGTTAGTTTCTGCTGTACAACAAAGTGAATCAGCTATCAGTACACATATATCCCCTCCTTCTTGAGCCTTCTTCCCACCCCATTCCTCTAGGTCATCAAAGTGCCCCGAGCTGAACTCCCTTTGCTATGCAGCCGCTTCTCACTAGCTGTTTTACACATGGGACTGCATATATGTCAATGCTGCTCTCTCAGTTCATCCCACCCTCTCTTTCCCTGCACTGTGTCCACAAGTCCATTCTCTACGCCTGCATCTCTATTCTTGCCCTGCAAATAGGTTCATCAGAAAGAGAAAAATAAATATTGTATATTAACGCGTATATATGGAATCTATAAAAGTGGTACTGATGAACCCTTGAGCCATTCTTTTAGGGAGGTTTCTCATGTCCCCTCTGAGGGGAAGCTGGAATTCAGACTCATGTCTGTTTGATACCAAAGTCCTTGTTTTTCCTAATGTCCCTCTATGTCTTCATGGGATGTTTTTTCTAAAGCCATTTGAAGTGGAAAAGGGAGCAATACAATTCTAAATGAAAGTAACAATTAATTTCAACATAGTATAAATAACCTTGCTTTTTAAGATGGTGTGTGATTATAGTTTGCATATCTATGTTTTAACTGCGAGTTAAAGGAAACAAGTTGCATAAATATAATAATTGCCTTGTAACATAAAATTGTGGCAGGCACATAAAGATCAAGGGTAAGTACCTGGATTAGGTTCTATGTGAATTATAACATTGCCTTGAATCCAAAAAATGAGTGGTATTTTGCTTTACATGCTTTTTATTCATCTTTTGAGTCTTTTCTCACATCTGTTGAAAGTTGTGAAAAGTTCCTGTAAACAATGTTCATAGAGGTGCAGTCATTTTTGCATAAATTTTTTTTGACAGAGCCACAAATTCCCTAAGTTCATCACTGACCCCCTTTTTCACCTTTTTCCTGGGTCAACATGGAAAACTTTGTTATTACAGATGCCATTCTCTGAAATATTGGCTGAACTTTGTTCTTGGAATTTCACAAGGCTTAGCAACATAAACAAATCTTTCATTAATAGCTTATGAACCCTAACTATGTAGCAGGGTACATTTTTAGGGAAATGTATAATTGGGGGAATAGAAAGCTCTGGAAATGCTGTTTGAATCTGGGCTATAGCAATAGCTCACACATACATATTCCTGAAGAATGTTTCCATGTGTTACAAATCTTTACTTAATCATCACAGCCTCCCCTGCAGGGAAGTTCTGAGGTTAGTAATCTGTCTGTGGCTTTACAGATGGAGAATGGAGGAAGCTAGGATTTGACCCAAAGGAGTCTGGTCCCAGGGTCTATGTTTATTATGATACCACAGATCTCTCTAGGCTGGTCCAAAACACATGTTTTGATTCACAGTTAATGCGTTTGCTAATTCATCTGCTCTGGATGATTGGAATTTGGCTGTTAGCTGTAATTCCATGAAAATGTTATAAGTAAAGAAAATTGAAAATCAGTTACCTGAAATTTCAAAATATTTAGGTGTTTGGTGTACCTCTGACTAACCAACAAGGTTTGTTAGGTTCCTATGAGGGGTATTTTGTGTGTGTGTGTGTATTAGTTGCTTCAGTCATGTCCAACTCTATCAGACCCTGTGGACCATAGCCTGCCAGGCTCCTCTGTCCATGGGATTCTTCAGGCAAGAATACTAGAGTGGGTTGCTGTGCCCTCCTCCAGGAGATATTCCCGACCCAGGGATCGAACCCAGGTTTCTTATGTCTCCTGCGTTGGCAGGCAGGTTCTTTACCACTGGTACCACTTGAGAAGCCCCCCGCCACACAGAAACCCCTCCACCCCACCGTAGATGGCATTATATGAAGGGTGTTAGAATTTCCAGGTCAACCAACTTGTGCACTGGGTAATGTTCTCTTTAACAGTCTCCATGTGGTTTTCTGTTCTTTAAAATAAACACTAGGTTGGCATTATTAAATTTTAAAATGACAGGTAAATTTAACAGGACATTAACAAGTGTTTGAAGTTAAGTTCAGAATTATATCACTTCGTAAAAAATGTTTCTTTTGTGACTATTTCTAGAGTCTTGGCTAGAACCTGAAAGCAAAGTCTTCTCTTCAGCACTGGGAGGTATATAAAGCAGTTTTCTGACCACACAGTTCTGTGAGCTCATCACAGAAAATTGGTTTGCAAGGTCTTTAGAAGGGCAGGCTATTTGTAAACTCCTTTTGATTTATCTGGCAATGCATAAAAGTCCTCTTCCCATGAAGAAAGATACTCAAGAAAAGAAAAAGATGTGGTGAACTGGGTATATTTAGTTGAAATAAAAATGACTTCTTTATTTCTGCATAAGCAAAATATACACGTATAGGGAAAATAACAATTTATGAAATAGAATCAGGCCACAGTGCATTTCTTTATTTCCCGCTGGAAGTTATTATGAAGCACTGTGTTTTCACCTCTCTTATAACACCTGCCATTCTTCCTTGTGCTTTAGGCAGCAGATCATCCATCCCCGCTATAGTCTTCACTTCCTGAGTGTGTGTATCACATCTTTATTAATCTTGGGACATGCCTCCTGGGCTGTGCCCACTTTCCTGCACCAATTTCTGTTCCACTTGGGACTTTTGTACTCACAGTCATGCCATGAATTTTTATGAGATTACACTGAATGGTCCAATATCAATCCAGGACATTTCAACCTGGAACATAACCTGGAACACTGTACCCTTTCCCAGTGAGGAAGTGGGGCCTTTAGATTACTGCTCACTCTTTCCCTCTGAGTCAGTACCCCATGTGATGTTAATTTCTTCTCAAAGCTATTTCCTCCTCATAATTTAGTGTCTGTACTTCATGATCTCTATCATCGTGGCTTCTATCATCTCATTCCTGTTGACACCCCCATTTTGGTTGCTATTATAACACCTCTTCTGCTGATCTTCAGATTTTGCTTAAAGAGGCATTAGTCTAAATAAGACGAAAAAAAAAAAAAAAAAGATCTTAATGACCCAGATAACCACACTGGTGTGATCACTCACCTAGAGCCAGACATCTTGGAGTGCGAAGTCAAGTGGGCCTTGGGAAGCATCACTATGAACGAAGCTACTAGAGGTTATGGATAGCTGAGTGATTTCAAATCCTAACAGATGATGCTGTGAAAGTGCTGCATTCATTATGTCAGCAAATTTGGAAAACTCAGCAGTGGCCACAGGACTGGAAAAGATCAGTTTTCATTCCAACCCCAAAGAAAGGCAATGCCAAAGAATGTTCAAACTACCACACAATTGCACTCATCTCACAGGCAAGTAAAGTTATGCTCAAAATTCTCCAAGCTAGGCTTCAACAGTACATGAACTGAGAACTTCCAGATATTCAAATTGGATTTAGAAAAGGCAGAGGAACCAGAGCTCAAATTGCCAACATCTGTTGAATCATAGAAAAAGCAAGAGAATTCCAGAAAAACGTCTATTTCTGCTTCATTGACTATGCTAAAGCCTTTGATAGTGTGTGTAACAGCAAACTGGAAAATTCTTCAAGATGGAAATACCAGACCACCTTACCTGCTTCCTGAGAAACCTGTACACAGGTCAAGAAGCAACAGTTAGAACCCAACATGGAACAACAGACTGGTTCCAAATTTGGAAAGGAGTATGTCAAGGCTGTATATTGTCACCCTGCTTATTTAACTTATATGCAGAAGATATCATGTGGAATGCCAGGCTGGATAAAGTACAACCTGGAATCAAGATTGCTGGGAGAAATATCAATAACCTCAGATATGCGGATGACACAACCCTTATGGCAGAAAGCGAAGAGCAAATAAAGAGCCTTTTGATAAAAGCGAAAGAGAAGAGTGAAAAAACTGGCTTAAAACTCAACATTCATAAAACTAAGATCAAGGCATCCAGTCCCATCACTTGATGGCAAATAGATGGGAAACAATGGAAACAGTGAGATACTTTATTTTCTTGAGCTCCAAAATCTCTGCAGATGGTGACTGCAGCCATGAAATTAAAAGACACTTGCTCCTTGGAAGAAAAACTATGACAAACCTGGACAGCATATTAAAAAGCAGAAACATTACTTTGCTGACAAAGGTCTGCCTAGTCAAAACTATGGTTTTTCCAGTAGTCATGTATGGATGTGAGAATTGGACCATAAAGAAGGCTGAGCACTGAAGAATTGATGCTTTTGAACTGTGGTATTGGAGAAGATGCTTGAGAGTCCCTTGGACTGCAAGGAGATTCAACCAGTCAATTCTAAAGGAAATAAGTCCTGAATATTCATTGGAAGGACTAATGCTGAAGCTGAAACTCCAATACTTTGGTCACCTGATGAGAAGAACTGACTTATTAGAAAAGACCCTGATGCTGGGAAAGATTGAAGCCAGGAGAAGAAGGGGATGACAGAGGATGAGATGGTTCGATGGCATCACTGACTCAATGGATATGAGTATGAGCAAGCTCCAGGAGAAGGTGAAGGACAGGGAAGCCTGGCGTGCTGCAGTCCATGGGGTGGCAAAAAGTTGGACACGACTGAGCTTCTGGACAATAGCAACAACAAGCCTAAAGAAGAAAGTGTTCATTTCTCTAGTGAGCTGAAAAACACAGGAATTTGGAATATTTTTTGTCGTGGAGAATGATGGTGAACTGAATCATTAGAAGAAGTTCACATCTGTGGTATCTCCTTCCAAGTCAAGTCTTCTTCCATGCCTCAGTGTTCTTTCGTTGTTGTTGTTTTTACAGTTTGTAGTTTATTTGTCTGCCTACTTCCATTTCTTTCTCTTGCCTTTTCTCTTTCTCGTTCTCTCTTCTTTACTTCATTTATAAAACTATTCCAAACCCTTCAAGTTGTGGTTTGAATTTAGAGTCTTTTATTGGCTTTCATTTTCATACATTAAGAGGGCTTCCCTGATGACTCAGATGGTAAAGAATCTGTCTGCAATGCAGGAGACACAGATGTTGTGGGTTCGATCCCTGGGTCACGAAGATCCCCTGGAGAAGGGAATGACTACTCACTCCAGAATTTTTGCCTGGAGAATTCCATGGACAGAGGAGCCTGGTGGTGTCGCAAAGAATCAGACGCAGCTTCAGGACCAAGCAACAACAATTTCGGTTAAAACTTATTATTGGAATTAATTTCACTTGTCAAAAAGAGTCAGACATATCTAAGCGACTGACACTTTCACTTTTACTTTTAAATAAGGACCAATGAATCTTCTACAGCTGATACTTGGTCTAGGTGTCTTTCTTATGCGTTGTATGTTACTGCCCGAGCCTCACCGGCCACTATGCATTAGTCCCTGGGGATAGGAGAAACAATCAACCTTTGCCCTCATTCTCACAAATGGCTTGGTTATTAATCAAGTGGTCATTGGCCAGGCTTCCTTTGTTCAGTCCTCTGCTTGTAAGTATGGAAGTGTTAGCTCGAGACAGAACCACAGATAAAGCAGCTAAAGCCCAGAGTGATTAATGGCTTACAAGGTCATGATTCTAGGTGAAAGCAAAGCTGGGCCAAGAATGCAGGTTTTCTGTGTCCCGGGCACGTTTGTTTCTGTTTTTGAACTCTACCTCCCATAACATAAAAAAATCCTAATTCATAAATTTTCCATTGTAATGAGCTTCAAAAAACATAGAAGGCAAAGATAGTAGGTCCAATAATATTGTTACTTCTTTTTCTAATCTGAAGAATAAACTACATCAGTGAAAACAGAAATTATGAAAGTATTGGTTAAAAAAAAAACAAAAACCCAGAGCTTTAAGTAAATTAATAAGTGTTAGGAGACACATTCGTTGTTGTCATTGTTTCATCACTAAGTCATGTCCAGCTCTTTGCAACCGCATGGAGCCCTGCCAGGCTCCTCTGTCCATGGGATTTTTCCAGGCAAGAATACTAGAGTGGGTAGACATTTCCTCCTCCAGGGACTCTTCCCAACCCAGGCATGGAATCACGTCTCCTGCATTGGCAGTCAGATTCTTTACCACTGAGCCACCAGGGAAGCTTAAGAGACACACACTTAAAAACAATTTGCCATCTTCGTCCAACAGCATTTAAGGGAATGTCTACATGGAGCTCTCATGACTTCAAATCGCGTGACACAATTTTCCCCCTAATTTTAACGTTTTCTTCCAAATCACTTACGAAAAGAAACTGCAACATCTTCAGCAAGAAACGGGAAGATAGAGGGCAGCAGAGGACCAGAGCGCTGCGCGCCCTGAGACAGAGCAGGTCTGCCCAACTCGCGCATCGGAAGACCGGGGAGTCGAGGCTCAGCCCGCACCCTCTCCCCCACCCCTCCAGAGGGAAACGCGGCGTCTCTCGCTCATTGTTTAACAAGAAAAGGGGGTCTTGGCGACACAGCCAACGAAGAATAAATGAGCGCTCTGCCCGTTCAAAGTCAGTGTGCAGATCGGACCGAGGAAGCGTGCAGAGTCAGAAAGTCTTATTTTTAGAGGGTACAAACCAGAGAACAGGCCCGGCAGAGGGTGTTTCTCCGCCCCCGCACCCCAGGTCCCTTCCAGCCTCAGTAATTGGGTAGGTTTGGCAGCCTGGGAGAGGGCCGCGTGGTCCCTTGATGAATGCTCCCCTCGCACACGGGCGCGAATAAACAGCACCGGGGGAGGGGAAAGTGATAACCACCAGCCTCAGCAGAAAGACAGCCTATAAATATGCCAGGGGGTCAATAGAAATGATTTCATTCCGCCTGTTCAAGACTGCTGATGAGAGCTGACAGGGCAGCTGACTTCAGGGCTGCGTCACAGTAGTACCCAGAGCCTGAAGGGCAGGACCAACAGCATCAGCGGACTGTGTCCTGAGCTGCGGTTCTCAGCAAGGCCAACCGCGGAGAAAGGCACTAATAGACCTAGGAGGACCTGGGAGCCTGGGGCTTCCCGCTTCCTCTCCCTGCGCTGCTTTATTCTCCCCTCCCTTCTCTCTGCCTCTGTCTCTTTCTCTCCCCCTACTCTTCTCCCCGCCCCCACCCCCCATATTCATCCCTTTGCTATTCTGCTATTTCTAGAAAGAATCTTTTCTCTCGCTGGCAGAGCATTTGTAACAAAAGAAAGAAGACTTAGATGCTGATGCAGGGCTTTTACCTGCAGGAATGTGAGGATCTGCTGTCTGGATGGGAATGAGAAAATTCTGGGAGAGCGTGGATGCTTAACTGCTCAGAGGAAAAACAAATCTTTTGGGGAAATTGCCCATAAAACAATTCAGGAGCTGAAATAAAGCTATTTTCCTCATTTTCTTCTTACTTTGGGATATAACAAATCCATTTCCCCAGGTATCTCCTAGTTACCCCATTGTTTGTGGCTCCTTCCCCTGACTTGGCCTGCTTTTTTCTTGTGACTCCGAGACATCCATGTTCCCCTTGAAATGACAGCTCCTCTTTCAAGGTCAGAGAACAGAAGCCATGTTTTCTTGCCTTCTCGGGCTCTGTCTTTCCGTGGTTGAGTCTGATGAATGGACCGGCAGCCACCCACCCTGCCTGCGCAGCCAGCTTTGCCCAGGGTCTCTTGGCTGCCTTATCTGCCTGCCTGGGGCCTGTGCAGAAAAACGGAAAAGATGAATGACTCTGAGATTTAGTAGCCTGCCTTGGCACCTTCCTCACTTTCTTTACCCAGTTAGTGCACACTCTAGCTAGTTATTTAGTCTTTGCAGTTTTCAAGGAAGCGAAGCAGTCAAGAAGGAATTTTAAGGCAAATTGTCCTGTCCTCCCTGGATGGTCTGCCTCCATAACTACATCTTTCTCAATACCACACATCATGTTAATGTTTTCATGAACAAGTATTATTGTATTTGCTGGGTACCACCATTCTTTCAAATTCTTCTATAAATAGAAAAAAATAAGCAGATACACAAGTATAATTTGCATTGCTTAAAGCCAGGCTTATTTGCAGAATTAGAACGTTCTGGGCTGTCAGTAGTTTGTTTTTCATGGCCTGCTGATTACTGCCAGTTTTCTAAGTTTTATAGGTTTGCTGCTACTGCTGCTGCTTCTAAGTCACTTCAGTCGTGTCCGACTCTGTGTGACCCCATAGACGGAAGCCCACCAGGCTCCCCCGTCCCTGGGATTCTCCAGGCAAGAACACTGGAGTGGGTTGTCATTTAGCCCTAATAAAGGGCTTTTTGGTTTGTTTGCTTGTTGGGGTATATCATGTTTTTGCTGTGTGGCTGCAGATGATGGTGATGAAAGTCGTTCAGTTGTGTCTGACCTTTGCTACCCCATGAATTATAGCCCACTAGGCTCCTCTGTCCATGGAATTTTCCAGGTGAGAATACTGGAGTGTTTGCCCTTTCCTTCTCCAGGGGATCTTCCTGACCCAGGGATTGAACCTGGGTCTCCTGCATTACAGGCAGAATCTTTATCAGAGAAGCCCATGGTTAGAGTTACATAAAAATAAATTTTAAAAGGCTATAATTTCAAAAGCACTGTTGGAAACACACACACACACACACACACATATGTGCATGATTTCATGAGGCCAGGTCTGAATGCCACTGCAACCAAGACTGAGTTGATTTAGAACAAGGATTTTGTAACTTGCAGTGTTTTTATATCTGAACAAACTACTCAAAAGAATACCCACTGATAACAAAAGTACTTCTTGTTGTTTGGTGTGGATTTTATTGGGCTTCCCTGGTAGCTCAGCTGGTAAAGAATCTACCTGCAATGCAGGAAACCCTGGTTCAGTTCCTGGGTTAGGAAGATCCACTGGAGAAGCGACAAGCTAACCACTCCAGTATTCTTGGGCTTACCTGGTGGCTCAGATGGTAAAGAAACAATGTGGGAGACCTGGGTTTGATCCCTGGGTTGGGAAAAATACCCTGGAGAAGGGAACAGCTACCCACTCCAGTATTCTGGCCTGGAGAATCCCGTGGACAGAGAAGCCTGATGGGTTACAGTCTATGGGATTGCAAAGAGTTGGACATGACTGAATGACTTTCACTTTCACTCACTTTGGATTTTGTTTAGTTTTGGCTCACTGCCTCTAGGTTATGGACTTCCTAGGGGAAGGGTCAGTGCTATTCATCTTCATACCTGCTGTAGGTCTGGCTTAGTGTTTGTGTATAACAGGGTAAAATAATTGTTAGCTGAATAAAATCTAAAGCATATTTTAAGTGCTCAACTTCAGTAAAAACAACATTTGGGAGTTGTGGAGTGGGGAGAGAAGACCAAGAGGCAAACTTCTAAAAGTGTGCTTAGCCCAATAATACATTTAATTCCAAAATTTTACCACTCATTCTCTTAATTTATTATTATTTAGAAAAGAAAATAGATGAAATTAAAAAATAGGCAAAAGATCAAGGTGGGAAACTGAAAGATACCTTAAGAAACACAAATGAAGAAGGATTCTTATCAGGCAAATACTGAATCAGCATTTTCAAGTGTATGAGGGAGTAGGGGGATTTCTACTTTACAAGTACAAAAAGAGAAAAGGAAAAGATCATTGATAAACCTCTTTGTCTTATAAGTTTTGGAAATGAAACACAGCCCACTTAACCTAGCATTGATTTTTCACAACTGAAATTCCAGTGTCCCTGCCCCCCCCAAAAAAAAGAGAAGAAGGAAAACCCCACACTGAACAAGATGATAATCCCAAGAAGCTGAAAATTAAGGCCTGAGAAGAAGGCAGACTGAAGAAATGGAGTGATGACACAGTGCAATGAAAGCACACACTGTGGCCCTTGGTACTGGCTCCACACCCAGTGTGGTTGGCAGAACTCATTGTCTGCAGAGGCGTGGCCTCCTCAACCTTGACTAAGTGCTTGAAGTGTTGACTTATTTTATTAAGGATTCTGTGGTGGCATTTCTGCTTTCATTCCTAAGTAGTGTTTTCCTTCCTGTTTTCGCCTCTGATCTAGTCCTTGCCAGTTCATGTCTGTGACCTCTTTAAGATATGAATGGTCTGTTCATTGTGAATGGACCCAGTGCGAACTTGTATATTGAGAAGGGCTTTAAGTTAGTACTCTGAGCTTTAGTTGCCTTATTATTAGCAATTTAATTATGATGTGCCTTGATGTCATTTTCTTTATGTTTCTTATAAATGACTTCTGGCAACTGTGGATTTATGATTTTCACCAAGTTTGGAAAAATTTGACTGTTATTGCTTCAAATATTTTTTCTGTCTCCTCTGCTGTCTTTCCTCTCTTTTGAGAACTTCGATTACACATATGTTAGGCCATTCAAAGGTGTTCCACAGTTCACCGGTGCTTTGTTCATATTTTTGTCATTTTTTTTCCTCCATGTGTTTCATTTTGGGTTGTTTCCATTGTTTATGTCTTCAAATTCTTGAAAATATTTTTTCCCTCCGTTTTCAAATCTACTGTTAATCCCATCCATTTTATTCTTCACCTTAGTCATCGTAGTTTTCATTTCTAGAAATTTGACTTGGAGCTTCTTCTCTTTATCCATCTCTCTCTATTCCTTCAGCTGTTTGAACATATAAAATACAGTTGTAACTGATTTCATGTCCTTGTCTTCTGACATGTGTTAGTTTTGGGTCACTTTATCCTCATCATGAATTGCATTTTGTAACTTTTTTACATGCCTGTTCATTTTTGATGGGATGTGAATATTGTCCTTCTGGGGCTCCAAGTAGTCTTTTAGTCCTGCCCATCTCCTTGAGCTTTGTTCTGGGACACTTGTAAGTTTTTTAGACACAGTTTGATCCTTTCAAGTCTTGCTTTTAAGCTTTGTTGGGTGAGTCCACAGCTGTATTTTGTGTAGAGTTAATTTTAACCTGTCCCTGAGGCAAGACCCTTCTGAGTGTTCTACCTGATGTCCTGTGAATCTGGAGGGTTTCCAGTTAGATAGGGAAGGGGGTGTGGGAGGAAGATCAGCACTATTCTTGGCCCCATGTGAGTTCTGGGTACTTTTCCTTTAATTCCCTTGATTGGTTTTTGCCCTAGTCTGGAATAATTTCCTTCCATGCACTAGCTGGGCAGTGCTCTGCTGAACACTCAAGGGGATTCTTCCTCTGCAGATACTTGGAGTTTTCTCATGCAGCTTTCTTCTCTCCTGTGCTTTGTTCTTCTAATTCTAGCCATTTTGTTCTCTAGACTTTCATCTCCACCTCCTCAACTCAGGGAGTCTACTGAGTTATGCCTGATTCCCTTTTCCTTCTCCATGGCCCAGAAATGTCTTTCAAGGAAGTGATCTCAAGCAGTGTCAGAGGTCACCTTGTTAATTTCTAGTCTTCCAAGACCATCACCCTTCAATGCCTAACGTCCAGTGCCTTAAAGAATGCTGTTTCATTTATTTTCCCCAGTATTTTTGGTGATAGGACAGGAGGTCTTTTGAGTGAATCCAGTCCTTGTCATACCTTGTTGGCAGAATCACCAAGTTCTTAATTTTCTAATCTTTAAAATTATACTTTAATTTTGGACTTACCTATGGAGTTAGATAATAAAGTAATTTGTGTTTTTAAATGTCATTACCTATCTTCTTTATAGCTCATCTCCTTTTAAAGGTTTATAGAGATAAAGATGCAAACATCAGACAAGAAAATCATGTTGGAAGGTAAGATAAAACAAGTCTAATATCCCCAAAGTTTATCTTAATATTCAGCTAAAATTGCTGAGCCCCTGCTTTGTGCCAAGCCCTGGACAAGGTACTGAATGGAGCATGCCAATAACATTCTGTCCTGTTGGCAGAGAGTGTGCAGGCTTGTCATGTTCCCAAGATGATGTCATCCAGTACCTCAGGAGAGGCATAATGGCCTGATATTAGGGCTGAAATTCTTCCTGAGGATACGCATAAAGGGCAACCATGTGATGCAGTGGGCTTCCCTGGTATCTCAGTGGCAAAGATCCTGCCTGCCAATATGGGAGATGCAGGTTCACTTCCTGGGTTGTGAAGATCCCTGGAGAAGGAAACGGCAACCCACTCCAGTATTCTTGCCTTGGAAATCCCATGGACAGAGGAGCCTGGTGGGCTGTAGTCCATGTAGTCACAAAGAGTCAAATATGACTTAGCGACTAAACAACAGCATGTGATGCAGTGACCGGTTCTCCCATCCTCGACCTCTCTCTTCCCCATTTACACCACATTAGTAATTTGGTATAACTGCTTTATACTTTTCTAGGGTTCTGTGCTTTCAGTCTTCTGGCTCCTTCTGTCTGACTTTCCTTCTGTGCTGCTCTGACTTCCTCCCAGAAGCCTTCCTTTATCCCCTCATCAAAGTTGAGCACCTGTCTTAAGAGATTCCAGAGTCAGAACTCAGGCGTAGCTCTTGTGACATTGGGTTTTAATAGTTTGCTTGTCTGACTTCATGCCAAACTATAAGCTCCTTAAAGGGACAGATGATACTTTAATTCTCTATTCCCAGGGCCTTGGATACAATGTTTGGCATATAATCAATGTCAACAGTGTTCAATGAATGCACAGACTGAACGAATTAATCCTAAACTAAACAGAAGAGCCAGATTCAAAGTCCTGGTTCTCATAAGTTCTCTCAATATTTGTTTATGGAATGATGCCAAAGTACAGTCAGGTGAGGCATATAGCAGTTCAGGTACTCACTTAGCCAATGGTCTGGCCAAAGATGATCTATTTGAAATGTAAGCCATTATTATTCCACTACTATTAAGTTTTGTTTAAGCCTAACTCTCATAATTTATATGGTGCTTTTATAATTCCTCATGCTTATTTTATTATGTTACTAATAATATTTGCTGTGAACTGAAGGTTTGTGTCCTCCCCAAATTCATATGTTGAGGCCTAAATCCCCAATGTGATAGTGTTTGGAGGGGGAGACTTTGGTAATTAGATCATGAGGGTGCAGCCCTCATGAATGGAATTAGTGCCTTTATAAGAAGAGATGAGCAAAGTGATTGCTCTCTCTCTCTCCACCCAGTGAAGATACAATGAAAAGATGACTGCAAACCAGGAGGAACATCCTCACCAGATACTGGATCTGCCAAGGCCTTGCTCTTGAACTTCCTGTCTCCAGAATCATTAGAAAGAAATTTCTACTATCTGTGCCACACAATCTGTGGTATTCTTTTATGGCAACCCAAACTAACCAAGATAACACTAATATATATTATTTTAGTTATAAATTATCTCATTAAAAAATATTCACTGAAAGTAGCACCTTCTTCAGTAACACCCGTTCTTTCTCATATCTAACAGTGATACTGGTTATACAGAAGCCCCCTTAGGTTGAGTAAATAAAAGTTTTAAGCCTTATGATCTTGGCTTCCTCTTTCATTCTGCCACACTTATGTGCTTATATTATCTGGTATAATGATAACAATTCTTGTGACAGGAAAATTTAGGGGTTATTTTATTTGAATGACTAATAGCATAATGTTTAAAGAAAATACTTGCGGATGATAGAAAATGATCAATTTTACCTTAAATTACAGATTAAAGGAATTTGGGTTTGCTATGAAAGGAGGCAGATTTTTTTCCCCCATATAATTAAAAGTAATGGGGTGAAAGAGTAAACACTAAGAACTCTCCTGGGATGTATAACTGTTTCCTCTGTTTCAGAGAACAGAAGGAGGGACCTTCCCCACACTGAGGAATTCTGTGCCGTATTCTGGCATAGAATCTGATGGGCTGGGCCTGGCCAACACCTGTTCTCTCTGAATAAAATTCTGGTGATGAGGCAGACATTTAGTAAGGCCTAAGGGTTTGAGTGGAGAAGGCAATGGCACCCCACTCTAGTACCCTTGCCTGGAAAATCCCATGGACGGAGGAGCCTGGTAGGCTGCTGTCCACAGGGTCGCTACGAGTCGGACACAACTGAGTGACTTCACTTTCACTTTTCACTTTCATGCATTGGAGAAGGAAATGGCAACCCACTCCAGTGTTCTTGCCTGGAGAATCCCAGGGACGGGGGAGCCTGGTGGGCTGCCATCTATGGGGTCACACAGAGTCAGACACGACTGAAGCGACTTAGCAGCAGCAACAGCAGCAAAGGTTTGAGTGAACTCCGGGAGTTGGTGATGGACAGGGAGGCCTGGTGTGCTGTGATTCATGAGGTCGCGAAGAGTTGGACACGACTGAGTGACTGAAATGAACTGAAACACAAGCCATGTGCCCAGGGCACTCAGGTAATAAGACATGACCTCCAACCTCAAGGAGAGGGAGTATCCCTGGATCCTTGAGATGGGGGCCTAAGTTGTTTCATTTACTGTTTTAACTCCAGGGCTTTCAATAGTGCCAGATCGAGGGTACAGATTTTAATAAATATTTATCACATGAGTCAATGGGTTCTGTTACAGTATAGCTGGGTTATAATTGGGAGGGTGACCAAATTAAGAAATTATGGAGCATGTATGACTAGTCCTGCCAGTGTTGGAATGTGAGGTGAGGGTGTTTTTGAACAAGACCTCATGGGAGAGGTAACATGTGAGTTGGAACGTGAAGGCTGAGTCGAATTTTTTCAAAGGAGAAAAGAGCATTTCAGTGGTTGTGGAGACAGGTGATTGGAAGCTCTGCTAAAGGGCTATTCTTGTAACCAAGACTAGAGAGGACACAGACTTGACTGAGGAAAGTGACATTGGAACTGCAGACAAAGGGATGTTTAAGGATTTATATGAGAGAAACAGGTCAATGGCATACGGATGCTAACTGACAGGCACAGTGGAGACACAGAGAACTCAGCTAAAGCTCCCAGGAGGAGGCTGATTGGAGGGTGGAGGCGCTGAGTCACCTTTGCTCTCCTTTTGACTCCACCCATTTCTCTCTCCCAGCTAGAACATCCACTCATGGACATGTGTTTTGTTTGCTGTGGAGTCTTCAGTACCTAGAACACTTACTGACACATTTCATTTCTGCTGAATGAATGATTCAGATTTTGCAATCATTGTCCTCAAAGATTGTGGTATTGTCTGGACTCTCCCTGCTTTGTGTGTGGTCTGTATTCTGGTAGGAAAGTCTCTTATGTCCAAACTTTACTCAATTATTTGTACTTGTCCATTCTGTTCATGTCGTTTTTTAGCAAGTCTTGAGGTCAGAAGGATACTGTGCTGGTAATATCGTTGAAGAGGTAATAAGTCTCATTAGACTTTCCCGGTAGGTCTTCCATATTGTGTTTGAATGGTCATAGAACGTCCAAACTGGAACTGTCCTTTAATAATAATGACTCTAATAACATATTTGACAGCCTATTGCATGCCAGGAACTCTGCTTAGCACTTTTTGGGGGGTTGTCCATTTAATCTTCATAATAATTCTGTTTTATTTAATCTTTACAACAACCAGCTACTTATTTTTAATTTACAGATGGAAAAACTGATCCTCAGTGGTATTGTACAACTTAAATTCATCCCCCCCGCCCCCACCGCTTTTAAGGGATTCACTTGCTAGTTTCTAATTACAATGAAAGAACCAGAATAGAGCTGAACATGAGTGTAAAAATGTGATGGTTGAGAAGCCAGTCCAGGAGATGAAGACCTGAACTGGAAATCCCTTCTCTGATACTGTCCTCATCTTCAGGCTTCTGCTTGTACCATCAGAGTTGCTTGCTGGACACAAAGATAACAGCCTATCTTAATGCAGAGTCACGCGGTGAGGTTCCCTTGCTTGAGGTTCTGAATTCAGCGATCAGAAGGGCAGTGTTTCAGTAATGACTCTGAGTTAAAGAAAGATGATCTGTCAGGCAACTCATGTCCCTTGGCATGAGAAAGTCAACTTCCTTTGACATTCTGGGTTATCAGTCAGGATCCCAAAATGTTGATGTCAGATGCGTGGATTCCTAGTTGAGATCAAACTCATGGTTCCAGAGAACGAAGGTCAGAGCACTGAAATGGATGAATTAGAATTAAGCTGGCTTCTGTCATAAAGCTTCATATAAATATTACACCCAGCTCTATAAGAACTCAGTGTTTGGTTTCTGAACCTATTAATATATAATGAGGCTATGGTGTAATTAATATCGTTTGTTTTGATTTTCCGTTAAATCCGCTTTAGTAATAAGAATGCAAGGTAATTATTCAGAAAGCCTTTTCAACAAATGTCAGTTTTCATTGATTAAAAATCAAGTCAGTGCTTCATTTGAAATGATATTTACAAGCATGCTTTAAGCCGAAATGAATAATTATCAGGTTATTGAACTGTGAGTTATCTGCAAAGAATTGTCTACTTTTTTCTTTTTGAGTTTTGCATTAAGGTTTGATCTCAAATAATAACAGAAGGCAAAACAGGGGGTGTTGAGAAGAAGCATTATGCTTTTGTTTTGAGGAATTTCATTTTCTTTATTTAATGTTGAAGCCACAGTTTCTCTCCTGTGTTGGTTGTGGAATATCCAAAGCTGAAGTCTGGGGACGCGGGAGCCAAATGTTGTTCCCTGGGAGGGACTTGAAGCTCCCGGTCGCCAGCCATCGAGTGTGCTGTACTGAGCGGTGGTTGTGCCAAGCTGACTCAGGCATTTCTTTTCACTCTAGAATGGCTTTTTCTCCTACATATTTCCCTTTCTTTCTTTCACAGAAAACAATGGGAAAGTAGTCTGTCATCTGTTATTGAGTCATGCTGAAGGTAATGTGAATTCAGAGCCCTTTGTTTTTCTTCAGGGCCTGAAGAATGTGTCCCACGACAACTCCAACAGTGTAGACTGCAGTGTATCATGTTTACAAATAGACATGTGTATATAAGTCAAGTCACCAAAATTATGTACTGCATGGATTTAAAAATAATGTCCCTTGTGTGACTAACTCTTATTTGATGTACTCCAACAAATTGACTGTAGCCTGCCAGGCTCCTCTGTCCATGGAATTTTCCAGTCAGACATACTGGATGGGGTGCCATTTCCTACTCCAGGGGTTCTTCCTTACCCAGGGAATGAACCCATGTCTTGTATCTCCTTCATTGGCAGGTGGAGTCTTTATCACTATCACCACCTGGGAAACCCATAGCAAAATGACCGAAAACCATGACTGCATGCTTTCTCCATTCACTTACCCAGTATGCTTTGTCCGAAACACACTTGTATGTGTTTGAGACAGCCACAGAAAAACTGCCCAAAGTCCCTCCCTTGTGAACCTCACCTTTGAACCCGGGAGATTGACAATAATGAACAGCATGTGACATGTGGAGAATATCAGATGGTGATAGATGCTGTCTGGGAAGATTGAGCAGGTAAGTGGATTGTGGGGGGCAGGTTTGGGCAGAGAAGGAGTTCCATTTGCAACTGAAAAGTGAAAGTGAGGTCACTCAGTTGTGTCCAACTCTTTTTGACCCCATGGACTGTAGCCTATCACACTGCTCCGTCCATGGGATTCTCCAGGCAAGAGTACTGGAGTGGGTTGCCATTTCATTTGCAACTAGTTCATCAGAAAAGCCTTACTGAAAGGAGATAGTTGGGCAGCCCCTTGTAGAGTGTGAGAGTGAGCCATGTGGCAACTGGGGGAAGAGCATTCTACCTTCAGGCAACAGGGTGTGTAGACCTACTGTGGTGGGAGGCTGGCCGTGGAAATGGGAGAAGGAGACCAGGGTAGCTGAGACAGGGTGCTGGAAGAGGAGAATATTAGGAGAGCCAGTAGATGGAATTGGAGAGTAAAGTGAAATATCCACCTCCTGACAGCTCGTGTCTGGTATAAAAGATCTGTTGTAATAACTTGAGGCTGCTGCTGCTGCTGTTAAGTTGCTTCAGTCGTGTCCAACTCTGTGCGACCCCATAGACGGCAGCCGACCAGGCTCCGCCATCCCTGGGATTCTCCAGGCAAGAACACTGGAGTGGGTTGCCATTTCCTTCTCCAAGACTGTTAATCTGATGGACAACTTATGTCCTGTTTTCTGAGACTTTCTGTGTGAGCACCAGGAACAGAGCCACTCTATCAGTGGCCATCACAGTGGGACTAATCTGGGTTCTGGGATCTGGTCAGAATTCATCCCTGGTCATGGCAATTAGGCAACTCGGAAATTTTTAAGTGAGAAGGTAACAAGGAGAAACAATATTAGAGATGAAAAGAATGACCATTTTGTTATAATTGACAGCAGTGTTGGACACAGGTATAGGTGTATAGATTTAAGGTGAAAAAGTTTCAGATGAAACTCTGAGTGTTTTGCATCATGATATTTTGGTAATTGTCCTTATATGAAAAGTGGACCGAATTTTTGAATACTATATTCTTAATTTTTGACAGTCAGGATGTTCTGTCTCCCTTTTTGGTTTTTCTTGGGTTCTCCTTAAGCAGTGGGAGAATGGGCTTCCCAGGTGGCACAGTGGGAAAGAATCCTCCTACCAATGCAAGAGATGCAAGAGACGCAGGTTCAATCCCTGGGTCGGGAGGAACCCCTAAGAAGGAAATGGCAGCCCACTCCAGTATTCCTGCCTGGAGAATCCCATGGACCAAGGAGCCTGGTGGGTTACAGTCCATGAAGTTGCGAAGAGTCGGACACAACTGAGCATGCATGCAGGCACACACACACATGAAAACCAAGTAGGATGTTTGGTTGAATGATTAGATTAAGGTGATATGAGGGTGGGTGGGTAGAGGAAGATAAATAGGATGAATTTAGAATTTAATTTGTTTCCAGGCACTGTGCTAGGAATTTGTCACCCTCTTTGGTCCTCATAACTCTCTGAGCTGGATGGAGGAACTACTTAGCCCCATGAACAATCCTTTGTTTGCTTCTGACTCCATCATACATCCTTGAAGGGACAATTCCAACAAGAGATAAGGTGGAGAGTGTGAAGGTTAGGATCCCCATTTGTTAATGGTGGCTGCTGGAAATGAAATGCCAGTTCAAGGTATATTCTTATCTCACTAGAGAGAACACCCTCTCCAAGCTCCTTCAGGGACATCACCTCCCTCCAGTGTCAGGGAGCACTGCTTTCTTTGGTTATACACTGTAGTCTGTCAGAAGTACAAACCTTGAAACTACCCACAAGGACCCAACCAGTAAGTGATCAAAAAGTTTGCAGTTATGGTGGATGAAAATCTGGGAAATGTGAAGACCCTTAGTAATTCTATGGCATCAGAAAATTAAATTTCTGTAATAACAAATTACGATATAATGAGGTCACATTAGTGAAATAAGAGGCCCAGATGCCTCAATGATTTAATCTCGCTCTTTGCATAAGCTTGTGCTGAATTTTAATGAGTATTTTGATTGATAACATATTTAGTTCAAAATAGGTCTTTGAAGACAGCTGTAAGAGTATTAACATTTAAAAGATGCTATGATAGAAATTTGTTTCATTAAGTAGCTGATAAGAAAAAAATTACTGTATAAACCTGCCAGTGTCAGACATCCTGTTATGACCCATCTACTACTGAGCGAAGAGACAGTAATATGTCTTTATTGGGCTATTTTTGAACACTATAGGAGCTCATTTTCCTAATTTAAGAAAAATCCAAGTGACACCAACGAAACAGATACAGTAAATGTGCTAAATTCATGAAAAGAGAATTTCAAGTAAAAGTGGCCTAAATATGAAATGGCTTTGGTGTTTCAGCTCTTGGTAAAATTGCAGTAGCTTTGAGGGCTTAGGGATTATCTCAGTGGGGCTGAACCCTTAGACCAGCTGTGCAACAGTAGCATAATGTGGGCCATAAATGTGAGTCACATATATACATATATATACTGTTAGAATTTCTAGTAGCCAAATGAGAGCAGTAAAAAGAAACAGGTGAATATAATGCATGTGATTTAACCCTAACTGTTTAAAATATTACTATTTGAATGTGTAATCAACATAAACATTATTCATGAGACATTTTATGTATTTTTTTTGCATTAAGTCTTCAAACCACACCCTAGCCCTTCTTCTGCTCCAAAGAATGTACAGTAAGTTTAATTTCTCATCCGTAGTGACAATCCCATTCATATTTTGCAAAAGGTCTTTCCTCTCTGTGTCATCTTTGACATGCTAAACACCCAAGTTCTAATAACTCTTCCTCTTTTGAGTCTTTTCTGCTGTCCTCTGGATGTCTTTGGGTTAAACAACTAACCTTCAAAAATTTGATTCTCAGAGTTGGTATTATGAGTGTAATGGGGCTGGAACCCCACCTTGAGCTGGATTTATGCTCGTATTAGTGCAGCAAGCTATCAGACAAAGTTGATAGCTTACTAGAGTGGACAGTAGACTCAAAGAATTCAGGGTGAAACTGCCAATTTCTTCTGCCTTGAGATGCCCTGAAGCCAGGGGTGTGTGTACTGTGAAGCTAATAAAGCTTTAATTTCAAGTCTCTCTCTTGCCTGGGCCCCTACAAGGCGGTAGGAGGGGCTTAGCAGTTTATTCATTTGGTCATATGATTTTGTAAATTTTACAAATGTGAGATAATTTTGCTGTCTTTTTCCACTTTGACTTAACCTTTGCTGTTTTTCCTCATGTTTGGAATGGCTGTGGATCTGAGTTAAGGAGAAACTGAGTTGGGAATGTTTTTAGTTTGGTTTCAGTGAGACAACTGTGTGGTATACAGTCACTTCATGTATAGTTGTTACAACTGGACACATTTATGTATAGCTCTTTCAAGCTGACCAATGTAGAATTGAGTTCCAGAAATCTTTCTTTTTCTCCTGGTCCTACTCACCTGCATTAAAACACAATTCCAGCATCAGAGATTGTATATCAATATGACATACACTATAGATCCTAGGCCTAGAAGCTACACTGTGGAAATTTTTTTCAATCATCCATGTATAATTGCAATAAATGATTTTGTTCTTATGGACACAGTTAAAACAGAAACTGTTGTCTAATATATACTTGATAATAGGATACCTAAAATTATGACAATATGTAAATTTTGTCTTTGTTGATGGACTTACACAAAATAGAATTTACCAGGCTTCCAGTGTTTTAAGTTTTAGCTACAAACTTGTAGCTGTACTACAAGGAATTGTTGTTCAGTTGCTAAATCATGCCATACATGATCATGTGGTTTTGTCCATTATTCTGTTAATACGGTGTATTATGTTGCTTGATGTTCATGTGTTTCAACAGCTTTGCATTCCTGGGATAAATCCCACTTGGTCATGGCATATAATCCTATTTATAGTTTGGTGGACTTAGATTTTGTTGAGGATTTTTACATTTATATTCTTAAAGGATATTGTTCTGTAGTTCTCTTTTCTTTTAATGTCTTTGTGTGGTTTGAGTGTTAGGGTCATACTGGCCTCATAAAATGAGTTAGGAAGTGTTTCCTCCTCATCTGTGTTTTGTATGTTTATTAAAAATAGTATTAATCCTTCTGTAAATGTTTGGTGGGATTCACCAGTGAAGACTTGGACTTTGCTTTGTAGGAAGGTTTTTATCGTTTTGTTTTCTGCTACTTTTTGTTTGTTTTTGTCGTCACTGAATTAATCCCTTTAGTTTTTATGAGTTAATTCAGATTTTCTATTCCTGTTCCCAGTTTCAGTAATTTGAATCCTTTTAATATTGTTGATATTTCATCTCAATAATCTGTTGGCATAGAGCTGTGTATAATAGTCCCATGTAGTCTTTTTTACTCCTGTGGTTGGTAGTAATGTTTCTTCTTTCATTCCTGATTTTAGTTTTTTCATCCTCTTTATTTTTTGCTGATCAATCTTTTTAATATTTTATCAAATTTATTGATTATTTTTAAGAATCAACTTTTGGATTCATTAATTATCTCAACTATTTTCATATTACATCTTATACTAGTTTTCACTATTATTTTTCTTTTGCCTAATTTGAATTTAATTTGCTCTTCCTTTACTAGTTTCTTTAGGTAAAAATTAGGTTATTGGATTGATATTTTACTTTAAAAAATATAGACACTTAAAGCCATAGATTTTCCTCTTACCACCGTTTCCACTGTTTTGTAATGCTGTGTTTTTATTTTCATTCATATCAAAGAATTTTCTAATTTTCCTTGTGATTTTTCCTTTGGTCCATTAATTATTTAGGAATATGCTATTTAATTTTTATGTATTTGTGAATTTCCCAAGTTTTCTACTGTTTTTAATATTTAATTTCATTCCATTGTGGTCAGAGAGATGCTTTTATAATTTCAATTGTTTTAAATCTATTTGAGCTTGTTTATTGCCTAAAGTACAATCTACTCTGGAAGATGTGCACTTGAGAAGAACGTGTATTCTGATGTCATTGAGTGTAATATTCTATGAAAGTTTATTAGCTCAAACTGGTTTAAAGTGTTGTTAAGGTCTTTTATTTCATTACTGATCTTCTGTCTTGCTATTCTATTCATCACTGAAAGTGTGATATTAAAGTCTTCTGCTATTATTGTTGAAATGTCTATTTCTTCCTTCAGTTCTATTAGTTTTTGCTGCATGTGATTTGGGGGTATCTTGTTAAGTGCATATTCATTTACCATTGTATCTTCTTAATGGGTTAATCTTTCATCATTATATAATGTTTTTCTTTGTCTCATATAATTTTTTCATAAAACCTATTTTGTCTGATATTAATACAGCCTTTGCAACTCTCTTTTGGTTTACTCTTTAGATGCAATATCTTTATCTTTTCGTTTTCAACCATTCTGCCAATCTCTACCTTTTGTAGAGTTTAATCCATTTACATTTAAAGTGAAAGTGAAGTCACTCAGTCGTGTCCGACTCTGTGACCCCATGGACTGTAGCCCACCAGGCTCCTCCGTCCATGGGATTCTCCAGGCAAGAATACTGGAGTAGGCTGCCATTTCCTTCTCCAACATTTAAAGTAGTTACTAATGAAAAAGAGGACTTCCCTGGTGGTTCAGTCAGTAAAGAATCTACCTGCAATGCAGGAGATCTGGGTTTGATCCCTTGGTTGGGAAGATCCCTTGTAGAAAGAATGGCAACCCACTCCAGCATTCCTGCCTGGGAAATCCCATGGACAGAGGAGACTGGTGGGCTACTGTCCATGGAGCTGCAGGAGTCAGACATGACTTAACAACTAAACCACCACCACTGAAAAAGAACTTATCTCTGCTGCTTTGCTATTTCTGCTGCTTTGCTATTCATGTCTCATACCTACTTTTGTTGTCCTTTATTTACCCTTTACCACTTTCTTTTGTGTTAAATATTTTCTAGGTTATTTTAGTATACCACTTTGATTACCTTGTCATTCATTTACTATACATTTTTGAGTTACTTTCTTAGTGGCTTCCCAGGAGGTGACAGTACCTTGAATATTACAGTAGTACAGCACAACAGCTGGCATACAGGAGCCGGCATTGAGTAAACAGACAAAAAGAGTTACTGATTAGAGGAGGGAGAGGACAGGGAGATGGTGGAGCTGAAGGATCATCAGCAATAGGAGGCAGAGGGCAAGCTGCAATTTCACTCACACCTGACGATGATGGCACAGGTCTGGTTCCTTGTTGGAATCAGCTCTGTTAACCCTCTTGAAAAAACAATCCTGTGATGTCTAGGTAGTAGCTCTTTTTTTTCCTCACCATAGATGACATGGTAGCACTGCATTGCGTTTTGAATGATAGCCGCAAGCTTCTTGTACGGTTCTATGTTCAAGTCCGGTGCTTCACAAACTAATAGTGCCTCCTCAGAGAAAGAAAGTCCCCTTGCCATTTCTTGCATAGAGACTCTCTTCAGTTCTTCAGTTACTTCTTTCTGTCTCTCTTCATCCCTTCTCTAGGCCTCCAATTTCTGGTGCTTCTTAGCAGTGCCAGCCACATCTCCACTGCTTTTATGCTTGCTTCCATGCATCCTGGACCCAAAACAAAGACACTGTGCTACTGTACTCTGTACAGCATTGTGTAACAAAGTACACAGAAGCACAACCACCATGAACGTTACCATGTTCATCAAAAATGTGGACAAACTTATGTGATTGAACATGGGAACACACGTTCCCACATACTGTACTGATTTCTCATGTACTTTTCTTCTATTAGAGGAAACATAGTCTATTTAACTTCAGTTCTTTCAATTGATGCTTCTCAAATTTATTTCTCAGGCCTTTTACTTCCCTTGAGCTTTAGATTTTATCACGTACTACACTATACAACACACACACTCACACCTTTAGATAAGATTATAGGATAGTGCCCTGAGTGAGAAACTCACTTCTCTGTGGTTGCAATCTTAGAAACACTAATATTCAGGAGAAGGAAGAAGATCTAACTAGGGGCACAGTGAAAGAGTGGAAGAAAAGACTTGTCATTTGCTGAAAGCTAAGGTATTAGGCGACGAGTTGACTCACTGGAAAAGACTCTGATGCTGGGAAAGGTTGGGGGCGGGAGGAGAAGGGGATGACAGAGAATGAGATGGCTGGATGGCATCGCCGACTCTGTGGACATGAGTTTGAGTGAACTCCGGGAGTTGGTGATGGACAGGGAGGCCAGGCGTGCTGTGATTCATGGGGTCACAGAGAGTCGGACATGACTGAGCGACTGAACTGAACCGAACTGAACTGAAGGTATTAGGGCTTCAAAAAACAGCACAGGCCTTTGCCTAAATAGATACTTATTATCTGGTTATAATAGCACACTTTCCCAAAATAATGGCATGTAAAAATTTGGCTGAGATAGCAATTCTTACCCTAACAAAAGACTTTTCAAAATCATATCTTATATTCTAGTATCCCAAACCATTACATTCCTAATTGGTGAAGTGTTAGAGGGTAGAGAAAAGTGACTATGGAGATTTATTCTGTCTTTTTCAAAAAAATAGAGGTAAAAAATGCATTGCAAGAAAGCTTATATAAGTCCTGGCTTATAAGACAAAATAAGACCAAACTGTAGGGAGAGTTCTGAAGCATATAAGAACAGGACATGGAAAAGGATAAGGGAGAGTCTAGTTTATGTGAGAGACCAGAATGAACTTTTTTCTTAGGCTAGAGGCTTAATGAGCTCTTCCTAAAGTATGGAAAGTCTCACATTTCCCAGTTGGAAGTCATTAGCTTATGATGGCAAGCCCCTTTTCTATTTGTTAAATTGTGATAACATTTCCATAAGAAGAAGTGGGAACCTGACCTGCTGTTTTTCACTTCTTGCCTCATTTACATACCCGAGGGCTCAGGAGATAAATGTAAGATGCACATGACCTTTTAATTTCCCTTTCCAGATTTTCAACGTTCTCTAGTCAGCTAGATATACTTTCTTGGAGGCATTGTCTTTGAACGCTTGTATAAGACACACGTGGAGAATACGTCTAATGCTTTTTATAAAGACTAACTTCTTTTTGCTAGATTTTCACCCTGGGGGTCTGTTACATTTTCAGAGGCAGAGCATGCTGCGGGAGGTGGGAGGATTGGGGGTTGGCGGTGGGGAGGTCCAGGGTGTGCTCCAGAGAGGGGAGGAAGAAGACAGTGGAGGGAGGGAGATGTGGCAGGAGGCTGATGTGACCCATCCCAACAACCTCATGTATCTTGAATAATTTTTTTTAAACTGATGAAGGACTTGGAATAGTGGAAACTGGTGGAAGGGCAGAGTTGCATGGCCAGGGTAATGTGTGGAAGAAAACAGGACAGACTGTAAGAATAATGCGAGTGGACCTTCTGGTATAATCTCTGAAGACTGGCAGGAATTGTGGGACAATCATCAGACTTCCAGCAGCTGAAGAGTGGGTTGGGGTCCAGGCCAAGTGAGCCTCATCCTCCACCGGGCTTCTTCTGATGTCATTATTACATTGATGTGGCATCTCCTATTTCTCTTATCTCTTCATTTTCCTCATAAGTCTTCAAAATGTAGAGAAAAAAAGTTCCAAGGGCATTTAATTTGTAGAGAGCAAGTTATTTGGAGGAAAACTCAAAGATCACAGAGAAATTAAACTTGAACTTTTTAGAAAATTTAGAAAATGAATAGAATATAAACAATTGGAGCAAGAGAAATGGCTGCAATGTCCTACATTGTATGTATGACATTGGACCTGATGCAATAATCTACGTAGTCAATAAAAGCAGTTAACTGATCCTAAGCCACTTCATTTTCCCTTATATGTATTGTGCATTGATCAACATATAGTACAAAAATCATTTTTTTGGAGTTCATATGTTGACATCTTACTAAATCATCCTAGTAACATGAGACAAGTGGCTAAGGAAATAGCAGCTTTGTTGACTTGAAAATGATCTATTTCCCAAGTATTTTTCTTCTTTTACATATGCTTATCTAGTTATTTCCCACAGTTATAGGTTTATGTTTGGTACCTATGTGTATGCCTTGTACCTGTCTCAGACATACGTGTGTATGTGTGTATTTTTAAGCTGACCATTTTAAAACTGTTTACTCTGACATTATGAAGTCTTTTAAATTATTACTAGTCCTTTTCAACATAGTCATCTATAAATACAATGAACACATTCTAAACTTATTTACTCAAAGAACACTAGCTGCAGGAGCCTTGAGGAGGACATCGTTTTGTACCTTTGTACATCCCCTTCTACATTATGAAATTCAGTAACTTCTTTTTCAGTCTATCGCATTTGGCATTGGTGATTAACTTCTTAAAACACTCTTTTCCCTTGAATTTCCAGATTTCACTCTTTTCTGTTTCTCTTGAAACCAGAGAGTTTTAAGGTTCTGTTTCTCCTTGCCTTTTTGTTATTACAGTCTGCTTTTTTTTTTTTTTTTTTTTTGCTGTTCCTCAACTGATACAGTGGAATAGGAGTCTCTCATGTTTAAAATTAAGCAGGGCCCTCTGGCTCTGATAGCCTGTGTTGCCTTCAGTGGAAATTCACAGCTCCTGCCCCAACTTGTATCCTAGCTGAGGCTCCCCACTCCCAATAAGAGAGTCATGGACCTTTAACTAAGAAGGGATCCTAGAATTTGAAGCTGGATCTCTGCAAACTCTACTCAGCTGCCTATCACCTTTCTTTCTTTCTTTTCACTCACTCACTCATTTATTTATTCTTTGTAAATCCCACAGGATCAGGAACTAGTTCTGCTTTATTGCTCCTTCTATTTCCAGAGGCTAACAAAGCTGTGACTTTAACACTGTAGGCACCTGAGAACTGCTTGTTAAATAGGTGAGTGAAGAAGTGGATGGATGAATGAAACTTCCCCAAATAGTTTTTCATTGCTGTATATTTCCTCGGCCTGGGTTAGTGTAGTATTTGTTGTTGTTTGTGTCTGATTCTTTTGTGACCCCATGGACTGTAGCCCACCAGGCTCCTCTGTCCATGGGATTTCCCAGGCAAAAATACTGGAGTGGATTGCCATTTCCTTCTCCAGGGGATCTTCCCGACCCAGGGATTGAACCTGCATCTCTTGCATTGGCAGGCAGATTCTTAACCGCTGAACCACCAGGGAAGTCCTAATTACACTCTGATTCATTGCTGTTTAGTTGCTCAGTTGTGTCAGACTCTTTGCGACCCCATGGATTGTAGCCCTGCCAGGCTCCTCTGTCCATGGGGGGATTTCCCAGGCAAGAATGCTGGAGTGAGTTGCTGCTTCCTTTCTCCAGGGTGTTGGTGCGGTAACTTATTTATAAAGATGGCTGCAAAGCCTCCTCTCATCCTGCATGTTGCCCCTCCACCGGCTAACTGGCAGCCCTCCCACCACAAGGTGGCGTCTGTTTCCCCCGTTTGTACCGGGACTGGCCCTCTGGCTTTGGTTGATAAAAATTGGTGGACGTGATGCTGCGTGACCCGTAAGATACTTTGCAGCCTTGCTCTGGGGAAGCGTATAAGGAAGCCTGTCTGACCAACTCAAGGAGGAGAGGTCATGTGCAAGAGGACTGACAGAGCCCACCTGATAGCCGCCACCCACTGCCAGACCTGTGAGTGAAGCCAGAAGCGTTCAGTGCAGGCAGCTGTTGAAGATAAATGGAGCCTCATGAACAAACCCCAGTGAAGACATAAGAGGAATCACCCAGACAACCTGCAGAGTCACATGAGGTGACACATGGCTGCTTTTTCAGGCCTACGACTTAAAAGATGGCACGACTTTAAACAGGAGCAAGTCAGTGTCATTCCCTTTAAGGAGCTTATAATCTACCAGGAAAGGCATGTCACATACCCTAAATAATTTCTGGTTCTCATGTGAGTAGATTATGGGTCCAATTGTACAATCTTTCTCCTGCAGTTGTGAATAATTCTCGGCAGCTAGGAAAAGGACATCTAACAAAAATAAAATGAAGACAGAGACCTTGAAAAAAATCACATGTAGCCTAATAAACGTGAAATATTGAAAACGGGGGAAGATACACGTGCATAAAGCTAGAAATTGGAGCCATTTATTTTATGCATTAGTTGGAAAGGAAGTATGAATTTAGTACTGTCCTTGCCATCTCAGCTTTTCTCCATGGGAGCATGCAGGAAGAATATATTTACATTGGGTTCTCTACAGATATTATATATATTTTACATACAGGCTCTGACAGACTCAATTCAGAGCGAAGCGTAATCTTTCAGATACTTTTCATTGCATTTATATTATAAACTCCATTTGGTGGGTGAATATCACTGTAAGCCTCGGCATTCATATGCTAATGTTATAAGTTGGAGTTGTCAAGAGAATTATGCACAGGCTTGAGTACATGTGTGTGTGAGTGAGTGATATTTGTGTTTGCCAAAGTGGCACGTGCTCCTGAAGGGAGAGTGTGTCTTATCTTACTAGCTGTCTGGTCTCAGTTTCTCTCTCTAATGTGCCAGGAAGAAAATGTCTTTATCACTGAATATTTTGTTGATGCACAGATTCCAGGATGTCCTCCAGTGGTATGAGGCATGTGTGTGTGTGTTTGTGTGTGCATATATGTATGTGTACATATTAGGAGTAGAGATTAGCATGCTTTTTGTTTCTGTGTTCATTATTATTATTATTTCATTCTGTGGGATGTCTCATCATTTCATGTGATATTTTCTAACAGTTTCTCAGAATTTCAAACTCTTGGTTTACCTGTATTTATGAGACCATTTAGCATGGCAGCTCCGTGGACTGTAGCCCACCAGGCTCCTCTGTTCATGGGATTTCCCAGACTGGAATACTGGAGTGTGTTGCCGCTTCCTTCTCCAGGGAATCTTCTGGACCCAGGGACTGAACCTGCATTTCCTGCATTGGCAAGCAGATTCTTTACCACTGAGCCACCAGGGCTTCCCATAAGCACAATAGTCTTACTTAATTGAATATATTCGTAAATAGTGTTTTCTATAGGTTTTAAATTTTATCAATTTTGTAACAATTATAAGAAGCAGCGGAAGGTGTGGAGTTTATTGTAATTGGTAGAGTTTGAGCAGTGAGACCAGAGGCAAGGCCAGGAAGGAAGGTCAGTTCAGCCAAGGTTGCTCCGCTAAAGTCATTGGGTATCCTCTCTGGCTGTCACTGCAGGATTATAAGCTGAGAGGTAACATGATCAGATTCTTATTTTGGACTGATCACTTGGGTAGGGGTATGGAGGGAAGACCTGTCCACACAAGATTCTTGTCCTCTCTCACCAAGCCAAATGAGGCATTTTACCCACTATCAAATATTTCTGAGCAAGTTCTTCAAGAACTGGAATTTGAAATGATGTTTCTCAAAGTATGGTTCTGTATCAGCCTGCATCAGAATTACTCAGGTGATGCTTATTAAGTAAGCTAATTCCCAGGACTATCTCATACTTACTAATTTAGTATCTTTGAGGATTATTAACATTTCATCCTGACTTTGCTCAAGCTGCTCCCTTTGTTCGGAACATGTTCCCCTTTTCTTCCTCCTTCTTACTCATTCCCCCCCGCCCCCAAAACCCAGCTAAGTCATCACTTTCTTGAGGAAGTCAATCTTGAACCAGGAACCATCAACCAGTCAGAGAATTATGCACTAGTTGATCCCACACACACAGCTCCCCTCTCTTATTTTGCCTTTAAATACCTCTCCCTGAAATCCATGGGAAATTCAGGTCTTTTGAGCACGCAGTTCAGTTTAGTTCCGTTGCTCAGTTGTGTCCAGCTCTTTGCGACCCCATGGACTGCAGCACGCCAGGCTTCCCTGTCCATCACCAACTCCTGGAGCTTGGTCAAACTCATGTCCATCGAGTATGTGATGTCATCCAACCATCTCATACTCTGTTGTCCCCTTCTCCTCCTGCCTTCAGTCTTTCCCAGCATCAGGGTGTTTTCCAATGAGTCAGTTCTTTGCATCAGGTGACCAAAGTATTGGAGCTTCAGTTTCAGCATCGGTCCTTCCAATGAATATTCAGGACTGATTTCCTTTAGGAATGATTTCCTTTTGAGCATTAGCTACCTATACTCCTTGCTTGGCCTTGCAATAATAAACACTGCCATTTCCTGTATCACAAACTGGTGTCAATAGATTGGCTTTCCTGCACATAGGTGGGCAGACCCAAGTTTCATTGGGTAACAAATGGACAAGTTCACGGTACCCATTTTAGCTATTGTCATAGTTCACAGTGACTTCTTAGAACATGTGGGACCTGTTCTTCAGTCCGTACCAGATCTTCCACTCTCAGGGGTTTCTCCAGCAGTACAGCTCTGTGGGGAGTCACATCTTAGTGATGGGGAGCTGGTGAAGTCTATTTTGTCACATGAAGGGGCTCTGGTGAAATCAGAAGCTTATTAAAAAGGTGGAGAATGATGCCTAACCTACGTCATGACCCCAAGATCATTAGGTATGGCAGAACTCCCATGTCTATGAGTTTCCTGACAAATATGCTACTTTTATTATTTGTATATACATTTCTGTATCTGTGAGCAGCGTTTGGTGATGGCCTTCTGTCTGTCCTTTGCCAATGAGAATGTTGACTCCAAGAATGAGGTGCATTATTTCTTCCCTGTCTGTAGCTTTGATTTCTCCGTGCTTTGTAATGATAGAGCCATCCTCTGTGTGAAGCAGTCCAGGCATGTCTGCTCTATTTCTTGCATAGAGAGCACATGATGTCAATAGACAGCAAAGGGCCAGAAGGACTGTGCAGGAAAGAAAACACTGAGTCCAGTGCCCTTGGCAAGTCAAGGTCTACAATCTAAAGGCGCATTGATGTGTATGTTTGACTAAGATATCACCACAAAAATGACACAGACAAACTTTGGAAAAGAAACGGTGAACAAACAAGGTTTGTGGTTTGTGAATTATGGGCCTAGATAAATGAGAACTAAATCGCCAGGACAACTTGGGAGATTTCTGCCTCATGAAAGTTCCCAAAGATTCATTTATATATCATTTCTCTGTGACGGATGGCTCCATAAATTTTGGGCAAAGGCAGGAGGAGAAAGACTTATACCTACAGCCTAAGAGTTCCCGCCCACCTTGAAGGGTGCTGATTCTGTTGATTATAACATGGAAGCTGTCAAGTATTTTTGGATTAGGGAGGTGATTCTTGCAGAGTGGTCACATATTGATTTGGGAGGGTAGGGGTTCAGACTGACACAGTACCATTTGCAGCAGGAGCTTCCTTAGATGACCTTAGTTAATATTCATTTTTCTGCAGAACTGGGATTTGTCTGACAAACTACATGAGTTACTGCATCTTTTTATTTGTGTGCAGCAGAGACTAGAAATTTATGAAATAGGAAGTGATAAATCAAAGAGATGGGAATGAATAAGAAATGGATCCCTCAAACTTTTGTATTTGTTGATGCACCGGCAAAAATAAACAGCCTAGAAAAGCAAAGATAGTAAAATACTTTTGAGTTCCTCCTAGAACGTGCAATATAAACACGACGCATTATATTCATTTATGCTCCTAGAAGGCACAAATTTGTTTTCTTGAGTGCTCAAAAGAAAGGATGATTTGATACATGGCAAAAAAGTGCTGAAAGAAACTTTGAAAACATTTGCCACTGGAGCATCATTTCAAACCTGTCAGAAATGTGGGTAGGAAATGGGAAAACTTCTGCCTTGACAGTGTTTTGGGGGAAAATGGGCTAACTAAACAAATATCATTTGAAGGCAGTAAGGAGTAAACTGCTCAGAAACACAATTTTATTTCCTTTTACAGATTCTTCTTCCAGAGTTTTTAGTCACTCACAAAACAGATGTCATTTTTGAAAATGCCGAATTGCAAAATACACAAAAAAATCAGCATCCTTCAAGAATACTGTTGTGCTTTCTTCTCATTTGCTGGTGGGAAACATGTGTGTCTTGAATACCAATTATCTTTTCAGTTCAGTGTTCCCTTCAGAGAACAAAAACTTTGTGGTACAGCTGGAGAGGACGAATAGAGTGGTATCACAGAAGAGCAACTAGCACCTTGGAGCCAGCTGTTTGTGCTATTTTGTCATCTTCTCTTTAACCCCTCGAGTTCTGGTTGAGGGCGTGGAACATTCTGGAATGTGATCAGGTCTCCCTGTGTGTGCACTGAGGGCTTTCTCAGCTTGCACTGGAGCTCAATGTGCAGACAGACAGACCTGTATTCTAGTCCAGCACTGCCACTGATATGACTTTGGGAAATCTACTTAACTTCTCTAAACTTTCTTTTCTTCTTCTGTGAAACATGATAATCATGTTTGCCTCATAGAGTTGCCATGAGAATTAAGTAAGACAATGTATGTTAAAATCCTTAGCATGTGGGAACTTCCCTGTTGGTCTACTGGTTAAGACTTTGCCTTCCAGTGCAGTGGGCGGGGGTTCGACCCCTGGTCAGGGAACTGAGATCCCACATGCCTCTCGGCCAAAAAACCAAAACATAAAGCAGAAACAAATTGTAACAAATTCAATAAAGACTTTAAAGTGGTCCACAAAAAAATCTTAAAAATAATACTTAGCATGTGGCACTTAAGAGGTGCTCAACAGATGGCAGTTATTTCTGTTTGAGACTGATGTCTTGTTTTTGAGCCTTGCTGTACCAAGCTGTTATGGTGATAAGGCACAAAAATTATTTGATGTTCAGGTGATTGTTCCTCTGAGGCACTGAGTAAATATTGAGGCACCTACTGTGTGTCAGTACCTTCACCTGTCCTGTGGTGATTCTCCCACAAACCTATGTAATTGTATCATTATTGCCATTTTCTGGATAGGAAGCTGGCATGCAGAGAGGCTCAGGAAATTGCTCAAGTTCAAGGCAATGAGTGATAGAACTGGATGCCAGTATTCACGTTTTGAGTTCAGCACTCTTTCCAGAGATACTTCCTAAAATAAACTCGAATCTGATGCTCTGTGATAACCTAGAGGTGTGGGATGGGGAGGGAGGTTCAAGAGGGAGGGGATGTACGTGTACCGATGGCTGATTCATGTGGCTATATGGCAGAACCAACATAATACTGTAAAGCAATTATCCTCCAATTAAAAATTTGTTGTTCAGTTGCTTATTCATGTCCTGGTCTCTGTGACCCTGTGGACTGCAACGTGCCAGGCTTTCCCATCCTTCACTGTCTCCTGTAGTTTGCCCAAACTCATGTCTGTTGAGTCTGTGAAGCCATCAAACCATATCATCTTCTGTCACTCACTTCTCCTGCCCTGAATCTTTCCCAGCATCAGTGTCTTTTCCAATTTAATTGGTAGGTGTCCAATTAAAAATAAATTAATTAATTTAGAAAATCAAAAGCAAAATAAAAAAAATAAAGTAAACAACCCAACAGCAACACAAAATTGAACCCTTGGGGTGAGGTACACTGATGATTAGGTGCTCTGTGGAAAAGTCTGCAAAGGCAGGGGAAGGCAGGCTCCCTCTGTGGCTCTGAGTCAACCAGAAAGCTTCAGAGATGAGAGTACTCTAAGGGGAGAGTGACAGTGATCTGGGGGGAATGGAGCCAGAGGCTTCCAATTGTGATTATAATATCTTTCCTATTCATAGAAAGTGCATTAGCTATAATTCACATTATTTCGAGCGAGGCTCATCCACACCTTTGCCGTTTTGCAGGCTCCCACCGACTTTCGAAAAAGGAAATTTAGAGGAAGCTATATAATGTGCTGCACCTTTACTGAATCATTGTCAGGAATCACAGGCTTTTCTATGAGAAGCAACCTTTGCGTAGAAGGCTTGATTCCAAACGCTTCAACTTCATGTTCCCAGGTGGCACTAGTGGTAAAGAACCCAACTGCCAGTGCAGGAGACATAAGAGACTCAAGTTTGATCCCTGAGTCAGGAAGATCCCTTGCAGAAGGAAATGGCAACCCACTCCAGCTAGAGAATGCCATGGAGAGGGGAACCTGGTAGGCTACAGACTATAGGGTCACAAAGAGTTGGACATGACTGAAGCGACTGAACACTTATGCAGACTAAATAAAAGAGGTTTTCTAAATATTAAAAAGAAAAGTAAAAAGTAAGATATCGTGGTTTCTTGAGTGTGAATGGAGTTGATTCAAGAAATTATTATTATTATTTTCACAAGCTCCTTCAAAACAAAGGGGAAGAAACGGCAAAGGAAACATGACCTTTTAGTTTCCCAAAAGGAAGGTTTTCGTGTCAGATGGTGAATCCAGAGTCAAGCGTGATGTGCTGTTTTCCTCACTGTCTTTGTTCTCGGGAGGCCTTCCTTTTTCACAGACTCAGGGAAGCCTAGTCTGAAATGAAAATTCCTGGAACCCTCCATACGGGGGTTGGAAGTGGATGCTTGGATACTCGGAGTTGTTTGGGATGAGGCTGTCAGGCTGCATCTCTGATGGAAGCAGTAATTCTGAGGAAGAGGCTTGCTACTGGCGACAGTGCTGGCTGGTGAGACCCCAGGGAAGGGCAGGGCCAGACCAGCCCGAGCAGCCTGAATGGCCTTCTGGGTGGAAGTTACCATCCTCTGCTTGAGTCTCTTATGGCTGACTGATGGATACCCTCTGTGCCTTGCCTTTTCCCGGGGAAAGCAAATGACAAGGTCATTTCCTGTGTGCTTTCCTGTGTGCTCCAGCCGGAGTGTTCAAGAAGGCTTCCTTCCTGCTTCTGGTGACTTTGGAGGGAAGCAGAAAGTTTAATTTCTTTGAAGCCTGTGTATCTGTTTGCCTGATCCTCCTTAGGCCCCTCCACTGGAATAACGGGGGAGAGCCAAATTGGCTTGTATCATGTCCTTTTCTGCCTTTACCATTTGATATATTTTTCTAGGTGTATAATAGTTGGAGTTGGGAAAAGCAGACGCTCTGTAAATTTTACCAGTGATCTGATAGCCCCAATATGATAGGGGCTGGGGGTGTTGTCAATTGTATGACCTGGGACTAACAACAGGTATTCCAGTCACACATGCCTGTGTGCTAAGTCCCTTCAGACATGTCCGACTCTTTGCAACCCTATGGACTGTGTCCTGCCAGACTCCTCTGTCCATGGAATTCTCCAGGCAAGAATACTGGAGTGGGTTGTTATGCTTTCCTCCAGAGGATCTTCCCAACTCAGGGATCAAACCTGGATTGGCAGGCAGGTTAATACTAGTAGTTATTACTACTAGCTCCACCTGGGAAACCCATTCCTGTCATAAATGAGATAAAAAATGAAGAGGTTCTTCCTTCTCATTTCTACTATGATGGCATGAAGTTACCCGTCTTTATTCTGGAGCTGTTTTTACAAACTTTTGTATGGAGAATTTTTGCTACAACCAGCACTGAAAACTACTCTCTTGAAGGTTATAGGAATATGAATAATAATTCATATCTTCACTAAGGTAACTGACCATGCTGGTTTGCCTGGGACTGACGGGTTTCCTGGGATGTGAGGCTTTCAGTTTTAAAACAGGAAAGTCTCAGACAAATAAGGATGTTTGGTATCCTATCAAAGAGGACAGCAGGGTGTAAAACACTGAACTGAGAATTTGAAATCCTGATATTAAGTGTTGCCTGTTTAGCTGACCAGCTGTGTGGCCTTGGGTAACCTTTCCAAACTGCAGTCTCCTCAGCTGCAAAAAGAAATTTCTGGCTGTATGGTCCATGGGGTTTCGTCTTGATTCAATAGCCCATGATTTCAGGACTATTTACAGTGACTGAAATGGGAGCAAATTATAAAGATTTATATAATGTCCTAAAAGGGTTGCATTTCCAGCTTGGATAGAGACTCCCCCACCCCCCCTCTGAAATCTAGAATGACTCCATCTCGGTTCCAACCAGCCTGTACTAGTGCATCTTCCTGCTATTGCCTCACTGAGTTCAGAGCAACGACATTCAGCCTCCTGCACCCAGGTACCCTGCTCTGTTTGCTGAAACACTCCTTGCACTCAGCCCTCCCACCGCATGAACTTCCTCCAGCCTGTCAACATCTCCCACCTAGACTTGCTTCTGCTTTCATGATTTTTAAAGTAATGTGACTACATTATTTATATATTCTATAGTTTAAACTTTCCATTCATTGCATAGGCCTTTCTCCACAGCTCCCAATTAATTTGACCCAGGTGGCACTAGTGGTAAAGAACCCACCTGCAGGAGACTCAAGAGATGTAGGTTGGATTCCTGGGTAGGGAAGATCCCTGGAGGAAGAAACGGCAACCCACTCCAGTATTCTTGCCTGGAAATCCCATGGATATAGGAGCCTGGTGAGCTGTAGTCCATAGGGTCACAAAAGAGTCAGACATGACTGAGTACATCAGTGCTCCTAACTATAAATAGAAAATTATAGTTACACACTGAATTTAGGCCAATATTCTCATTGTGGTAGAAAAATTAACATCCTTCCCAATCTCAGTCTTATTTATACTTCCCTCATCAGCACTAATTGATTTTTTTTAATTGCCTTTTTAAAACATAATTTTATTTATTTATTTTTGGCTGTTCTGGGTCTTTGTTGCTGTGAGGGCTCTTCTCTAGTTGTGGAGAGTGGGGGCTGCTCTTTGTTGTGATATGCGGGCTTCTCATTGCAATGGCTTCTCTTATGGCAGAGCACAGGCTCAGTAGTTGTGGCACACAGGCTGAGTTGCTCCTCGGTATGTGAGATCTTCCTGGGCCAGGGATTGAACTTGTGTCTCCTGCATTGGCAGGTGAATTCTTTACCACTGAGTCACCAGGGAAGCCGAAGCACTAATTTTTAAGTTTAAAATATATTACTGAAGTCACAAATTATTGGAATCACAGGATTGTATTCACAAATACCATTATTAGAATCACAAATACTGTGCCGAATTCCTTACTTGGTTTAAAATTTTTAATTTGAATTTACATTTTTGCCTATTTTGAGGTGGCTGATACAATTAATGCATCAGTTTTCATTCCAATGAAATGATGAATTTTCATTCCAATCCCAAAGAAAGGCAATGCCAAAGAATGTTCAAACTACTGTACAATTGCACTCATCCCACACACTAGCAAAGTGATGCTCAAAATTTTCCAAACCAGGCTTCAACAGTATGTGAACTGTGAACTTCCAGATGGTTAAGCTGGATTTAGAAAAGGCAGAGGAACCAGAGATCAAATTGCCAGCATCCATTGAGAGTGGACTATAAAGAAAGCTGAGTGCCAAAGAACTGATGCTTTTGAACTATGTTGTTAGAGAAGACTCTTGAGAGTCCCTTGGACTGCAAGAAGATCCAACCAGTCCATCCTAAAGGAAATCAGTCCTGAATATTCATTGGAAGGACTGATGCTGAAGCTGAAACTCCAATACTTTGGCCACCTGACGTGAAGAACTGACTCACTGGAAAAGACTGTGATGCTGGGAAAGATTGAAGGCAGGAGGACTAGGAGATGACGGAGGATGAGATGGTTGAACAGCTTCACCAATTCAATGGACATGAGTTTGAATAAGCTCCGGGAATTGGTGATGGACAGGGAAGCCTGGCGTGCTGCAGTCCATGGGGTTGCAAAGAGTCAAACATTACTGAGCGACTGAACTGACTGAACTGATACAATTAAATAATACAGATCAGGGTAACTAAGTATAAAACTGGAAGAGAGACCATCTATAGTGAGTAGGAAATGTCACCTAGCACTTTAAGTAAGATTATAATTTTTAATAATAATAATAGAAGGTGAATGTAATGGAGTGTTTGCCCAGCACTGGTACTTTTCCTGAATTAAACCTAATGGTCAGGGCACACAGGGAAACAAACATACAGTTCTCATATTTAGCTCAAAGAAACTATGTACAGGATTTGTAGTAAGCAACATTTTCCTGAAGTAAATTCAAGGGAGAGTGTTATTTTGTGTGTGCTTTTCTGAAGCACTCTTGATAACATGCAGATGTCTTTTCTCAATTATAATTTTTCAGAAGTCACAGACGCTTTTCAAAAGAGTGCTTCTTATTTTGACCTCAGAAGCTTAGGTGATAACAAAGCTGTAATTTAGCAGAATATGCAAATTAATCATCAAGGGCTGAGTAATTTTCTCTTGTGATCATGTATGTTAATATGGGGATAGAACTTAGTAGAGAGTCAGATGCCCATTTGAACATTCTCTTTAGTACCAGATGACTTGAGTAAGCCACTAGGTGGTCCTGGCTTACAATTACATCATGATCAGTTTCTTTAAACGTAGAGCAGGTGTTCTTGCTTCTGTGGTTAACCAAAAGCCATATATCTTATGTACTAAATGTGTAGGCAGCAAAGTGGATATTCTCGTCTAGCTGCTTAAGAATCCAATTCTAATTTTCTCCTAAGCAGGGGAGCATGGGCTTCCCTGGTGGCTTAGCAGTAAAGAATCTGCCTGCAGTGCAGGAGATGCAGGAGATGAGGGTGTGATCTCTGGGTCAGGAAGATCCCCTGTAGGAGGTAATGGCAACCCACTCCAGTATTCTTGCCAGGAAAATCCCACACACAGAGGAGACTGGCAGTCTGCCGTCCACGGGGTTGCAAAGAGTCAGACACGACTGAGTGACTCTACACACACACACAAGCAGGCGACCTACTCTCCTTGAACCTACTCCAGTGGCTGCAGAGACACCTGCAGTAAAGGTAGTGGTTTCCCTAAGAAGAGCTGTAAATCTTTCCAAGCTTTTGCACAATCAGGTGGCTAGACTCTTAGAGTACAGTACTACAGAGCATGAAGGAATTCATTTTATTATGAAGCGATTTTAAAGACATTTGTTACCAATAGACCATCTTGTATGAGAAGGAACTACATCCTGATAAGATAGAGTAAAATTAACTGTAAAAGGCATTTTCTTAGACTTGGAAGAATTAATGCATTCTGTGGAGTCATTTAAAATTGATGGAATTAATTGAAATGTAATTAATGTTAGGAAATGCCTTTCACTTCAGTGAGTTTGCTTTTATGTTTGATGTTTGATACTGATTTGCATTTCCTGAAAGTAACTAGAAAGTAAATTGATTTTATAAGATAAAACATAGCCCCAGAATTTTTTAAAAAGAAGTTGTAGGGGAGGAAAACTTTTCCATTCTTCCCTTGTAGGTTCTTTGGCTGGTCTAATAATCAAATTAACATAGGTTAACAGCAGAAAAAACATTTCATTATGTGCATGCAGGGGCCCTCTAGAATATGAGACCCAAATGTAGTCAGACAATTAAGGCTTATATGCCATCTTGAGCAAAGGAGGAGGGGCTACAGGTGTGGAACTTCAAAAGGGAGGAGGGTGATTTACTGGAAAATGAAAAAAACACATGTTTTATAAACAAATGTTTGCCAGTTCAGACAGAGACAGTGGGACACAGAGAGGACTTTGGTTCCCAGACTCTGCCAAGCTTCCCTCCAGCTCACCAGTCCCAGTCCATGTTTTTTGGAGATATCTATTGGTGATAGTTCTCTACCTATACCAGTTCTTCTATCTAAATTCTTTTAGGCACTTATGGAGAAGGCAATGGCAAGCCACTCCAGTACTCTTGCCTAGAAAATCCCATGGATGGAGGAGCCTGGTAGGCTGCAGTCCGTGGGGTCGCTAAGGGTCGGACACGACTGAGCGACTTCACTTTCACTTTTGACTTTCACATATTGGAGAAGGAAATGGTAACCCACTCCAGTGTTCTTGTCTGGAGAATCCCAGGGACGGGGGAGCCTGGTGGGCTTCCGTCTATGGGGTCACACAGAGTCGGACACGACTGAAGTGACTTAGCAGCAGCAGCATGGGGAAGGTAAAAGCTCCTTCTGAGTTTTTTGGGGGGAGTCTTGGTTGTCTTCAGCTCAAAGTAATTTACATGTCAAAGTGGCAGGTTCTGGGTTGGGGGAGTTTATGAGGGAGACCCAGGTTCTATGAAAAAAAAAACAAACAACCCTGAACCCCATCAGTGTGTGTGTGGGCCAGGGGGAATGGCGGGTAGTAAGTCAAGTATTCTCTGTGTCTGTTAGGTATAGCAAGTTGAAAGTGTTAGTCGCTCAGTCGTGTCTGACTCTTTGCGACCCCATGGACTGTAGCCCAACAGGTTTTTCTGTCCATGGATTTTCTGGGCAAGAATACTAGAGCGGGTAGCTATTCCCTTCTCCAGGGGATCTTCCCAACCCAGGGATCAAACCTGAGGCTTCTGCACTGCAGGCAGATTCTTTACTGTCATAACAAGTTGCTGGATGTAAATTAATAAGACGGGGAGGGAATCAGGATGTAACCATGGTTAGCATCATTTACGTTAACATTTACATGTGCATGAAGACAGTCTTATTGTTTCTGATTTTAGCTTTAATATCAAGATACAGTTGCTAGGCACTATATTAAGGATTTTATACATATAAACTCATTGATCTTATCTACTCTAAACCTGGAAAATATATTTAAAAAAATTATTATTCTCATCTTAGAGATGGGAATCTGAAGAACTGAGACTTTTAACATAGCTCGTAACTGCAGAATTCTGGATTCAAACCAGGGCGTTCAGGCTTCCCTAGTCTCTGACCATAACCACAAGGTGATATTGCTGCTGTCCTGGATTGGTGAAATTTATAAATTGTCTTAAATTGCTTTGATCTGGTATTTCGTGGAGATAAAACACTCTATGAAACTGATCACAGTGAGAGAATTATGTCCAAACTCTATTTCACACTCTTCCTAAGGGGATTATGCAACTGAACCTAATTACAATACATAATTTTTAAAAATTGGTTTTACTTAAGTTCTTAAGAGAGTCCTTGATAAGAAACCTTCTCCTGGGGTCATCTTTTCTAATAGTTAATGATTGATCAGATATTTTAGAGTGGATGGAGTTCCAGGCTCCCAGATGGGCCAGTTCCTGGAACCTGCAAAATGCAGAGACCACAAAGGCTGAATGGAGTGACTTGTCCAGTCATCAGTAGAGACAGGCACTTCCACATTCCTTTCACAAGAGTCACGCAATGTCTCAGAACCTGCACTTAATTGCTCCTTACAGCTGAGCCCAAAAACTCCCACGGGGGTCTATTGTAATTATTGCACTCTAGAATTTTTTTTCTTTCTACTGAAAGAAATTGTTGGTTTAAGGATCTTTTGGTGATGTCAAATAAAATGTGTATTTTCTGGGGCTTAGACAGTCATATTCATTAAACCAGAATTGGTAAATTCTCTTTTCCCTCTTCTAAGTAATAGTATAATAGAGCTGATTTAAGCCTATCTACAATCAAGATTATATACAAAGAAGAAACTTCTCCCAAAAGACAGGCTGAGTTAAGTACCATCAACTCAAGAAGAGTAGATTAATTAAAAACTGGAAAATTCTCACTTGACTTAACCTTCCTATTTTTGTAATAAATAGTAAGATAATTTAAAATGAAAATTATTAGAAATATATTGTGCCATCAGTAATTTCATTACCAAAAGTACTTTCTCTCCTGTCCCCTCCATTCTCAGATGATTAAACATGTTTGCAAGGTCTTAGAGTCAGGTAAAGGCACTCTGATAGTCCAAGGAAGTGAGAGTGATATTTTTGGAAAAGAAAGAAAGGTTGGCTAAAGTGTGGGGACCCAGATTGCTTATGGTATGGTACCTAAGGAAGCTAGGTACTTGCTTCCATTATTCTTGGGAATGCTATTCACTAATGCCTTACTTCAACAATGCATCTTGAGTCCCTACTCTGTGTGGTAGGAACTTCATATTAGACTGTCTATTTTGAAAGTGTCATAGATAGAAATAATTAGATGATAACAATAAGATTATTATAGATAATAATAAATATCAGTCAGTTCAGTCGCTCAGTCATGTCCAACTCTTTGCAACCCACAGACTGCAGCATGCCAGGCCTCCCTGTCCATCACCAACTCCCAGATCCTGCTCAAACTCACGTCCATCGAGTCGGTGATGCCATCCAGCCATCTCGTCCTCTGTTGTCTCCTAGTCCTCCTGCCTTCAGTCTTTCCCAGCATGAGAGTCTTTTCCAGTGAGTCAGTTCTTCACATCAGGTGGCCAAAGTATTGGAGCTTCAGCTTCAACATCAGTTCTTCCAATGAATATTCAGGACTGATTTCCTTTAGGATGGACTGGTTGGATCTTCTTGCAGTCCAAGGGACTCTCAAGAGTCTTCTCTAACACCACAGTTCAAAAACGTCAATTCTTTGGCACTCAGCTTTCCTTATAGTCCATCTCTCACATCCATACATGACCACTGGAAAAACCATAGCTTTGACTAGATGGACCTTTGTCAGCAAACGTCTCTGCTGTTTAATATGCTGTCTAGGTTAGTTATAGCTTTTCTTCCAAGGAGCAAGCATCTTTTAATTTGATGGCTGCAATCACCATCCGGAGTAACTTTGGAGCCCCCCAAAATAAATTCTCTCGCTGTTTCCATTTTTTCCCCATCTATTTACCATGAAGTGATGGGATAAAGATGGATATAGTAAATATATATATATAATATGATGGATAATAATATTATTAGAAATGTAAATTATTAGATAGGCCTTCTGATATCAATAATTCATTTATATAATGCAGTTTCTTTCCTGTGTTCAACTGAGAAAAGAATGAAACACATTTGGCTACTTAAATTTATTTTCTCCATCATTGTCAGCATGTTGACTTACTAGAAAAATCCGACATTAAAACTTAGTGAGTTGGTTTTTAAACTTTGTAACCAAAGACAATAAAGTAGCATAACTGAAAAGTACACAGATGTCATTATATTATAGTGTATATAGTGAATAGATCCAGATAGTATACAGATCTGGCTTTTTATCCTACTTTAGTTTTCATGTCAAGGTGATGTTTTGACATGTCTCTAAAGATTTCTTAGACCTTTAAAAATAGGTAGTATTTTCTAAATACCTCACTGAAAGATTAGGGTATATTAAATGACTTACCGTTCTTACCTTTATTTGATCAAATATATTGTGTATTTATTTTATATCAGCATAACCTTAGGTAGGCACAGAGCATAAAATGATGAAAAAGGATGTTTTGGCTTCCAAGGGACTCACAATTCATCCAGGTAAGATCAATCTGTGAGTCAGACATGAAAATAAGCAACCGTGGTGTATGGTGATGAAGTGGTATTGTTAATAGAAGTAGTAGTGACATGCCACAGAACCTCAGAGGCAGAGAGCATCCACACTGGAAATTATTGATATGATACAGAAAAAGATCCTTATGTTTCCAATTAAGCAACCCAAATATTTAGGGTAAATTACTCATGCCATAGCACAAGACAGTCCACTCTTTGAGACCCCATGGACTATAGAGTCCATAGAATTTTCCAGGCCAGAATACTGGCATGGGTAGTCTTTCCCTTCACCAGTGGATCTTCCCAACCCAGGGATTGAACCCAGGTCTCCTGCATTGCAGGTGTTTTCTTTACCAGCTGAGCCGCCAGGGAAGACCAAGAATATTGGAGTGGGTAGCCTGTCCCTTCTCCAGGGGATCTTCCTGATCCAGGAATCGAACCAAGGTCTCCTGCAATGCAGGTGGATTCTTTGCCAGCTGAGCTATCAGGGAAGCCCACAAGACACTTCGGTTTTTATTAATTCTGGACTTCAGAATTTATAATCACAAAGCTTCCCTTAGAGTAAGAAAAAAAAAAAAAGCAACGCAGTAATCTATTGGCTTGTCTATTTTGGTCTCTGACTTCAAGGACTTTGTGGAGAGGGTGTGCGATTGTGTAATGCAATGTCCATGTATTATGCTTTTCAATTTTTGAAATCAAAGTACTCAATCAGCATTAATTAGGAGATATTGTGCTGTAATTTCCAAGTACATGTACAATGGGTAGTCTTCTAAATTGTGTGCAATTTTCCTTTTCTTTCAAATTTCCACATGGAGCTTTCTCTATTATACATTAAATTGAGAGGCAGTTAGTTTCACATTCTGGGCATCCAAACACTAGGTTTTTTATTTTTTTTAATATTTTCATGTGTAGTGGGCAGAATATGCCTACCTCTGGAAAACTTGATCCTTGCTCTTTTCCTCATCGCGTGCTCTTCATGGGCCTCTGGTAACAAACTTGGAACTGTTCCTTTTGGTTTTATAAATCATGTCTAAGGGATTCTAAACCACATTTAATTACACATGACAGAAAAGCTTCATGTGCTAATGTTCTTCTGGTTGACCCACCATGAGTTTCTGCTAAAATTTTCATGAGCCTTGGAGACACTTCTACAGAGTAGTCCCCAGAGCATTTCGTGGACACTGATGATGCAAGAGTGTACCACCCCATTGATGGTTGTCCCAGAGCTCCCCAGGCTAAGCACTCCCATTCTCTGAAAGCCGCTCATGGACCACGTTGCTGCTATAAATGGCTGAAATGTGATGCGGCTTCCCCTGCAACTTCCTCCAGTTCAGCCTAATGGAGATTAAGATCCATTAAGAGCTCTTTGCTGCATGTGCAGTTTTGATTGATCGGATTGACTCACTTCATTTTAGCCAATGATCCTATTACAGAAGCTGACTCTTCCAGTGTTTTACCGGCACAAGGAAATCTGCAAACATCTCTGTTGTGTAACCAGAAGTTCAGAGAAGGCCATGGACTCGAGTTGCGTTTTCCAGCCTCTGCTTGACATCATTTGCGGCATATGATTCTTACAAGTTTTGGAGGAGTCGTTCTTATTCATGTTCTTACTGAGGATTGGCTTATAGGTTAGAAGTCTGTGTGATTCATTTAAGAAATAAACATTTGACTGGGAAACTATGTTAACCACAATATAGCTGTAGACAGAGATCAGTATGAGTAACACTGTGGCTTGGAGAGCATGTTTCTCTGAATTGGAAACCTATGAGGGAAGCAGCTAGAGAAAAGAAAGGTTTGTCTATAATGATAGACTGTGTATTAAATGAATAGTCTATCTTTGTTTGTAAAAGGAGGTGTTAAGCTCGTAGCAGACATTATGGTTCTAGTGGTCAACACTAAGTGGATTTTTGCAAGATGTAAGAAGTAGACCTTCTAGAAAGAGTTTATGGTAAAGGATAGGAAAACAAGTACATGTAGCTATGTGGCTATCCTGACTGAAGTCCTTCTTTGACTAATTAAAATTGTGAGGATTTTCATATTCAAGTGCCTTCATGTTCCTTAAACACTTTCATGTAGATGAGTAATAAATTTCAACAGCCATTATTGAGCATCTATCATGTACTGTATCTTTAACTTTTTTTGTGACATTTAATCCCTTTAAGAGCCCCCGTAAACTTTAAATTATTACCAGCTCCAGCTTTTAGATGAGAAGATAAAACCATGGGGAGGTCAAATAATTTGCCTAATGTCTTGACCTGGAAGAGACACAGCCTGGTTTCAAACTCAAGTATGAATGGTTTCCAGGGAGGATTCTGTTTTGTTTTGTTTTTAAAGGACCCCACACTTTCTTAGGGCTTCCCAGTTGATTCAGTGGTAAAGAATTCACCTGCCAGTGCAGGAGACGCAGGAGACATGGGTTTGATCCCTGGGTTGGGAACATCTCCTGGAATAGGAAATGACAACCCAGTCCAGTATTCTTGCCTGGAAAATCCCATGGACAGAGAAGCCTGGTGAGCTACAGTCCATGGGGTTACAGAGTCAGACATGACTGAGCATGCATGCTCACACACACACATTCATGATAATAACTGCTTGAAAGTGTTACTGAAACATGAAATAGGGTCACGTATGGAAAGAACAGTTGAGATCACTCTCCTTGAATCCACAAATGCCTTAACATGACCTGTAGGGGCCTGCATGACCTGGTCACTGGTGGAGTCCAACCTTCTCCTAAATCCCAAGGCCCAATATATGCTTCAAAAACACTAGTGACATTTAACAGTGTGTTGTGCAGGGTTGTTGTTATTCTGTCTCTAAGCTTTGTTTGACTCTTTGAGATGCCATGGACTGCAGGGCACCAAGCTTCCTGTTCTTCATTATCTCCAGGAGTTCGCTCAAACTCCATTGAGTCAGTGATGCCATCCAACCATCTCACCCTCTGTTGCCCCCTGCTCCTCTTGGGCAGGGCGTCTGCATTGTTCTCTGGGGATACAGAGATGAAGAGACATGGCTTCTGGCCTGGAGGCAATCACATTTTATTAGGGACATAAACCACCAGTTCTGGTTGAAGCCAGTGGTTACACTGTTAGGAAATGGGAAAGAACATAGCTTTTAGTTTTGCTTGGATAGAAGATGGGTCGAATACGTACAGTCCATCTGGACAACTCACTTTCAGAAGGTCATTAATACAGTTTCAAAAGTCTTTGTAAAGTGAGATTTTTTTTCTAGAGAAAAGAGTACATGGAGATTGAGGAGATCTAGCATCACAACCAAGCTGGGGGACTCAATGAAGAGTTGCTCCTTCAGCAAATGAGCTTCGCTAAAGGAAACCAACCTTGGATATTCATTGGAAGGACTGATGCTGAAACTGAAGCTCCAGTATTTTGGCCATCTGTTAGGAAAAGCCAACTCACTGGAAAAATCCTGATGCTGGGAAAGTTTGAAGGCTGGAGGAGAAGGGAGCGGCAGAGGGCGAGATGGTTGGATGACCTCACCGACTCAATGGACATGAGTCGGAGATGATGAAGGACAGGGAAGCCTGGTGTGTTGCAGTCCATGGGGATTCAGAGTCAGACACAGCTTAGTGACTGGATAACAACAACAACAATAGCAAGGGTGTCTCAAGGAGGGGATTCCCAGAGCAGATGGAGGAACTTCCCACATCCCAGCTATGCAATCCAACTCGTATTTTATTAAATAATCCATATTGTTGATGATGCTGGGTAATTCTGAGCACTAGATCATCATGACTCAATTCTGAGCAGGGGCTCTGGGTTCTTTTTAGGTGAGATTTTCCTGTCATTGTGTTGCTGTGTGCCAGCACTTGTGGCAGAGCTAGATGTTCTCAGATGGAAGCAATGTTTCTCTGTCACCAGTAGGTGATGTTGGGCTTCACGGCTGTACTGTTTACTGTGATGGCCCATCTTTCCTGCCTTAACACTTTAGCTCACTTTGTACCCCTCCCTTGGGGTACAAATTCCCTTTCCACTTTCCTCCTCTTGAAGGTCCAGTTCAAAAAATGTTTGAGTTCACTGAGGCTCTGTTACAACCTAGAGGGGCGGGAAGGGGTGGGAGGTGGGCGGGATGCTCAAGAGGAAGGGGACATATGTAATACCTATGGCTTATTCATGTTGATGTATGGCAGAAACCAAAGCAATATTGTAAAGCAATTATTCCTCAATTAAAAATAAATAAATTGAAAAAAAAAAGTTGGAGTTCATACTACCTTTCCCTGGAGTCTGTTTTAAGAACTTGGGCAATGGCTGTGTCTTATGATCTTTGTGTCCCTTAGATCACTGACACTCATTAAAGACTCCACAAGTGTTTGTAGAATGAATGATCTAGAGCACGGATGTGAGGGCTCTGAGACCCTGGAGAGACCCAAGTGGAAGGTTGTCAGAATTCTCTAGCATGGCATGCTATAGGTTTGGACCAGAGTGGTTGTGGTAAGAAGGAAGAAATAATTTGTCACTTTTACTTCCTGAAAGTTTCATATATTTGGTTACCAGATCAAATCTGAATTTTGGTTCTGATTTGATTCTTGAACATACGAAGGAAAACCTGTTCGTCCACAAAGGCAGACTGCCAATTTCCTAGTTAATCACACACAATGCTGTTGCTCAAGAGGCAGATACAGATCAGATTAAGTTTCCAGGCAATCTGGGGAGAATTAAGGAAATGATGTTGAATTAGTTGGGCTACATATATCTGAACAAGCATATATTTGGAGTCAATCCCAAAGAAAATATAATACAATATTTTAATCTCTGTTTAAAAGTAAAAATGACACCAAGACCACAAGATCTCAGTCTTAAAAAAAAAAAAAGTGTGTTCTCTCAGCTTGGCAGAGTTGACACAAATAATTCCTTCCAGGGGTGCCGTGGGATGCTTCATAAGCTTCAACACCTTATCTAAGATTCCAAATTTTTAATCTGTTGCTAGCCGTCATATTGTCTTTTTTGGATATTCATTTAAAAATCCTGATTGTTCCAATGCAGTGGAAACAATAAAATAATATTGTTACTAATTTGGTGAATCCTGAGCTTCTAAACAATTAGGTGGTGACACAGAAAGAGGAGATTTGAGGCTCATCTTTCTTTCCTGTAAATTGTAACATGAAGCGACGGAGTACAGAGAAAGCAAAAATTGTTAGGAGCTGTAAAAATGCACCGAGTAAACTGTGTACTTATCAAAATCGTTTCGTGAAGTCTCCACAATGAGGATAGGTTATTTTTTTCTTCTTTTTTCTGTACCTTACAGTTTCAGTCTTAAAACAAGAGGCAAGATATCATAAAAACAAGTTGATAAAAGGGATTTAGTCTCAAAAGAAAATATCATGTACATTCTGGGATCAAAACAAAATCAACCCAAATTCTTATTTATTGTGTTGCACAATAAAAGCCAATATTCATGTTGACAATATTCAGGCACAGTAAGATTTTCAAACACAAAAGACTTCATTATATTTATAGCATAATTTCCTTAAAGAGGTAGAAAAACAAATTCAAATTCAAATCAGGATGATCTCAATAAAGCTTGAAATGAACAATTCTTCCTGTTTAGTAATTGCTAAGCAAAACCTTCCAGTTATTGTGACATTTTATACCACGAACATTTTAGTTAGTAAAAGTGTTTTATTTCTAAGTACCACTAAGTACCAAATCATATCTATGAGAATATATAAAAATATATTTGACTATATATAAAACATATATATATATATATTATGTGTAACATTTATCAAACAGATTGGTCATTGTGCTGTTGTTTTGGAAACCCTGAATTTTGGTAGGCTTGAGATACTACATATACAACACCTCTGAGAAGAGCCATATAATGATGCTTTTAAAAAATATTTGACCTTTAGAAATGGTTGTACCAATGGCAGTAGATAAAAGAGGATTATTTAATTTATTTGGAAGTTCTATCAGCTTCTCTGTGACAGACACTATTGTAGGTGCTGGATGCAGCAGTTTACAAAAGACAAGGAACTTGTGGTCTAGTGGTTATACATTTGTTTGATATCCAACATAAATACTGTTACGTCAGGGGGAGTTTGGATACTATTCCATCTCCCAAGCCTGTGCTTTGTTGCCCATTTACAGCTCTAAGTTTATCTGGCAGAACATGTGAAGAAACATTGAGTTATGTTTATACAGAGTGTGAAGAATGGGGATGTGGATAAATTATCACAGCTAGAGTTTTGCAGACAAAAAACACTTCCTAATGTGCCTTTTAAGAACCAATAGTAACAATGGCAATAGGCATGAAAACACCCCATACCATGATCTTCAATTAATAATACATTGTAGGGATTTCCCTGGCAGTTCAATGGTTGAGACTCCAAAATTCCACTGCAGAGGGCACAGGATCAATCCCTGGCCAGGGAAATAAGTTCCCACATGCCACATGGTGCAGTTAATAAATAAATAAGCTTAAAAGAATGGCATCATCACAGTGATGTTAAAAAATAATACTATGGTACATTGTAATTGTGAATAGATAGGGCTTCACTGTTCAAAAGAGTGTTCAAAAGCATTCCTCTGTGAAGCAGTCAAGAAAGATGTTATCTCTGTATTACAAATCTGGATTCTGAGGTTTCAGTGAGTTTTCATAGGTCACATGGTAAGTAAGTTGTGTAACTAAGACTAGCACTCAAGTCTTAGGGCAATTAATCCACCTTGCCTTCCTGAGCACCTCGATCTCACTCCTTCCGTAAACTTTGTTGGTTTAACACAGGGTTGTGATCCCTGGAGATTTTACTTTCTAAAATTATTATGGTTAAAGTGGTGTGTGCTGCTTTAATAGATATTCTCATGTCCCCATGCTGAGAATTCTAGCAGAGCCCTGAGCAATCCTATAAAGAATATGTTGTTACCGAAAGTTCTTGCATTTGAATTTGAGCTAATGCTCAGGTTCTGACCTATTTTATTCATTAACAAAATAGGTGTCAGATTGCAAAAGAGTAGGATTGTGATTTGTGAGAACTATTCCGTTCCGTTCCATCGCTTAGTCGTGTCCGACTCTTTGCGACCCCGTGGACTGTAACCTACCAGGCTTCTCCGTCCATGGGATTCTCCAGGCAAGAATACTGGAGTGGGTTACCGTTTCCTTATCATGGCTAAATTCCAAAGTGAGCTTTCCTATCATGACAATTTCCCAATGGACAAAGTCAGTTCCTTAGAAAAGGAAATCAGTACCTGGATGGTACTTTCTTTGGGTCTCAAAACATTTAGATGGGTGACTCCATTTGCTTGGTGTGGCTCTATACAGAGGGAGTGTGGGTCAATGCAACATACAATTTTACCTTAAAGTTTTGCAGAAAGAATTCATGCTCAACTAGTTTTTGTTTTTTGGAAAGTGACATGTTTTTAGTGCTATGTTTGCAGTGGCTTTTTAGCACATTAAGAGTGTTCCCACTGGACCCCTGCCCTCACCCAGCCCCACCCCTCCAGCCCATGTCAGGGTGTGGGGGAAGTCTTTGTAGGGCCCCCTCAGCTGTCTCCAGATTTCAAGTGACACAGTGGTGGGTGAAATAAAGCTGCTACTTGGTGGACTTGAATGAGGAAAGTGCATCAGCCTTAAACTTGAATGTGGAAGCCACACCCAGGATCCCTTCCTGGGCGGGTGTCCACCTCAGATCCCTGCAGCATTGGCATCTAGCCCAGAGGGCAGGGTGTGGGCCAGCCTGAGCATGCCAGGTGGGCAGCTCATGTTCAACTATTCATGGTGGTCAACAGCATTTGATTTGGAGACCATTTGGCACACCAACACACACACACTCACATGGCTTTTGAATTTTTTTCTCTTTCTTTTTTATTTTTTAAATTATGAAAGTATGATAACACATTTATAGGAGACTTGGAAAACACAGAACAAAGTTACATACAGTTCCACTATATATTGCAATTATTTTTTTAAGTAGATAAGTTTTTAGTTGGAGTTTCAACATCAAACTCTCAGAAATTAATATAATGAATAGATAGAAAAGTAGGATATGGTAGACCTGAAAAGCACCATGAACCAATTCAACGATTTACACAATTTCCACACAACAGTAGGATACAAATTCTATTCAAGTTCCTGTAGACTATAAACTGAATTTTTAAGAGCACTCCAAGACAATAATCTTGACTGAATTTTCTCAACAATGACTTTTCCTGTTATGATCATCTGGAGTTTTGTGTATGTGTGTGAATTTAATACATGTTTACAAGAGTGCATATGCAGTACTTGTGCAGATAGGTTATTCGTGAAGTTCTATCCTATCACATGAGTTTACAGGGTAAAAATTATTTATTTTTTAATTGGTGGATAATTAGTTTACAATATTGTGATGGTTTTTACAATTTTTTAAAGTCCCCAGGAAATAAGATTGAACCACCTTTGATGGTTCTCCTTTTAAAGTGAGGAGATCCATTTAAATCAAATGCCAATAGCTAGTCTATTGCTAGTCTGAAGTCAGAAAGAGCACAAACAGGCACCATTGCTTTTGGAGAAGTATTTCATATGCCATTCTTGCTTTTACAAATGCTTCATTATTTTCAAGATGCGTTCGCAACTTTTAACTTGTTCATTTTTCACAAAGTCCTGTATGTTTGTTGGACAGGGGTACTATAAATCTCATTTATTAGAGGAAAGTTAAATTCAGAAAAGATATATCAGTTTCCCAGGGTTGAAATGGATGGAAGTTCAGGGTTTTATATTGCTAATTCAGCCCTTATCCCTGGAGGCTGATTTTCTTTAGATACAGACATAGCCCCTTCAAATTAGGTGTGACCACTTAGAGCTGGTGTCTCATGGTTCAGAGTGCCACTGGGAAAGCCAATAACTGCAAAGCAGGAAGTATGGAATGTGACAACTCTGACCTCAACATTAATTATGCATCGAAGACTAACATGTGGGTCAGTGGAAGAGCCAGAAGTATTTACATGGAATGCACCACTAGCTGTAATAGCTGGATTTGGGTCCTGGTAAAGACATCCTCTTGTAGAAATTATTTCCATGGGAATTTGGCTCTCAGTTTGACCCTTGGTCCTGGAAAATGGAAGTTTGTGTGGTTTCCAGGAGGCTGACCCTAGGACATTATTGCCTTCCATGTCATCCAGTCCCATCACTTCATGGCAAATAGATGGGGAAACAGTGGAAACAGTGGCTGACTTTATTTTTCCTGGCTCCAAAATCACTGCAGATGGTGACTGCAGCCATGAAATTAAAAGACGCTTACTCCTTGGAAGGAAAGTTATGACCAACGTAGACAGCATATTGAAAAGAAGAGACATTACTTTGCCAACCAAGGTCCGTCTAGTCTGCGTTCCCTCCCCGTTGTTTGATCTGAGGCCAAAGTATGGTGGAGGAAATGAAGGTAATGGTGACCTCCTTCAAAAGGTCCCATGCAGTCACTGAAACACTCCGTGGCCCTGATCCTGCACCAGGCCACAGCTGACCCATGTCTCTGCTGGAAGCTTTCAACATTCATAAAACTAAGTCAAGGCTGTGGTTTTTCCAGTAGTCATGTATAAATGTGAGGGTTGGACTATAAAGAAAGCTGAGCACAGAAGAATTGATGCTTTTGAACTGTGGTGTTGGAGAAGACTCTTGAGAATCCCTTGGACTGCAAGGACATCCAACCAGTCCATCCTAAAGGAGATCAGTTCCGGGTGTTCCTTGGAAGGACTGATGTTGAAGCTGAAACTCCAATACTTTGGCCACCTGATGCGAAGAGCTGACTCGTTGGAAAAGACCCTGATGCTGGGAAAGACTGAGGGCAGGAGGAGAAGGGGATGACAGAAGATGAGATGGTTGGATGGCATCACCGACTCAATGGACATGAGTTTGAGTGAACTCCGGGAGTTGGTGATGGACAGGGAGGCCTGGCGTGCTGCGGTTCATGGGGTTGCAAAGAGTCAGACACGACAGAGGGACTGAACCGAAGAAGCTCAGTGATCCCAAGGACTCAGGTGCTACAAACTGGGGACGTTTACTGATCATCCCTAAGTAATGGCATCGAAACAGCTGCCATCCAAGTGGATTCATCAGATATCTGGTGCACAGTTTAACAAGCAGTCCTAGTTTTAATTCAATATGCTTTTCCCTTTGAGTGGAAGTCAAGGCAAAGATATTCAAGTTAGGCTTCACAAGCAAACGTTTACATAATGTATTGAATTGTGTTAGCCCTAAATGTGTAACTTGCTGTGGTGTTTGCTGACACAGGACCAAAGAAGATACTAAGAAGACGCAAAATCCAATGACTTGAGAAGATTTGTTTCAGTTTAGATGATGCTTCTCAATATGTATAGCAGAAACAAACATTTTGAACCAGAGATGAAGAGCAAGGTAAAGGGGAAAAAAAATGATTACCTGCTACCTGTGAAGAAAACACATGCTTAGTGTTGAGACTAAATTTAAGAAGAGATATTTTATATATTTTTCAGCTTGCCAAGATATGCTAAACACATTAAACAAACCCAGTCTTCCTGTTCAAAATGTATGAAATTTCTATTCCATTTTTAGGGTATCTGCACACAGCTGATATATCTGTTTAACCTAAAAAATTGTTTCCTGTAATTTCTTTTTTCTTGATGTATTTTTTTTCCTGAGCCAACATGTCAGTTTTGCATTTAAAGTGTATTGTGTGATATCTGCTACAAATGGGAACAAAGTCAATAGATTTAATTATGTTTATCTGAATATTTGATAAAATGGAACAAAACAAAAAAACAAAATCATCTTTTAAGAATTTTCAAAATTGATTGAAACTAAACTTCATTAATATTTTCCTAATATGAAATTTGTACAATTTATACAATTTTGCCTTTTTTAAATGTATATTTCAGTGTCTGGTATTTTAGGACAGTGCTACTAATAGGTTAATTATGGAATCCTGATATCCTACATTTAATCAATTTTTGTCTCAGTAATGACTTTTTCATTTGTTCCCCCACTTCTTACTGCTATGGTTCAAGCTTTCCTTTCTCTTCTTTGGAGTGTTTCTAATAGCTTTCTTCTCTGGGGCCTCTGCGTCTCTAAGGTTACTTCACTCCAGTCCTCTTCACATGGCTGTCGGGATTATCTTTTTAAGAAACAAGTATGACTGTGGTGTGCTGCAGTCCATAAGATTGCAAAGATTCAGACACGACTGAGGGACTGAACACAAAAATAGTGGGTATATAAAAATATTTTGCATTAATTTGTATTTTCTTAATGATTTGTGAAATCTTTTCATTTGCTTATTTGCCATTCATATATCTTTTTTGGTGAAATATTTGTTCAAGTCTTCTGACCATTAAAAAAATTTGGTTGACAAACATAATTTTTATGGTACCATAATAAGAGCATTTCCTTTAAAATCAGGAATAAGGCAGAGATACTCAACCCTGGGTGTTCATTGGAAGGACTGATGCTAAAGCTGAAACTGCAATACTTTGGCCATCTCATGTGACGAGTTGACTCACTGGAAAAGACTCTGATGCTGGGAAAGGTTGGGGGTGGGAGGAGAAGGGGACGACCGAGAATGAGATGGCTGGATGGCATCACCGACTCTGTGGACATGAGTTTGAGTGAACTCCGGGAGTTGGTGATGGATAGGGAGGCCTGGCGTGCTGTGATTCATGGGGTCGCGGAGAGTTGGACACGACTGAGCGACTGAACTGAACTGAACTCACTGTCATTGATTCTGTTCAACATTGTATCAGAAGAACTAGTCAGTACTAGATACATACATAGATCCTGGACATGTGACAGAAGCAGAAATAGGAAAATTTCAGACCATTGAATAAATGGTGTGAGATAATCAATTATCCATTTGAGGGAAAAAATAAACTTGAATTGCTGCCTCACACCTTACCTTAACATCTGGAGGAGAGCGTGGCAACCCACTTCAGTATTCTTGCCTGGAGAATTCCGTGGACAGAGGAGCCTGACGGGCTATAGTCCACAGGGTCCCAAAGAGTCAGACATGGCTGAAGTGACTGAGTATGCATGCGTGCATCATACCTTAAAATCAATACTAAATGAATTAAAATTTTAATCTAAAAGGCTAAACTTTAAAACTTTTCATAGAAATTATTGGAGACAATGATTTAGGAGCAAAGAAATATTTTTAAAGCAGACACAAATATTACTAATCTCAAAAGAAAAAAGTTGATAGGTTAATTGTGTTAAAATATGACTTCATTAAAAGACACCATGAAGAAAGTGATCTACTTTGGCAAAGAAAATGTGGCAGAAATTGAGAAGTAAAGGAAAATACACCAGTTTCACTTAAAAATATAGACATAAAAGTCTAATATAAAATATTAGAAAATATAATCTAACAATATAGTACAAGTGAGTGCCCACTCTTACTGCTCTCATTTAAAAATTTTCATGAACTGTCAACCGCTTTGAAGAGATGAAAAAAATCCAAGGTACAAAAATTGCGATTAAATAAGAGAAATTATCTTTATATACCATTGATGTTACTGTATTTCTAGATAGTCTGAGTTAATCATCTAAAACTCAGCTAAGAAAAAAATGAGGAAAATCATTAATGTGACTGCTTCTTTTGTAAATTAATTCATTAGTTTTTTATTGAAGGATAATTGCTTTACAGAATTTTGCTGTTTTCTGTCAAATCTCAACATGAATCAGCCATGGGTATACATATATCCCCTCCCTTTTGAACCTCCCTCCCATCTCCCTCCCTATCCCAGCCCTCTAGGTTGATACAGAGCCCCTGTTTGAGTTTCCTGAGCCATACAGCAAATTCCTGTTGGCCATCTATTTTACACATGGTAATGTAAGTTTCCACGTTACTCTTTTCATACAGCTCACCCTCTCCTCCCCTCTCCCCACGTCCACAAGTCTATTCTCTATATCTGTTTCTCCATTGTTGCCCTGAAAATGAATTCTTCAGTACCATTTTCCCAGATTCTGTATATATGTGTTAGAATATGGTATTTATCTTTCTCTTTCTAACTCACTTCACTCTGTATAATAGGTTCTAGGTTCACCCACCTCATTAGAACTGACTCAAATATGTTACTTTTATGGCTGAGTAATATTCCAACCTAGACAGCATAAAAAAGCAGAGACATTACTTTGTCAACAAAGGTCCATCTAATCAAGGCTGTGGTTTTTCAAGTAGTCATGTACAGATGTGAGAGTTGGACTATAAAGAAAGCTGAGCACAGAAGAATTGATGCTTTTGAACTGTGGTGCTGGAGAAGACTCTTGAGAGTCCCTTGGACTGCAAGGAGATCCAACCAGTCCATGCTAAAGGAGATCAGTTCTGGGTGTTCCTTGGAAGCACTGATGTTGAAGCTGAAACTCCAATGCTTTGGCCACCTGATGCGAAGAGCTGACTCATTGGAACAGACTCTGATGCTGGGAAAGGTTGGGGGCGGGAGGAGAAGGGGATGACAGAAGATGAGATGGTTGGATGGCATCACCGACTCGATGGACATGGGTTTGGGTGGACTCCAGGAGTTGGTGATGGACAGGGAGGCCTGGCTTGCTGCCATTCATGGGGTTGCAAAGAATTGGACATGACTGAGTGACTCAACTGAACTGAACTGAATATTCCATTGTTTATATATACTACAACTTCTTTATCCATTCATCTGTCGATGGGCATCTAGGTTGCTTCCATGTTCTAGCTACTGTAAATAGTGATGCAGTGAACAATGGGATACATGTGTCTCTTTCAATTTTGGTTTCCTCAGGTTATATGCCTAGGAGTGGGATTTCTGGGTTACATGGTGGTTTTATTCGTAGGTTTTTAAGGAATTCCCATACCATCTTCCATAGTGACTGTATCAATTTACATTCCCACCAACAGTGCAAGAGTGTTCCCATCTCTCCACATCCTCTCCAGCATTTGTTGTTTGTAGACTTTTTGATGAGGGCCATTCTGACCGGTGCGAGGTGATATCTCATTGTGGTTTTGATTTGCATTTCTCTAATAATGAGCAACGTTGTTTATCTTTTCATGTGTCTGTTAGCCATCTGTATGTCTACTTTGGAGAAATGTCTCTTTAGGTCTTTTTCCCACTTTTTGATTGGGTTGCTTGTTTTTCTGGTATGGAGTTGTATGAGCTGTTTGTATATTTTGGAAATTAATCCTTTGTCAGTTGTTTCATTTGCTATTATTTTCTCCCATTCTTAGGGTTCTCTTTTCAACTTGCTTATAGTTTCCTTTGCTGTGCAAAAGCTTTTAAGTTTAATCAGGTCCCACTTGTTTACTTTTGTTTTTATTTCCATTATTCTAGGAGGTGGGTCATAGAGGATCTTACTTTGATTTATGTCATCGAGTGTTCTGCCTATGTTTTTCTCTAAGAGGTTTATAGTTTCTGGTGTCACATTTTGGTCTTTAATCCATTTTGAGTTTATCCTTGTATATGGTGTTAGGAAGTGTTCTAAATTCAGTCTTTTACATGTAGCTGTCCAGTTTTCCCAGCACCATTTATTGAAGAGGCTGTCTTTGCCCCATTGTATATTCTTGCCTCCTTTGTCAAAAATAAGGTACCCATAAGTGCATGGGTTTATTTCTGGGCTTTCTATCTTGTTCCATTGGTCTCTATTTCTGTCTTTGTGCCAGTACCATACTGTCTTGATGACTGTAGCTTTGTAGTATAACCTGAAGTCAGGAAGGTTGATTCCTCCAGCTCCATTCTTCTTTTTCAAGACTGCTTTGGCTATTCAGGGTGTTTTGTGTTTCCATATGAAGTGTGAAAATTTTTGTTCTAGTTCTGTGAAAAATGCCATTGGTAATTTGATAGGGACTGCATTGAATCTGCGGAGAAGGCAATGGCAAGCCACTCTAGTACTCTTGCCTAGAAAATCCCATGGACGGAGGAGCCTGGTAGGCTACAGTCCGTGGGGTCACGAAGAGTCGGACATGACAGCAACTTCACTTTCACGCATTGGAGAAGGAAATGGCAACCCACTCCAGCATTCTTGCCAGGAGAATCCCAGGCAGCCTGGTGGGCTGCCGTCTATGGGGTCGCACAGAGTCGGACACGACTGACGTGACTTAGCAGCAGCAGCAGCAGCATTAAATCTGTAGACTGCATTTGGTAGAATAGTCATTTTCACAATATTGATTCTTCCTACCCAGGAACATGGAATATCTCTCCATCTGTTTATGTCATCTTTGATTTTTCATTCAGTTCAGTTCAGTCGCTCAGTCGTGTCGGACTCTTTGTGACCCCATGAATCACAGCACACCAGGCCTCCCTGTCCATCACCAACTCCCGGAGTTCACTCAAACTCATGTTCTTATTTTTTTCTGTGTACAGTTCTTTCATCTCCTTAGATAAGTTTACTCTTAGATATTTAATTATTTTGTTGCAATGGTAAATAGAATTGATTCCTTAATTTCTCTTCCTGATTTTTCATTGTTAGTATCTAGAAATGCAAGTAACTTCTGTGTATTGATTTTGTATCCTGCAACTTTGCTAAATTCACTGATTAGCTCTAGTAATTTTCTGATAGTATCTTTAGGGTTTTCTATGTAGAATATCATGTCATCTGCAAACAGTGAGAGCTTTCTTCTTTTCCCATCTGGATTCCTTTTATTTATTTTTCTTCTCTGATTGCTGTAGCTAAGACTTCCAGAACTATGCTGAATAATAGTGGCAAAAGTGGACATCCTTATCTTGTTCCTGATCTTAGGGGGAATGCTTTCAGTTTTTCACCATTGAGAAAAATGTTGGCTGTAGGTTTATCATATATGGCCTTTAATATGTTGAAATTGGTTCCTTCTATGCCCATTTTTTGAAGAGTTTTAATAATAAATAGGTGCTGGATTTTGTCAGAGGCTTTTTCTGCATCTATTGAGATTATCATATAGTTTTCATCTTTGATTTTGTTAATATAGTGTATCACATTGATTGATTTTCATATATTGAAGAATCCTTGCATCCATGGATAAACCCAACTTGATTATGGTGGGTGAGCTTTTTGACATACTCCTGAATTCTGTTTGCTAAAATTTTGTTGAGAATTTTTGCATCTATGCTTATCAGTGATATTGGCCTGTATATTCATTTTTTGTGTATTGTCTTTGTCTCGTTTTGGTATCAGGCTGATGGTGGCCTCGTAGAAGGAGTTTGGAAGTGTTCCTTTCTCTGCAATTTTTTGAAAGAGTTTTAGAAGGATAGGCCTTCGCTCTTCTGTAAATGTTTGATAGAATTCTCCTGGGAAGGCATCTGGTCTTGGGTTTTTGTTTTTTTGGGAGATTTTTGATCACAGCTTCAATTTCAGTGACTGTAATTGGGTTGTTCATAATTTCTACCTGGTTCAGTCTTGGAAGATTGAACTTTTCTAAGAATCTGTCCATTTCTTCCAGGTTATCTATTTTCTTGTCATATAGTTGTTCATAATAGTCTCTTATAATCCTTTGTATTTCTGCATTGTCTGTTGTAACCACTCCTTCATTTCTAATTTTGTTGATTTGATTTTTCTCTCTTTTTTCTTGATGAGTCTGGCTAAAGGTTTGTCGATTTTGTTTATCTTCTCAAAGAGCCAGCTTTCAGTTTTATTAATCTTTACTATTGTTTCTTTCATTTCTTTCTGCTCAGATCTTTATGATTTCTTTCCTTTTACTAATTTTGTTTTTTTTTTTTTCTTCTTATTTTTCTAGTTGCTTTAGGCGTAAAGTTAGGCTGTCTTTTCAATGTTTTTCTTCTTTCTTGAGGTAAGATTGTATTGCTATAAACTTCCTTCTTAGAACTGCTTTAGCTGCATCCCATAGGTTTTGAGTTGTTGTGTTTTCATTGTCATTTATTTCTAGAAAGTTTTCGATTTCCCTTTTGATTTCTTCAGTAACCTGTTGGTTATTTATTAACATGTTGTATAATTTCCATGTGTTTGTATTTCTTACAGTTTTTTTCTTGTAATTGGTATCTAGTCTCATAGTATTGTGGTCATAGAAGATGCTTAATACAATTTTGATTTTCTTGAATTTACTGAGGTTTGATTTGTGACCTAAGATGTGGTCTATCCTGGAGAATGTTTCATGTGCACTTGAGAAGAAGGTATATTCTACATTTGGATGGAACATCCTGAAGATATTAATGAGATCCATCTTCTCAGATGTATCATTTAAGACTTGTGTTTCCTTATTAATTTTATATTTTGATGATCTGTCCATTGGTGTGAGTGGGGTGTTAAAGTCTCCTGCTATTATTGTGTTACTATCAATTTATCCATCTATGTCTGTTAGTGTTTGTCTTATGCATTAAGGTGCTCATATTTTGGGTGCATAGATATTTACAACTGTTATACCTTCCTCTTGGATTGATCCCTTGATCATTACGTAGTGTCCTTCCTTATCTCTTGTAATCTTCTTTATTTTAGCATCTACTTTTTCTGATATGAGGATTGCTACTCCAGCTTTCTTTTGCTTCCATCCTCTCACTCAATCTATATGTGTCTTGAGGTCTGAAGTGGGTTTCTTGTAGACAGCATATATATGGTTCTTGGTTCTGTATCCATTCAGCCAATGTATGTCTTTTGGTTGGAGCATTTAATCCATTTATATTTAAACTAATTATTGATATATCTGTTCTTATTGCCATCTAATTAATTGTTTGGGGTTGATTTTGTAGGTCTTTTTTCTTCTGTTGTATTTCTTAACTATATAAGTCTATTTAACATTTGTTGTAAAGCTGGTTTGTTAGTACTGAATTCTCTTAAATTTTGCTTGTCTGAAAAGCTTTTGATTTCTCCATCAATTTTGAATGAGATCCTTGCTGGGTACAGTAATCTTGGTTATAGATTTTTCCCTTTCATTACTTTAAATATATCCTGCCAGTCCCTTCTGGCCTGCAGTTTCTGCTGAAAGATAAGTGTATGGGGTTTCCCTTGTATGTTCAGTTCAGTTCAGTCGCTCAGTTGTGTCCGACTCTTTGTGACCCCATGAATCACAGCACGCCAGGCCTCCCTGTCCATCACCAACTCCTGGAGTTCACTCAAACTCACGTCCATCGAGTTGGTGATGCCATCCAGCCATCTCATTCTCTGTCATCCCTTTCTCCTCCTGCCCCCAATCCCTCCCAGCATCAGAGTCTTTTCCAGTGAGTCAACTCGACCCATGAGGTGGCCAAAGTATTGGAGTTTCAGCTTTAGCATCAGTCCTTCCAATGAACACCCAGGACTGATCTCCTTGTATGTTACTTGTTGCTTTTCCCTTGCTGCTTTTAATATTCTCTTTGTGTTTAGTCTTTGTTAGTTTGATTAGTATGTGTCTTGGCGTGATTCTCCTTGGGTTTATGCTGTATGGGACTCTTTGTGCCTTTTGGACTTGATTGGCTGTTTCCTTTTCCATGTTGGGGAAATTTTCAACTTAATCTCTTTAAAAAATTTCTCATACCCTTTCTTTTTCTTTTCTTCTTCTGGGACCCCTATAATTGGAATGTTGGTATGTTTGATATGGTCCCAGAGGTCCCTGAGACGGTCCTCAGCTCTTTTCAGTCTTTTTACTTTATTGTGCTCTTCAGAAGTTATTTCCACCATTTTATCTTCCAGCTCACTGATCCATTCTTCTGCTTCAGATATTCTGCTATTGATCCCTTCCTTTCTGTTACTGTTTGTCTTATGTATTGAAGTGCTCCTATGTGGGTGCATAGATATTTACAATTGTTATGTCTTCCTTTTTGTTTGTCTCTGTATGCTTAGTCTTGAATTCTTCTAGGTGTTTGTTAATTGATTCTTGCATTTTCTCCATTTTGTTTTCAAGGTTTTTGATCATCTTTACTGTCATTATTCTGAATTCTTTTTCAGGTAGTTTTCTTATTTCCTCTTCATTTATCTGGATTTCTGTGTTCTAGTTTGTTCCTTCATTTATGCATTATTTCTCTGCCTTTTCTTTTTTTTAAATTATGGTGTTTGAGATCTCCTTTTCCCAGGCTTCAAGAAAGTAGAATTCTTTCCTTGAAGAAGGTTGAATTCTTTCATTCTTTTGGTTTCTGCCCTCCTAAGGTTGATCCAGTGGTTTGTGTGAGCTTCGTATAGGGTGAGAGTCATGCTGAGTTTTTGTTTGTTTGTTTTTTCTCTGATGGGCACAGCTGAGTGAGGTGGTACTCCTGTCTGCTGATGACTGGGTTTGTATTTTTTTTTTGTCTGCTGTCTAGATGAGGTGTCGTGCACAGGTGCTACTGGTGGTTGGGTGATGCTGGGTCTTGTATTACAGTGGTTTCCTTTATATAAGTTCTCACTATTTGATACTCCCTAGGGTTAGTTCTCTCCTCTTTCACTTTCATCAAGAGGCTTTTTAGTTCCTCTTCACTTTCTGCCATAAGGGTGGTGTCATCTGCATATCTGAGGTTATTGATATTTCTCCTGCAGTCTTGATTCCAGTTTGTGCTTCTTCCAGCCCAGCGTTTCTCATGATGTACTCTGCATATAAGTTAAATAAGCAGGGTGACAATATACAGCCTTGACATACTCCTTTTCCTATTTGGAACCAGTCCATTATTCCATATCCAGTTCTAACTGTTGCTTCCTGACCTGCATATAGGTTTCTCAAGAGGCAGGTCAGGTGCTCTGGGATTCCCATCTCTTTCAGAATTTTCCACAGTTTGTTGTGATACACACAGTCAAAGGCTTTGGCCTAGTCAATGAAAAAAAGCCTCTTGATGAAAGTGAAAGAGGAGAGTGAAAAAGTTGGCTTGAAGCTCAACATTCAGAAAACTAAGATCATGGCATCTGGTCCCATCACTTCATGGGAAATAGATGGGGAAACAGTGGAAACAGTGTCAGACTTTATTTTTTGGGCTCCAAAATCACTGTGGATGCTGATTGCAGCCATGAAATTAAAAGACACTTACTCCTTGGAAGGAAAGTTATGACCAACCTAGATAGCATATTGAAAAACAGAGACATTACTTTGCCAAGCAAGGTCCGTCTAGTCAAGGGTATGGTTTTTCTATTGGTCATGTATGGATGTGAGAGTTGGACTGTGAAGAAAGCTGATCGCCGAAGAATTGTTGCTTTTGAATTGCGGTGTTGGAGAAGACTCTTGAGAGTCCCTTGGACTGCAAGGAGATCCAACCAGTCCATTCTAAAGGAGATCAATCCTGGGTGTTCATTGGAAGGACTGATGCTAAAGCTGAAGCTCCAATACTTTGGCAACCTCATGCGAAGAGATGACTCACTGGAAAAGACTCTGATGCTGGGAGGGATTGGGGGCTAGAGGAGAAGGGGATGACAGAGAATGAGATGGTTGGATGGCATTACCGACTAGATGGACATGAGTTTGAGTGAATTCCAGAAGTTGGTGATGGACAGGGAGGCCTGGCATGCTGTGATTCATGGGGTCTCAAAGAGTCGGACATGACTGAGCGACTGAACTGAACTGAACTGAATCTTCTGGAATCTTGACTGCAATGTTCAGGGCCACATTGGGGTTGAAATAACCAGAAATAACCACCACCAGAATGGTTTTTGTAACCTCCACGCAGGTTTCAGGACAGTCTTTTCCAAGTCTTTGAGGATGGTGGTTTCTTCCAAGTCTGTGGTAAAGTTAGTGGTTGAGGGGCAGAAGGCTTCCGCATCTTACTGTGGATTCTCTTCACACCCTGGGTATGGACAAAGCCCCGCAGGAGACCTCAGCAGACCTGCCAGTAGGCAGAATCCAGAATCCGCCAAATGCTTTGGTGTCTCACTCCTCTCCTGGGCCACATGGTGAAGGCTACGTGCTCCAAGCGGGGCAGTGGAGGGCAGTGGATCCCATGGGTGGCGAGTTTGCAGAGGGTGCGCCGTCTGGCTGGGGGCGCATCGCTCCCATGGCTGGCGCAGGCTCGGGCGAGGGAGATGGTCTCCTGAGGAATTTGGCGGCACTGGGGGCTGACTTTGGACTTTGCGCTTGCTTCACCTCCAGTGGCCGTTGCATTCTCCGGGGTAAACGGAGTCGCCAGTGGAATGGGGGCCGGATGCGGGAAACCTCCACTGGCCGCCTAGAAAAAGTGCAGCAGCGTCACGCCGCTTGGAACCCCCAGCAGTGACTGGAGCAGAGAGTTAGTGAGAGCACGCGGCTGCCTCCTTCAGGCTAAAGGACCCTTTGCTCCCTAACTACCTCTTTAACATAAAAATCCGTAGCTTTCCAGAATCTAGACACCAAGTGAGATGGTATAAGGAAAGTATTGAATTTACAATATCATGCACAAAGATAAATACTTAGTCATAAGCTTAGTAAGAAATAAGAAGGACCAAACCCATTTAGGATGTAAGTAAAAACTTGAATAAATGAAAAACTGATTTTTCTTAAATAGGAAAATTCAATAAAAATGCAAATTTTTGCTAAATTAATTATAAATTTAGTAGAATCATATTAATAAAATTTACTAGTTTTGACTTATTTTTGGAACCAGTAAAGCTAGTTCTAAAACCCATTAAAGAAATAAGGAAATAGGAGTCTGTAGTGAAAAATAAAAAGTTATGGGTATACACTAAATCTGCCAAATACAAGAATGTATTAATACAGTATATTTTGTACTGGTGCAGATAATTGCCAGACCCATTGAGGTCCATAAAGTAATTTAGAATCTGATACAACTGGGCTTTCAATCAGTTGCCACTGAAAGGAAAAAAATCTGGATGTTTACTTCATTCTTAGTCTTAAAACGAATTCCAGATTTGTCAACAATTCAAATGTTAAAATTAACTTGTTTTCTACCTTGCATCCTAGAAAATAATTCCACAAAAATACAAGAAGCAAATGAAAATTTAAAAAAAAAATAATGGAAAGGGAAAAGTTTTTCTTTCTAAAAGCAATAAGAAATTAAATGCTATTAGTTTTAAACAAAATAATCACATAAAGTTAAAAATAAATGTATTAAACAAATACCTTAAACAAAGTCAAGTTAGGGAATATTTGTGATACAGTTGGACTGTGAAGAAAGCTGATCGCCAAAGAATTGATGCTTTTGAACTGTGGTGTTGGAGGAGACTCTTGAGAGTCCCTTGTACTGCAAGGAGATCCAACCAGTCCATTCTAAAGGAGATCAATCCTGGGTGTTCATTGGAAGGACTGATGCTAAAGCTGAAACTGCAATACTTTGGCCACCTCATGCGACGAGTTGACTCACTGGAAAATACTCTGATGCTGGGAGGGATTGGGGGCAGGAGGAGAAGGGGACGACCGAGAATGAGATGACTGGATGGCATCACCGACTCTGTAGACATGAGTTTGAGTGAACTCCGGGAGTTGGTGATGGACAGGGAGGCCTGGAGTGCTGTGATTCATGGGGTCGCGGAGAGTCGGACACGACTGAGCGACTGAACTGAACTGAACTGAACTGAACTGAAGATGTAGGACTTTTAAGTTTAACTTCATTAACATGTAATTACCCTTCAAATCAATAATAAAAAAATCTAATTTTTAAATGGGAGAATTCTCTGGTGGTCCAGTGCCTAAGACTCTGCACTCCCAGTGCAGCAGGCTTGGGTCTGATTCCTGGTCAGGGAACTAAATTGCATAGCCTGAAACTAAAAATATCCTCCAGGTCAGAGATGAGACCAAATGCAGCCAAATAAATAAATATAAAAAAAATAAAATGGGCAGAAAATAGTTAATAGAGAAATATAATTATCTTATAAATTTGAAAGAAGTTTTAATAAAATAAAAAAATCACAATATAATAAATTTAGGAGATGCTTTTTTACATAAACTTTGCAAGGATCAAACACTCTGATACTGCACTATAGACAAAGGATGTAACAATAATTTCTTATGCACTTTTAGAGAAACGCAAATTGATATAAAAATTTTTGAGGAGGATTTTGTATCATCCAAATTTAAAATCCACTTGTTTTTTACAAGAAAATTCCATTTCTAAGAATTTATTATACAGACACACTTTACATATTGATGTCATATTATACAGACATATGTGTTCCTAAGAATATGTGTATAAGTTCAAGTAGTTTTATAATAAAAGAATGGGTACAATATAATTGTTGGTCAATAAGGAACTGGCTAAACAAATGTGAGAAACCCATTGGCGTACTGTGAAGCTGTTAAAACAATGAGGGAGATTCAAATACAACGATGAAGAAAAATTCTCCAAGCAATATTATTAAATGAACAAAATAAGATGTGAAAATAACACATATATTACATCCTTTTACAAGTGGTGATACATGTATTCACATTTTTCTGAAAGGAATCTATTACTAGCGATTGAGTCTACAGAAGGGGAAATGGATTGGAGAGGGGAAAATTTTTTTACCTTTTATAGTATCTTTAGTACTTCCTAACCTGATTTGGTTTTCTAAATGAGATTTTATCCTAGTCCATTCTAAACTAGCTACTTCTTTGTTTTGACTCTGTGAAATTATGAATTATGAGTAAGAACAGGTGTTCTTGCTAGCAAAAATTAACACTTTTAAGTATAACCAGTACATCTTACAAGTGCTCTGATTTTAAATTCACAGTGTTTTTAAACTCTTTCCTTTTGATTTTTAAATTGCGATTGTGTGTCAGGATTCCACACAGGGAAATTGTGAGAAATCAGTAACCATGACAATTAACTGAGCCAAAGAGCTTACCAAGACATCACCACCAATCTAGTTGAAGAGGCTATTAACATAGCAACAGACTTTCAAGGTCAAATCTAAATATTTTCTTTTCTTGATGTCAAGATTGGCCCATTTTGGATTTTTCCTTTCTCTTGGCTTTTCCCAAACATCTTTTTACTTTTAACTGGTAATGTTTTGAGAAAGATGCTTTGCTATCGTGAAGTTTGGTATCTAGAAAGACAGAAGGTTCGTGTTTTAACAGTCTCTGTATTTCCTATACTAACATTTCCATATGTTCATTTACTGAGCCCTGTGTGGCAGAGATAGAGTATGAGACAGTCTGCAGAGAAATACTCTCCACCCGAGCACTGCACTGGCTTCTCCTTTTTGCTTCCGCTCCCGTCCTGTCTCAGCCAAAGGGCACTGGCTCTACAACCATCCACTTCCACCGCCCATGCATTTGCTTAGCTCGGTCTTTTGATGAGTTTTCTGGAGACTTTATGCTTTTATGTGAGATACACATGGATTGCAGGAATGTGGGATGGCTCTTATTTTTTTCATTTTCTTGTGTTCCTCAGCCCCAAATCACCTAAACTCATCCATGTGTTGAGTTGATTAAACTCAGAAAGACCTGCTGGTCCATTCTGGGAAATCAGCAAAACCCTTTTTTTCTGCTGTGGACTTGGAAGTGTTTGACCAGAATAGAACTAGTGACCTTTGACAGTATCACATCTAATCTCCTCACTCTAAAGCTGGGGAAATTTAGCCAAGAGAAATAGCAATTTCCTGGTATCTCCTGCTAGTTGAGTGACAGAGAAAGACCCCAGACCCCTTGGTCACAGTCACAGGATCACCTGAGGGACTTGTCTCAGGTTTGAGCCAGATGAAAATCAGATCTTTACATAAAAATTACATCATCCATCTTTCTATTTTGCATATGTGACAGAAGGGAGAGATTGAATTTTAGACCCATGTAAATGGATATTTGAAGTTTCTTGACTGTCACAGTTTGGTGTCATTTAGACAGGAGGTACCTAAAACTGTGGGGCTTCCCTTATGGCTCAGTGGTAGAGAATCCTCCTGCCAGTGCAGGAGACACAGGTTCAATCCCTGGTCAGGGAAGATCTCCTGGAGAAGGAAATTGCAACCCATTCCAGTATTCTTGCCTGGAAAATTCCATGGACAGAGGAGCCTGGCAGACTGCAGTCCATTAAGTCACAAAAGGGTTGAATATGACTGAGCGACTGAACAGCAACAACCTAAAACTATAAGATATTTTACCCAAACTAGATCTTTCTATTTTCTACTAAATATTTACTGCTTCATGACTTGGACCATCTTGATTACGTTTTTTTTAACTTAAAGCAGCCGTATTGGCCGTCATTACTTTAGTGGCTCTCCGGTGTCAGGCAGACGAACACACTAAGGAGAGAAACAGTTTGAGTGGCCACCTTATGCAGAAACAACTTCCTGAATTATGAAACAGAACTCTCTCAAACAGCAGCCTTGCAGACTCCATGTGAGCTGGCATGCCTTTCAGAGGACTAGCAGATTTAAATGATCAAATGAAAAGATTTAGTTTCCCTTTTGATAATGAATGCTGAATGATCAGAGAGAAAGCTGGGATGAAGCATAATTCTGGAAAGTAAAGGACACATGTAGACTAGGTGGCCATGACCTCTTCAGCATGGGGGACTTGCGGGGGTGGAGGGCCGGGCCAGCTCATGATTTCGGTGGCCCCTTCTGTAAATGAAAACCAAAGAGCATGCCATGCCCTTAAGGATATTTCCAACTATAAGATTCTTAAGTGTGTGTTAGTGGCTCAGTCATATCCAACTCTTTGTAATCCCATGGACTGTAGCCCACCAGGTGCCTCTGTTTATGGGATTCTCCAGGCAAGAATTCTAGGGTGGGTTGCCATTCCCTTCCTCAGGAGATCTTCCTGACCCAGGGGCCTAACCTGGCTGGGTCTCCCCCATAGAGGCAGATTCTTTACTGACTGAGCTACCAGGGCAGCCAAGATTTCTAAAGTTAGATTCAAAAATCATATTTAATGGTGAAAACTACTATCTTATTCCTCCACCCTCTACCACCAACCCCAGGTTTATCTCTAGCCTGAAAATAGATTGTAGTAATTTGTTGTTGTTTAGTTGTTGAGCTATGTCCGACTCTTTGTGACCCCATGGACTGCAGCACGCTTGGCTTCCCTTTCCTGCACTATTTCCCAGAGTTTGCTCAAACTCATGTCCCTTGAATTGATGATGCGACCACCCATTGTAGTAGTTAGCTAGTCCTTTTCTAAACAAACAGGCTCCTTTAAATCACATAAAAGTCCAGCAGAAAATTCCAAGAGATGTCATCCTTAGATGAGAGTTACCTTAATCATCACAGGCATAGTTCAGAAGCCTTGTTTCTGGCCATCGTGGGGCGCGTGGGATCTATTTGTTTCTTTTTTCCCCCCTGGGAGCCCCTTTCTGTCCTTGCGTCTAGCTCAGTGTGTTGTGATAAATAATGCAGCGCCGTCCCAACAGTTGCCTTAGCCATACGAGGAGTACATTTTAAAAAAGAGAACAAGCAGACACAGAAATGGAAATTAACCCCAGGCCTGCCAGACTCCGTCAGGAATAATGGTGTCACATAATTCCAGGGTTCAATGAGAAGTAGGTGCCTTTTTACTGACTCGGGCTCTTTGTCCTTGCCTTAGTGTGTCATTGTGGCAACTGTCATGTAAGGTTAATGACAGCCCCTCATTACCCTTGTCAAATATGTAATAATGTGGCCCAACAACGGGGCTGAATGGCTTCTGCTTGTCAGACCCCTCTGTTTTGCCTAGCAGATGGTCACTGTGTTCGGAGGGGCCCGCGTTCAGATCCATCACACTGATATCCTGAGCGCGCGTGTGCGCGGGAGGCACTGCTCCCTTGGGACAGCGTGCGGCTGGAATGCTAATGGAGCGCCGGCCGGGTGACTTCGCCCTTCTCTGCGCACCCCCCGCACCACCCCCGCGCCAGATCCCCATCAGATTTCTCTTAGGGAGAGGAGAAGACGGGGCTTCTCTTCTATTAATTCCGGTGACACGCGACACTTTTCAGCTGTGATACGCGCCCGTTTTCCAACCCTTTATTTGGATCACTTAAGAGGCTGCGCCCATGAAATGCAGACACATTCTATTCTTGGAGACGTAGAAACAAATCTTTTTCCCCCTTGAGGAAAGTGGCAGTGAGGGAAGTGGCAGTGGGCAGGCTTCACTGGAAAACAGCTACCGTCTAGGTGGCAGGAAGCTCGAATTCTAGCCTGTGCGTTTGTGCCAAGGCGCGACCTGGCCTCTGTTTACTTCCCCAGGAAGGTCACCGGGCTGCAGGAGGGGAGAGACACAGGTCACGGGGCCAGACGCAGCGATGGGATGGGAGGAAGACGTCTCTCTCCCTTCCCAGGACTTCTCCAAGGGCCCTTCCTTTTCTCATCTTCATTGGTTTCTTTCACCATGTCACTTCCTTTCTCGGAACTCAACAGTGGCTCCCAGTTGCTCTGACTGGGAGCAAAAATCAACTTCGACCCTAAATCATACCTGCAGAGTGAGTTACTGGGCAAGCCACTCTTTCCCTTTTCTAATCTGATACAAACCTCTCCACCTTTTTCTGTGCCAGAGTTTTCTTGGCTTCAAGTCTTCACTTATGCGTAACTGCCCACATGAAACTCTCCCTCTAATCAGCATCTCTTTTTCACAGACATTTCTTGAGCACCTTCACCAGCCCTGCTTAACTCTGATAACCCCTGCTTCTCCAATTATTCCTAATAGATAAAGAATTTCTTTGTTAGTAGTATACATTCAAACTAAGAGAATTTTAGAATCTGAGGAACCTTGGAAATAATTCCGTACAACCAATTCATTTTTTAATTTCAGCTTACTTTTATTTTTTAACTTTTTATTTTATATTGGAGCGTAGCCGATTAATAATGTTGTGACATTTTAGGTGGGCAGCAAAGGGACTCGGCCATACATATGTGTGTGTGTTAGTACTTCAGTCATGTCTGACTCTTTGCAACCCTATGCATATATATAGATTTATCAGTTCAGTTCAGTTGCTCAGTCGTGTCCTACTCTTTGTGACCCCATGGACTACAGCACACTAGGCTTCCTTGTCCTTCATTATCTCCCAGAGTTTGCTGTAACTCATATACATGTATACAGCCATAAATATATGTACCCATTCTCCTCCAACTCCCCTCCCATCCAGGCTGTCACATAACACAGAGCAGAGTTCCCTCTGCTATACAGTAGGTCTTTGTTGGCAACCACTTAATTTTGAAGACGAAATAATCTGTGTTGGTCAAGACTGAGTTCAAGGACCTAACATGGTAGCAAGACCAGCCCTCAGGTCTTTCAATCCTGAGTTTTGAGTTTTTTCCCACAGCAGCCACACCCGCTCCCTTTCTTTCAGTGTTTTAGTTGTTTTTGTCGCTCAGTCATGTCCAACTCTTTGCGACCCCATGGACTGTACAGCACGCCGGGCTTCCCTGTCCTTCACTGTCTCCTGGAGTTTGCTCAAACTCATGTCTGTTGAGTTGGTGATGCCATCCAACCATCTCATCCTCTGTCATCCCCTTCTTCTCATGCCTTTAATCTTTTCCAGCATCGGAGTCTTTTCTAATGAGTTGGTTCCTTGCATCAGGTGGCCAAAGTATGGGAACTTCACCTTCAGCATCAGTTCTTCCAATGAATATTCAGGACTGATTTCCTTTAGGATTGACTAGTTTGATTTCCTTGCAGTATCTTACAGCCTGTCCTTATCAGTTTTCTCTGCAGTGGAGTGCAGACTCTCTGAGGCATTGTGTCCTGTGTTCCTTTGTGGTTCTGGCAGAACCCACCCAGGTCTGTGGGCACAGGGACATGGCTTCAGGTCACACCTCTGATGCCAATCCCTCTTATAATCTCCACAACATCTAACACTTGGCCAGATTATCTGCTGGCACTAATCTAGAAAGAGATATTTTCTGTTTTATCTTCTGAGTGACCCATCCCTGAGGCCAGCCATTCACTGTGAAGCAGTCTTCATGAGCGAACTGCCCTGCTAGGTCTTATTGAGCAGAGAAGCCTGCAGCCTAAGACAGGGAGGAGTTGTTACTCCACTGCTTCTCCATGAACCTTCCTACGACATAGGAAGTGACCCTGAAATAAATCAGAAGAATTGCATCCAGCCTTTCCAGGATGGAAAAGGAACTAAATCCTTAGGTCTTTCTAACCAAGTGTCTGTGGAGGAAGATACTATTTCAGATGATTATAGATTTGGCATTTGGTGACTGTCCTTTTTCCCCTCCCTTTCATCAAATATGTGGAAATTTCCACTTCAGTGTTGAAGAACTTTATTTCTTAAACCAGATCTTTGATGACCATAGAATACATCTGTTCTTTTTGCTTTCAGATAGTCTCCCCGAAGTTTTTCTCATGTTGTTTCATTTCATCATGTTTTTGCTCAAAATCATACAGTGCACATGCACCGTCTCCATAGCTTTTGTAAACCATAGAATTCTTCCCCCTGAATGGCATCAAAGTTATACTCTGTAACTGCCATTTAGCAATCATGCCCTACTCTCTCCACAAACATTTGCTGAGCACCTAATAGTTCAAACATTATTCTAAAATAGGGAAAGAAGTAAGACAAAATCCTTGGTCTTCAAACACTGTCTAGGGGCTAAGGAGTCATATAAACAGATAAGTCTTATTGTTCAATCGCATCCTTTTCCTTCCTCTGATCTAATCCAACCCTTTCCCTTCTCACACTCGAGTTTTACAGTCTGCCTTCAGAGTTCTTGTCCATACTCACTAGTCTTCCCTAGATTCCCAGATGCTTCTCTAAATGCTGCTTCCACCTCCTGAATCCTTAAGTGGCACTCAGCTGTTCCACAAAGACTTGGAGGTTCATTGTGTGTTTTCTCAAATGGCAGTTACTCAGGGCTGAGGATGGAGTTGGTGTCCTCTTCCATCCCTATTGCCAATTTTGGCCATTATTTCTGCGCCACATTATAAAAAAATCCAACTCCATCCTATTACTTTGAACCCTATACCATCTGGTAAAACCACCTGTCACTCCTCAGTATGCGGGCTGCCGGTAATCTCTTGGTAACCAGCTCCTTGTTTATCATGGATTCTGGATCACAAAGACAGCCTCGTACCTTGAACACCGATCTTCAGTGAGTCTTTCCCGCTGCCCGTCTTTCTCCCATAGTCACATCTGGATGCTGCCATAATCAGGAAGGGTATTATAAGGAAGGGTATTACATTTAAAATAACATAAATGAAATGGCCTATTCTCTCCCATCAACCTCCACCTAATTCACTTGTTGAAAGATACCCTGGAAGCATCATTCCATAGATTTCTGCCATCTATTTTCCTCCCCATTTTCTTCTTGCCATCTGATCCCATGAGGATTCAGTGGTAAATCGTTATTATCACTTCCTTGCAAAAAGCCTTCAGTCAATCTGCCCCAGTTTTCATCCACCATGTTTCCCATCCACAATATTTCTTGGCAAAATCCCAAACCAGGATAAATCCAACCATCTGTCTCCCTGTGGCTACATCTGAGCAGTTGATTGCCATTGGTGAAAATAACAAACTGGACAGGCAGGTTTTCCTTCAAATGTATCAATAGCATTTCAAATGAGTACTTAACATGACCCAGAAATCTATATTTCTTTAGAAAGCATGCCCTAAAAGACCATCACATCACTTCCTCTCTCTTCAATCCGCTCTCCATCTCCTTCCGCAAAACATTTCTTGTCCGCTATTCCTGCACCTTTTCTGGATTCCCTAAGTCATTGTTCACAGGGCATCTAGGCTGAGTTTTTGAAAATGCAAATTAATTGCGTTTGTCTCCTATTGGAACCATTAAAATGATGTCCCTTTTTATCAGAACAACGTGCGGGCTCCTCTGTGAGGCTGCAGCTTATATGTCTGGCTGTGTTTCTCACGTCCCAGGTGCTCTCCTGCCAGGGCCATTACTGCCATCAGCGCCTTGATCACACTAGTCTCTGTCCCCTGTTGTCACACTTGCTGCCTTCTCTTCCTCGGACTAATTCCCCTTGTGTCTCAGATCAAACCTCCCTTTCTCAGAATAGTGTTCCCTGAACTCACCCTCCCCAGCTCTTTCCCTCCCTCAGCTTCTCCTGGGCACATAGTTCTTCCTGATCCACACAGCATCATCACAACTTACAGTTTTCATTTACATATGTGATTCATTGTTTCATTTCTAGACCTTCTACTTGACTCCACCAAAGAAGGCATCTTGTCTGTTTTGTTCATCATTGCCTACTCAAATTATAATAGAGTTAATTGCCCCATAGTGGGAGCACTTCTTGGCCTTTTGGCTAAGATCAAGTGTACTGTGGGGCTTCCTAGGTGGCTCAGAGGTAAAGAATCTGCCTGCCAATATAAGAGACGTAAGAGACGCAGGCTTGATATCTGGCTTGGGAAGATCCCCTGGAGAAGGGAATGGCAACCCACTCCAGTATTCTTGCCTGGAGAATTCCATGGACAGAGGAGCTTAGTGGCAGTGGGCTGCCATTTCCTCCTCCAGGGGATCTTACTGACCCAGGGATAGAACCCCAGTCTCCTGCATTGCGAGTGGTCCCTTGCATTGACAGCAGATTCTTTACCGCTGAGCCACCAGGGAAGCCTTATTTTATATATAATAGTGTGTATATGTCAGTCCCAATCTCCCAATTTATCCCTCCTCCCATCCCTTGATAACCATAAGCTTGTTTTCTACATCTGTGGCTCTATTTCTGTTCTGTAAAGAAGTTCATTCTTAGTGCTTTATTTCTTATTCTAGAATAAATGTTCCTGAAATACAGTGGCTTTTAAAAAATACGGACTATGTCTTTCTGATTCCTAATAGTAGCTGTTCAATAAACATGTACTGATCTTGTCATAAATAATGACAGGCAGATGTCCTCACTGTGCTGGAACTATGCCAGTTTCTTAGACAAAATAGGAAGAATGCCAAGAATGCTGTGCTGTGCTAAGTTGCTTCAGTCATGTCTGACTCTTTGCCACCCCATGGTCTGTAGCCCACCAGGCTCCTCTATCTATGGGATTCTCCAGGCAAGAATACTGGAGTGGGTTGCTGTGCCCTCCTCCAGGACATCTTCCATACCTAGGGATGGAACCTGAGTCTCCTGCATCTCCTGCATTGGCAGGTGGGTTCTTTACCACTAATGCCACCTGGGTAGCCCAATGCCAAGAATACCAACTGTCAATCTCTGGCTTCACCTTCTAGAACTATGATTTCCTAGTCAGTAAAACAGGCATGAAAGTAGCTCCTCCTCTCCAAATTTCAAAAATGAATAAGATAAGCTTGAAAAGAACACCAATGATTGGGAGAGGCAGGCCTTCTTTCTTAGGCTCTAAATTCCAAGCAGAATTTTCAAAACACTGTTGATCAGCCAACATCTGCCTGCCTGACTGGGGCTCAACTGAAATCATTGGGACCTTAATTTTCACCCGCTTTTTAAGAGAGTGTGAACAGAGGATTATAAAAAGCTGTGTGGTGGTTTAGTTTGTGACTGCCTTCTTTTCCCCTTGTCTAAACTACTTGGAAAAAAAAAAAAATAAGACAGCTGTGGAATGAGCCAGTTCAGCAATCTGTTTCTCGCCTATCATTCCGCCCCACTGTCTGTGTGTTCCTCTGGGAAGGAATCCTGGGGAAGAGATGGCAGGAAATCACAGGCAAATTCTAGAACTTCTCTGGGCTAGGAGCAGGCAGGAAAAGCACAATAAAAACTGTAAAATACCAGTGCGCAGCCAGCTACTCCCTTGGGGCTAATCAGAGGAAGCTGGCCTTCCTCCTTGGAGAATGAGGCATTTGAAATTAATTGTTTCCATTTTATGCAGACACTCCACCTGAAATGAAAGGAATAACATAATCCAGTGCTGTTACAGGCCTCCTTATAAATGTGAATACACACAGACATGCACATATGTGCATGCCAGAGAAAGCAAGTGTTATTAGCATGTAATTAAATGACCAGGTATCTTCCCCAGGGGCTCAGACGGTAAAGAATCTGCCTGCAATGCAGGAGACCTGGGTTCAGTCCCTGGGTCAGGAAGATCTCCTGCAGGAGGAAATGGCAACTCACTCCAGTATTCTTGCCTGGAAAATCCTATGGACAGAGGAACCTGGCAGGCTACAGTCCATGGGATTGCAACGAGTGGGACATGACTGAGAGATCAACACTAAGTATCTCTATACTGTCAATGTTCTAGGTAGTAACAGTGTCCCCAGTGAGTGAACAGTATGATTTTTTAATGTTTTTTTCCAGCTTCCAAGTTCCACAGTGTCTTTATTGCAGTGTTTGGGCACGTCCTGCCTGCTTGTGTTTGTCAAGCTGATGAGTGGACAGATTACTGTCTGTTTGCTGATGGTGACTCTTCCTTAGAAGGAAATGAATCCCTGGGGCTTCTTGTCCAGAGCAGAGGGGTTTACCTTTGCAGATCCAGGTGTGGGTCATCCATGCCACTGCTCCAAATCTGCCTAGAAAATTCCAGTTTCTTCTCATGACTCTGTCTATGGTCTATTTTGGGCCTAACATTCGTTTACCTTAACTCCCTTCTTCCTTCTCATCCCCATCAGATCCCATGTCCCAGTCCCTTTATTCCTCTCCTTGTTTTGGGGACACAAATTGTTCTTCTGTGTTTCTGTGCTTTGTTGTTGTTCAGTCACTAAGTTGTGACCGACTCTTTGTGACCCCCATGGACTGTAGCACTCCAAGATCCTCTGTCCTCCGGTATTTCCCAGAGTTTGCTCAAGCTCCTGCCCATTGAGTCGATGATGCCATCCAACTACCTCATCCTCTGTTACCCTCTTTTCCTCCTGCCCTCAATCTTTCCCAGCATCAGGGTCTTTTGCAATGAGTCGACTCTTCGTATCAGGTGACCAGAGTATTGGAGCTTCAGGGTCCGCATCGGTCCTTCCAGTGAACATTCAGGGTTGCTTATCCACATGCTTACCTTGTCCCTCAGCCTGGTGTTCTTGTCTCTTCCTTTCTTCGTTCAAGAAGCCTACTTGTTCTTCAAGTCCCTGCTCAGATTCCCTGTCTTCTGGGAAGCCAGAAACGTGTTTTAATGTTCCCTCCTCATTGATCTACTGGCTCTGAGCCTCCAGACTTCATTCACACTTTTTATTTTTAGTTCCCACTCCACATTCTGACTTGTGTCATTTGCATTTCTGTCCATCTCACCCACAAGAGTCTGTGAGTCCCCTGGGACTTGGGGTTCTATCAACTTCACTTTGGCACATTTTCACAGACACTCAATACGTTGCCAGATACGCAGTCAGTGTCCAACGACCAGATGGTGCGGTGAAGTAAATCCAAGTTGATTCCTGGGCCCGTCAGGTCAGCTCTCTCCTCTCCTCCGAGTATCTCTCTTTGGAGTGTGTTTCTCAAAGGACAACTGGTGTGGCTGCCCTTGTGGGAAAGCAGCACACAGAAAGCTGTCAGCGTGGGTGCACGGTGGGCTCCCATGATACCTGGAGATGAGGGGCTGCGGGCACACTGGATTCTCAGTCGTCCAAAGGTGGCTTGAATACAGGACGATGCAGGTGTCCATTCTTACAAGAATGCAACATTTGCTCAGAGAAGAAACTCAAAAAGGTGTTGGTTCCCCTCTTCATCCCTGAAGGTATGTTGTCGCTGATTGTTCAGTCGCTCAGTTGTGTCCTACTCTTTGCGACCCCATGGACTATAGCACGCCAGCTTCCCTGTTCTCCACTGTGTCCCAGAGCTTGCTCAAACTCATGTCCGTCGAGTCGGTGATGCCATCCAACCATCTCATCCTCTGTTGGCCCCTTCTCCTCCTGCCCTCAAATTTTCCCAGCATCAGGGCCTTTTGCAGTGTGCAGTGAGTCAGCTCTATGCATCAGGTGGCCAATGTATTGAAGGCATATGAGCTTTTAAATTTATAAATTGATGTTAAGTTAGTTTCCAGTCCTCACTTTGGAGGCATTTGTTTTTATCAGCTCTGGACTATCTGAAGAGCAGGAAACGTTATGTCAAAGTCATGTGTGTTCGTTTTTGTCTTCCTCCTAAGGAGAGAAGCACTTACCAATTTGGGGATGAGGGTTAAAAAGAGCACGATAATAACAACAAGCAACAATTGCATAGCAATTTGCAGCCTACAGGCCCTTCAATCTGCTATTTCATTTAACCCTCAAGACAGTCTTGTGAGGTTGGTATTATTGCCCCCACTTTGCAGAGGAGGAAACTCGGGCTAATGATGTTTAAGTGACTTGTCTAAGGTTATATAAAAGCCCTGAGACTGACAGAATGCTATTTATTCAGCATAACACAGAGTGAATTGAACTCCAGGATGATTATGCTGGAATTTTCCTCTGTAATAACATGCAGCCCTGACTGACTGCTTACAATGGAGCAGACACTGTTCTAAATGCTTTCCATGTAGTAACTCATTTAATCCTCAAACCACCATGTGAGGTAGGAATGGTTATTATTACCCTCATTTTACAGATGGGAAAACGGAATTCCAGAGAGGTTAATTATCCCAGTCTTGCTCACATAACAGATAAATGACAGGGTGAAAATTGAAACCGAGGCAGTCTGGCTGCCAAGTCTGTATTCATAACCACTAGAGGTGACTGCCTCAGGGAGGATGTGGTACCCGTGTGAGGCAGTGACTCTGATGAATAGTAATAGAATGCTTTCATCCTTGCATCAGTGTTTAACATTTTTAATTTAAGACTTTCAGAGTCAACAGAAAACATTTTAGAGATAGAATCTCGGGGTCTTATCTCCTCTTTTCCCTGCTGTGCACACCCAATGCCCAGAACAGTGCTCAGTTTATAACGATGGATCAGAAAAATATCTGTTGAATGAATGTAAATAATGCCTCCAATATTCAGTTAGCAATAGCTGGGGGAAATAGCTCTTGTGACCAGTTGGAGCATCAGCCTGTGAATTTATTCTCAGCTCTTTCTCTGTATTCAAGTTGAAATTGTCTTCTCTTTTTCTCCGGCTGTTTCTGTTTACCTTCTGGGCTCTGTCTATATGTCACCTGCTTTGAGAAGGGTGCCCTACCCCTTTGTCCTACTTCCCCCCCACCACCAGTCAATCAGATGCTCCTTTGAGGGAGTACATAGTTCCATATTTTCCCTTTATGTAATATTTATAATACTTACCTCAGTTTCCTCTCTAAGATTTTGCGTGTGTGTGTGTGCAGCACACACACACACACACAGTCATTTCTGTGCAGGCAAGGATGGTGTGATTCATCTGTACTGTTTCTCAGGGGATTTGAATGGTAAATGTTCAAATTGTAGCTATTTGTTTGAAGAATAAATGAGTGAAGGAATCCACTTTAGCAGCAGTTACCCAGAAATGTTCATTGACTGATAGAAATGTATAAACAAAACTCATAGCCTTATCTAGTAAAGCAGTTGTTAAAAGTCTTTTCAACACAATTCTTCTAGAGCTTAAGGGACATATTTCAAATGTGGAGTCTCCGTGCATTTTCTTCTTTCATTTAGAAGGGCTCAGAAAGTGGTTACGGTGGCTTCTGATTCTTGCTTGTTAGCTCCTATTCTGAGAATTCCGCCCCACCCCCGCCGGAATGTGATCTGCTGTAACCTTGACCTGACTTGAGTTGGGATATTCCTTGGTGCTGCTGTGAATGCTGTTTGTTCCTTTTTGGAGTGGAGAAATTAAAAATGATCACACACAGGAAAATTGATCTCTTCTTGATCAAATTTTCCAGATTAACTCCCTCAGTGAGTTTGACGATTTTTTATTTTCACGAGCATTGATTTGTTGGATGGGAGATTAGGGTTGTAGAAGGGAAACTAAGACAGGCCCTATCTTAGTGGAACATCGACCAGAAATAATGACGTTTAGAAATATTCCGTGGAAATATTATCTTGAAAGATCCTAGCCCTAGATGGTATTCATATTTCAGGAATATTAACATCTTAGTATTTATTTGCTTTGTCTTATAATTTGGTGGATTTTGATCTCTGGCTTTTGAACTCTGAATTTGAGAATGTACCTGGATTGGCAAAATTAATTTTCTCATAAACCATCAACACTGTCATGTGGATGACACTGTCATATAGTATGCCATGAAGACTTCTGCTCAAGTGACTTGCTTCTAAAGAGACTTTTCTAAAAATGAAAGCCAAACTGCAAGGCTGGAAAAAAATGCAATTTTTGGTCACTGTGTAAACTCAATGTTTCTATCTGCCCCAGATCTTAAGTTGATCGTCAAACAGATAATATTAAAATCTACTCATTCTTACAGAAATATAATTTCTAATAATTAACAACAATTTAATAAAGAATTTGTGGAAATGTCTTGTTCTTGGCTATAGGATTCATTGTCCTTGAGTCTTTTCTAACAGGATAATGTTTATAATTTTCTGCATATATAATTTTTAAAAACCTGTCTTCACATAGATTCAGTGGGGTTTTGCCCATGACAAATTCTTTTTTTATAAAGTATCTTGCCATAATAGATTTTAAAGGCTTGTTTACGTAAATATAATTTTATAGTGTATCCTGATGCTCAAGTGAGAAACCTGAAATTACTGTACTTATGATCTTTCTCCATCTTTATATTTTCCACACTGGCTATTGATATCTGATTGTGTAATAGCATCCTTCCTTTAACTTTTTAAATTCTAAAGTGTTTTCGAAGAGAAAAGAGAGACAGAGACTGCTATTCATCCATTAATAATAGCTATTTTCTTTTAATTTAGCAATAGAATGCCCTGGTTTTCCTTGGCTGCCTTTGATTAAGACTGTATCCCTAAGACTTCCTTGATAGATTTGGCCAAAAGATTATGTTTTGGCAATTCTGCTTTATTATGTAAGCAGAAGTGACAAATATAACTTCCATAAAGTATCCTTGTGAGTAAGGGTCAATCTTTATTTTAAACTCTCTTCTTTCTTCCTGGTTAGAATGTGGCTAGGAGGGCTGGATCTGGAGCAGTTCTTTGGGACTATGAGGAAAGTCATATGCTAAGAATAAACAGCAGAGCTAAAAGACAGAAGAAGGATCCACGTGCCAGTCTTTCTTTTCATATTATTTTTTTGTTGCTGTTACTGAGTTTTAAGTTCTTTTTAAAATATATCTTTTCAGAATCCTGACTCTGTATTTATTTATTTATTGCAGAATCTTAGTTCCCTGACCAGGCATTGAACCCCGGGACCCAGGGTAGTGAATGTGCAGAGTCCTAACCACTGGACCACCGGGGAATTCCCCACCTATTAGTCTTGAATTGCGCACCACTGGACTTTGTTTGCCTGAGATAGATTTTTGTCTTAAAACTTGTCATGCTATTTTTTCTGTTTTTAAACTTAACATTGACCTATGTAAGGAGCTAGAGTAGATTCCATGAGATTATCTCAGGCAGGTGTTCAGAGCTGTGTTGTGAAGTCATTTGCCCTTGTGGAATTTGGGGGATAGCTCATGGGTGGCTGGGACCCCTACCCTGGGATTTGTGAGGTCCTGTCTGTGGCCTCAGGAGTGGTAGATGCTGTCAGTCATTCTCCTAGGGTCCACCGTGTGCTGGCAGACTGGGTGTAGCAGCGGTCCAACAGGAGTGGTGTGTAGTATTACTTCTGACATCTCTAGCAGGGATAGTGGGATTGTTTCAAGAGAGAAGTTACTTGCCAATTCCTAGCCATCACCACTTCATATTCATATTTTGAGCTTAAATATGTCTCTGTTTCACCCAAGAGCAAAAATAAGCCTTTCCTCAAATCCTAATAATTACCTAGGAACATCCAAGCATCCTTAACACTTAAGCACATTATTAAAGTTTCGTGGAGATTTGAAAATGGTTCTGACAACATATGCTTTAGAAGAGGATTTACAAACTTTAGAAAGAAAGCTTATTAACATGTGAAACAGTTTTATAACAATCACTTAGACTCTAGTCTCTCTTTGATGGAAATATTTTATGTATGCTCAATTGCTCAATCGTGTCTGACTCTTTATGACCCCATGGATGGTAGCCTGCCAGTTTCTTCTGTCCATGGAATTTTTCAGGCAAGAATCCTGGAGCAGATTGCCATTTCCTACTCCAGGCAATCTTCCCCACCCAGGAATCAAACCTGAATCTCTTGCTTTTCCTGCATTGCTGGCAGATTCTTTACCACTGTGCCACCTGGGAAGCCCAGAAATACTTCGTACTACCTCTTTAAGCCAATGAATTAGTTTCACTTTGCCTTATCTTTCTCTTTTTTTTTTTTCTCAAAGAATAAAAAAAAATGAATAATAAAAAAATGTCTGAAAAACAGTAGTGGAACTAGGACCATGACATGTTATCAGTTCAGTTCAGTTCAGTCACTCAGTCGTGTCCGACTCTCCGCGACCCCATGAATCACAGCACGCCAGGCCTCCCTGTCCATCACCAACCCCCGGAGTTCACTCAAACTCATGTCCACAGAGTCGGTGATGCCATCCAGCCATCTCATTCTCGGTCGTCCCCTTCTCCTCCCGCCCCCAACCTTTCCCAGCATCAGAGTCTTTTCCAGTGAATCAACTCGTCGCATGAGGAGGACAAAGGATTGCAGTTTCAGCTTTAGCATCAGTCCTTCCAATGAACACCCAGGATCGATCTCTCTTAGAATGGACTGGTTGGATCTCCTTGCGGTACAAGGGACTCTCAAGCCACCCTATAAAATATATGTGACACTAAAAGTAATATTTACCTGTCCTTTATAGTTGAAGGATAACAAAATCTTTTATGAATTTGTGTGAGTATGTTTCTTATGTATAGATAAGATTCTTAAATTTCTATCCTGAATAATCTTCTTGATTACTGAGAATGTCTCAGTTTCTGATGGTGCAACTCTTTATGCTTGGAAGGAAGAGTTGAGAGTTTGTTAAGGGGCAGTTGCCACTGAAAATCCCCTGAACCAGTGTAAACGCTTCTTCTCTAGTGTATTGGGAATAAATCAATAGACATGGTAGACAAAAGCCTTAGTAAATGGCTCCTTTTCAAAACCATGATGCAACCAGACACATTATATTTTTAAAATATGAATCATTAGTGTTGACAATTATTACTCATATTGTAATTAAACATTTCAGAGACATTTCTCTAGCTTCCTTCAATATGTCTAACTTCAAGGCTATAGCAAACCACAGCCATTGTTGGTGAAATTAAACTGTAGTTTGATTGCCCACTTAGATAATTTATGAAGCACCAGAGAGTTGGGGATGAGAATGGTAACTCTGGGTAAAATAATTTAACTCTGAACAACTATTTTTATGTTTCTTCATTTGATAGAAAAGAGAGAGGCACAAGCATATTGTTGAATTACCTCTAAATCTTAAAATGAAGGTGCATATCTCAATTAGAGTACTATTTTCAGAGGCTAAGAGAGCATTTGGGGTGGGGGGTTCCCAGAAAAGAGTTCATTCCTGGTTTATTTGATTACTTGGGTAATTCCAGAGAGCTTGTGTAAATTATCTCGGTTCTTTTCTCCTTCCTTATTTATATCTAGCCAACATCAAATGCTGAAGATTCTTTATTTTAAAAAGCAGTTCGCCTTTTTGAGTTTTGCAAGGCAGACATCCACATGGTCACTCACCTTATTTTTAAATTAGCTGCACCTGTATCTTCATGTCCTTTAGGGAAATTCTGTAGGAAGTACACTGAACGGTGGGACATCTGTATATTTAGCCTTGCCCCAACCATTGCATCCTTATAGTTCTAGGTTCTGCTTTTCACATAAAAGTTCCTGGTTTTATCTAAAGTCTGATTGAGGAAGAGAGTGTATCTTTATTTAAATACTTCCTGGTAAGAAAAAAATCATGATATCCTATTTCAATGTTTAACACCCTTCATGCTTCATAGAATACTCTTGAATCCAAATTTTGGGAAAAACATTTTTTTTTTTCTCTCACATCAAGACTCAAATTCCTTTTTGGAATCTGCAAGCATCACCTCTCTCTTCCCTTTCCTGTCTTTGCTGCAATCTGGGAGGTATAACAGATGAATGCCTCAAGTCATACCAGGTCTGGCTCTCTGTCCATCGCTAAGGCTCTCCATATGGCTTATGAGAGTGGTTCCCCAAATCTCAGGCTTCTTTTTGGGGAAGAGAAGGTATTACCTTTGGGAGATCTGGGACTGTTTATTGATAGCTCCTAGACCCCAGGGAAAGAAGTGCTGGTGAGAACTTATGAATCCGCCCTGTGTCCGGCTGTGGGAGGAGGTGCTGTGACTTGCAGCTGACCACAGTATGTGGAGGAGGCTCCATTCCCAGTGGAAGGTAATGAGGTGCTATTTCCAGTGGGAGGAAAGGGATGCTGGAGAGACAGAAATAACAGATGTCTACTCCAGGCAGAAGACTATAAATAACCGGTACCTTGTATGTCTGTGCCCACGTTTCTATAGCTATACCTATATCTGCATCTGCATATCTACATATGTGTCAGTATCCACGTTTGTCTGGATCTACATCCACTTATTGTCCATATGGGCTTCCCCGGTGGCTCAGTGGGTAAAGAAACTTTCTGCAATGCAGGAGCCGCAGGAGATACACATTCCATCCCTGGGTTGGGAAGATCCCCTGGAGTAGGACATGGCAACCCACTCCAGTATTCTTGCCTGGAGAACCCCATGAACAGAGGAGCCTGTTGGGCTACAGTCCATGGGGTCATAAAGAGTCGGACACGACTGAAGTGACTTAGCACACACACACACATACTGTCTATATAAAAGTTATTTATTCTATAGCATCTTGAAATATGTTTCTGTTAAAGACGATCCATTATATGAATGTAGCCACTGAATAAATATTTATCGAACACTGACAGTATATACACTTCCAAGAACATGCAAAATTAGGTTCAAATGGTTCATGTCTTCCATGTCTTATTTTTTTCTCAACCATTAGAATTAATGTTGATTCAAAGCAGGTGAAATATTCTTACAACATTTTGCACACAGTATGCACATGTGATTTATGAACTTTTTCTTTATATGACATTGGCAGGAGGAATACTCCTGGGAGAAGTGTGACATTATATATAAATTAAAGTCTTCTTGTATTGCGGATATAAAATTTCTCACCTGAAATCTGAACTTTTCAGTTTTTTAAACCTGGTGTTTCTACCCATTGGTTTTCCTTTCATTCCTGAGGAAGATGCTGTTCCTCCAGAAAATATTGTTGGTTTTATCTGCAGAGATACAGATTCTACAACTAATTTTTAAAGCACCAGTCTGTTAAATAAGCTCAAGATTAATATAGAAGAATATGACTAAGTAATAAAGATGTTTATGTAATGAAGAGTTGTTTTATTGTATTTGGCAGTGGTTCTGAAATCTTTTTTTATTCCAGAGAATGCAGTATAGTTTTATTTAAAATGTTATATAGAATACTTTGAATCTCTGATCTAAAATAAGATTTGCAATGATGAGATGAAAAACATATCCATTAGTACCAGCAGTTTGATAGCAGCCCTCATATTTACTTTTATTAATTTTCACTTTTTCATCTTAAAATGAATTAACCATCTTGATGGTTTGCTCTAGGGGTTACTGTGTGAATTTATGAGTCAAACTGATTATGGTGCAAATGGAAAACATAGAGTTTATGACCTTTCAAACACTTAAACTAGTTTCTGAAATAGGACTATATGAATTCTGCTTCTGAAATGTTACTTCCTTTCATGGCACTTCATACATTATAAATTCTGTGATGCAATTACATATATAAAAGTGAGATTCAGGATTTATTCACTTCCAACCATTATTTGGTGGCAAGTGAGTAAAATATTCTTTAAACTATCTTGAGAAAAGGAAAAATAGGGGATCATTCCTTGGCTCATACAACCCATCCATGCCCAGGCTGGGGTTGATCTAGCCTCAAGCGAAATAAAGTCAGGGTCTGAAGGAGTGACTGACAGCAGTCGCTCTGTCCATCAGTTTGTTCTGTCTTTTTGTCCCCACCTTTCTCTCTCTTCTTGGCTTTCATGTGCTGGTGCTCAGAGTATCAGACCCCAGGCTTCTCTTTTGGGGGGATATTACCTCTAGGAAATCAAGAATCACATATCTTTACAATCTTCAGACCCAAGGGAAAGAGGGGCTGATGAGCACTGAGTCTGTCCTGTGTTTGGCAGTAGGAGATCTTCAGCCATGAGAACATAGAGAGGGGAGGGTTAGCTCTGCAATGGGAGGTACTGAGGTATTAGTATTATTTCCAGTGGAAGAAAGGGATATTGGAGAGATAGAATTAAAGATATTTACTTTCAGAAAGAAAACCTTTTGCACACACACACACATATATATATATTTTACCACTTTAGAGCCTCACACAAATTACTGAAGACCCCAGAATTTGGTGTTGGACTTTACTTGTGAGTCTTTAATTGGGTTTCCCTAGTGTCTCATATGGCAAAGAATCTGCCCACAATGCAAGAGACCTGAGTTCCATCCCTGAATTGGGAAGATCCCCTGGAGAAGGGAATGGCTACCCACTCCAGTATTCTTGCCTGGAGAATCCCATGGACAGAGGAGCCTAGTGGGCTACAGTCCATGGGGTCACAAAGAGTTGGACATGACTAACACTTTCACTTTCAAATGCAAAGTAGCATGATAATGAATAGAACATCTTCTGGCATCTAAAGACTCTGAATTAGAATCCCAGGCTTTCTTATCTCTTAGGAACTCTGTGGCCTTTCTTCTGGTTTGATTTGTGGTCCTTCAGAATTTATAGGGTGAAGTCTGACCTCCAGGGCTTCAAAATGTGACCTTGCTTGGAGGTAGGATCTTTATAGAGACCCTCATTTTAAGTTAGAATTCGGTCTCTAGGGCAGGCTCTAATCCATTATACCTGACACAAAGGAGAAGTTTGGGCGTAGAGTCAGACATACACAGAGGAAAGACTATGTGAAATAGCCATCTCAAGGCTAAGGAGAGCAACTTGGAACAGATTCCTTCATCATGGACCTGAGAAGAAACCAATGCAGCCAACACCTTGATTTTGGACTTCCAGCCTCCGGAACTTTGAGACAATGCATTTCTCTTGTTTAAGCCACACAGGTTGTGATACTTTGTTACGGTGGTCCTAGGAAATTAATACAGCCTTGAATGTCTTGCTTCAATTTGTAGAGTCACTCAAGAGATATTAGCACCTTTATAAATCCCCCTCTTCTCCCTTTACCTCTTTTACTCATTGTCCTGTAGTCCAGAAATACGACTGACAAGTTTTTTATCCTTCCGAAATGGCAACCCACTCCAATGTTCTTGCTGGAGAATCCCAGGGACGGAGGAGCCTGGTGGGCTTCCGTCTATGGGGTCACACAGAGTCAGATACGACTGAAGTGACTTAGCAGCAGCAGCAGTCCCTTTCAAAAGTAAAATATGTTTTAAAAGCATTTGGCTGCCTTAGGACAGATCCAGGTGAGAATTTAAATAATCTACTAAGGAAGAGGAATCAATAGCTATTATAGTAGATGAAAATACTGGGGTTTAATTAAAACTTTATTAAGTAAGGAGATGTAATAGCTTCAGAGTGTAAGTGCTCAAGAGGAAAGTTCTAGAGTTAGACAACCTGCATTTTAAATCTCAGTCCTGCATTTACTATGTAATCCGGGGTCAGTTATATAATCTCAATGTATTATATAATCTCCCAATGTATCTCAGTTTCCTCTTTTATAAAATGGGGGTACTAATAGCTGTGCATAGTCTCTCAGTTGTGTCCAGCTCTTTGTGACTCCATGGACTGTAGCCCGCCAGCCTCTTCTGTCCACATGATTTTTCAGGCAAGAATACTAGAGTAGGTTGCCATTTCCTTCTCCAGGGCATCTTCCTGACCCAGGGATTGAACCTGAGTCTCCTACGACTCCTGCATTGCAGGTAAATTCTTCATCCACTGAGCCATCAGGGAAGCTCCGCTAATACTGAATCAAGATTAAATAAGTTAGTAAATACAAAGCTGGCAACAGTTCATGGACCACAGTAAGCTTTCACTAGGGGCTGACTTTTGCTATTTACTTGCCTCGAGTTTCATTTCAAGACTGGTTTAAAATGAAGACTACTGTGAATGTTCCAGGGTGGAAAAGTATAGATCATCCTGCCCCATAACATCTACTATATAGATATACTTCTATATATCTTCACTGTAGAACTGGCTTAAGAATTCAGCATTTTGAAGGACTCTCCTATAAGCAAAAGAAGGCAGAACGTTCAAGGGTATCTCATTGTCTCTCAAGGCAAGGAAGTGCAAGGCTCTGTTTCTCTCGGCTGAAACGTCTATACAGTCATTCAAGAATTCAGGGCAGGATTACTCAGGAAGCACAAGAAGATTATCCTCTCATTTATCCACACACACAGCTCCAACTGTAATTGGGGTCCTTTATCTTTAATGCCTGGGCCCTGATAGAACGAATGCCCTTTGTACAGCGACACACCTGGGAGATGCCACCATCCGCTTCCTAATGAAAGAGATGAGAGGGGGTCTTCACAGAGACACCAGAAAAGCACCAGCTGCTCTTGTGACGATCGTGCCAAGAAGGCCGCTCATACCTGAACACAACCTGGTTGTGTGTAATACTTTTAACAACCTGGTCAAACACACACATTTCCCACTTTAAACCTTGGCTTGATCTGTGGCACAATACTTTTAATGGTAACCTTGCAGGAGGACAGACTAACTCAGTGATATAATTGCCTATGAAGTAATTTATAGCTCAGGTATGGGTGCAAGTCAGGCTAACAGTGGTTTATGGTCCTTGGAAACTTTGCCTCGTGTTCCGGCATAATGGAGATTTGTGTGGTCTGTTTTAAAAAATCCAGCAATTGTTCTCCCACTTGATCTGCAAATTAAGTTGCAAATAAAATGCATTCACTTGCAAGATTTTTTATGACTTATCCTAAACCTATATATAATGCTTGTTGTGTCGGTGTTTGGTAATATATCAAAGAAACTGATTTATTTTGTGTGGGGCTGCATTTTAACATTTTATTTAAATTTTCATTTTTAATTTGTTTTAGACCCAGCTTTCTCCATCCTCCCCCAAATGGGTCTGTGGATCAAGCAAATTTGTACAGTAGCCTAAAGGCATGACCTCTAAGTCACGAGCCACTATGTAATTTCCCCCTTAGATTGAAGGTCTAGAGCTACACATAGTAGCATCCATATTTCTTATATATGATTTCTGATGCCTTATGTGGTCTGCTCTGAAATACTGTCCGCAGGGAAGCCAAATGATCAAGGCCAAAAAATCAGTCCCAGGTACTCCACGAAAAGGGAGGGGATTCCTATCACTACACACTTTATTCATTCAATCCTCTGTCAGAGTGTATATATTTACATATTGCATAGAATTATGAGTACCAAGCCATTCTTAAAAATTACGCAGTTTTTCTACTTCTACCTTAAATACAGCATTACTTAAAGCTTTATCACTTGTCACTTGTTTTCTCAAAATTCTCATTTTCACTTACACATGTATTTTTCATCGACACGTGGCTGTTTTACAGTTTCTAACTGGAGCCTCAGCTCTGCCTCTCTAACTGCTTCTTAAACAATCCACGCACAGCACATCTAGCAAAATCAATACCGGTTTTAGCTCCTCCTAGGAGCTGAGCACTCTGGTAGGCCCTGCTAAGATACAAGGAGGAATTAGGTAAGGTCCAATCTCCTTTGAATCTCTAATAACCACGTAGAAAGAGCTTTATTAAAGTGCATTGTAATAAACAATGAACGGGTGTAACTGCGCATTCTCCAGTTTGGGCGAGAGAGAGCTTGACTTTTACTAAATGACGTAACGTTTGGGAAATGTTATGGGAGAAATAGGATGGGATGGGGTAGACTGATGAATACGGGACAAAGGGGAAGAAGGGAAAGAAAGGGGTGTTAGCATAAGCAGGAGACTGAAATCTCATGCTGCTAAGGATCGGAGCAGAAATCAAGAGATGCAGCTGCCGCCCACTTGCAAATGTCCCGGGCAGAGTGGCAGGAGGTGCATCAGGTGAGGGCCAGAGATAGGTAAGCTCACTCCATCCCAGGGAACTTTGAGGGCCGGGCAGGATAGTCCATGGAAAAGTCTAGCAGGTGGAGGGCGGATGTTAATAAGGCGCGCAGAAGGTAAATGCAGGGATGGAGTTGAGACAGATCATAGCAAAGAGATTGGTCCACAGGTCATGGGGGTGACCTTCAAAAGCATTTTAGAGCTGGCGAGACTTGAGTTTGACATGCAGCTCCAGCACGTTCTAGCTGCATGAGCACCAGCAGATCATTCAGCTCCCTGAGCACCATCCTTCAGTCTGTAACAGGGGAGTAAGGGATTGGGTGCGAGTGTCCATGAGGATTTGTATATAGTATCCATCGTATTTGTGCCTGCCATTTACTCAGTAAGTATTCCAAAATTTTAGCTAGTATTTTAAATTATTATTGGTATAGCACAGGTTTTCATGGATTCAATTTAGTACAGGGCATACTGATTCATCCAGCTATCCATTTAATCAGTAAATGATTCAATCAATCAATGATCCATTCAATCAGTAAACTTTGGCTGGTTACCTTCCAGGCATTGGGGATGTAATTGTGAACAAAAGTTTCCGACATCTTGGATAATATTCTACTGAACAGAAGCAAACAATGAACAAGCACCCGAGTAAACTCTATGCTGAGTGGTGACAGGTACCCTGGACCATTTATGCTGTCCACTCCAGTATTCTTGCCTGGAAAATCCTGTGGACAGAGGAGCTTGGTTAGGCTACAGTCCGTGGAATGGCCAAGCATCAGTCACAACTGAGCTACAGAGCACCCAAGAGCCTAGAAAAGTCCTGGCATATGTGTGACATGTAAGAGTCACTAACAGTGCCTCCTTTCAGTCATGTAAATGTCTTTTTGGCTGGTGAATTATATGATGACCCCAGAGAGAGAGGATAACTGAGCAGATGCTGGCACAGGGCTGGGGTAGGGGATAGTATTTTATACGATGGTTGGTCAGGGAAGGTCTCATTATTAAAGTGTCCTCTGAGCAAAGAGGGAGAAAGTGAGTAGTGTGTGTATGTGAGAAAAGAAATTTCCAAGGATGCGCAAAAGGTGAGAGTGTACTTGGCATGATCACAGATTAGCAAGGAGGCTGGCATGGCTGGAGATGAATGAATGAGGTGAAAACAATAATAGGAGATGAGGCCAGAGACCCGATCAGCTATGTCCTTGGGGACCAAGGCAAACACAGAGCATAAGGACATGGGCTTAGTCCGAATGAATTTGGAGGCAATGAAAAACGTGTGCAGGAGAGTGACATGAACTAACACATTTAAAAAGAATGACTGTACTACCCAGAATGGTATGTGTAGAAGCAGAGAGATGTTTTAGTATAGTGTTGCAAGAATCAAATCAGGAGAAGATGGAAACAGGGTGGTAGTGGTGGACAGAGTTAAATTCTGCATATTTTGAGAGTATGACTGGCAGAATTTGCTGTGGATTGAATGTGGGGTGGAGAGAAAGAGGGGACACAAGAAGGACTTGAGAATCTTGGGCTGGAGCAACTGGAAGAATGGATTTTCCACTTAGAGAGATGGCAAAGATGGTGACATGAGCAAATTTGATGACCAAGAAGGAGGGATATCGGGAGCTTGATCTTATTTGCTCTCGCTCTGTTAGAGATGCAAGGAGACTGTAGGGTATTCAGGTGGATATGAGTTTGGAGTTAGGACAAGTCCAGGATGGAAACATCAGTTTGGGAGTCTTGGAAGTGAAGTGGTTTAAAACCACAGGATCAGAAGAAAACATCTCTGAGGGGTGTATAGCCAGAGAAGAGAAGAAGTCCGTCTAAAGACTGAGCTCATGTCCACATTTGGAGGCTGGGATGATAAGGAGGAACCAGCAAGGTGGAGGAAAGTGCTTTTCCAGCAGCCAAAGGAAGGATGGATTTCAAGAAGGAGGGAGTAAAAATCTGTGTCCAGTGTTGCTGACAGGGCAAGTGGTGGTGTGAACCTCAATGATAACTCTCATGGAATGTGTTTTGGTGGAAAATGAGTACCAAATATATTGTTAATACTCTGTGGACATGAGTTTGAGTGACCTCCGGGAATTGGTGATGGACAGGGAGGCCTGGCGTGCTGTGATTCATGGGGTCGCAGAGAGTCGGACACGACTGAGTGACTGAACTGAACTGAACTGTGCAGGTGTGTGCATATTCAGTAGTGTCCGACTCTTTGAGACCCAAGGGACTGTAGCCTGCCAGACTCCTCTGTCCATGGGATTCTCAGCCGAGAACAGTGCAGTAGGTTTCCATTCCCTTCGCCAGGGGATCTTCCCGGCCCAGGGATCGAACTCGGGTCTTCTGAGACCTGCAGAAATAATTCTTTGTGATATTCATAGATATCAGAAATATGATATTCATAAACATCATATATATGACATTCATAAATTCATAAAGATATCCATGAGCATATTTTTTAAAGAATGAATTTCCCTGGATCTCAGATTCTGTCACAGACTTGACCTCAGTGGTATGTGCACACGATGAGTGTATATGTGGGTTTCTGTGTGTGTGTGTGTGTGTAATAGTGAGAGAGAGAGAGAGAGAGAGGGCCTGACCCACAGTATAGCTCAAAGAGAATCACTTTGCCTCTGGTGGCCCCTTGCCAGCCAGTGCGGTTGGCTGGCTGCTGTCTCTTATTAGCAAGATTACGTATTCCAGGATATCTGTGTGCCCTTGAAATGTCTGAAGGATTTGTCTTGCTTCTAAAATAGATAACAAACTGGAGCTTTAGCCAAGGAGCTTGGCTTCCTAATACTGCTATTCAGTTTTATCCTACTTCCAAAACTCCCTGGTCCATCCCCCAAGTCTGAACCCATGGGCCATGAGAAATAGTGACAAATGGGCAGAAAAAAAACAACCTTAGCAGGAAAAGTACGCAAGATCCAAGGTGCTTCAGAAATTGGGTGTCTCCTTAGTAAGGGGATTGCAGGGTTATGGCTGAACAGAAGTCTCTAACTCACCAAGCTTTCGTCAGTTGCAGAGGGTTGTTTAGCTGGTTGATATTTTATAGATTTTACATCTTTGATGCTAATAATACCTCCTGCACTTAGTTCAGCTTTAGCCACTCCTCTTGGCTATACAACTGCTAGGTGAATCTGAATCTAGGGTTAGGGCTTCCCAGGCGCACTAGTGGTAGAGAATCCACCTGCCGATGCAGGAGACCCAAGACATGAGGTTCAATCCCTGGTCGGGAAGCTCCCCTGGAGAAGTAAATGGCAACCTACTCCAGTATTCTTACCTGGAAAATTCCATGGACAGAGGAGCCTCGTGGGCCATAGTTTGTGGGGTCACAAACAATCATACATGACTGAATGACAGCATGCGTGCATGCAGGCAGGGTTTATAAGCCCTGTGACTTTAGTTTTCCCATATGTAAAATGGAATATCCCATAATTGTGAACTGAAAATGCACTTTGATAAGTTTTAAGGCCAAAGCTTTGTTCAATGAGATGCTTTATTTGTGTGGATACCACACAGCATGGGAAACTAAGGCACCTCATGAAGAAGATTTATTTGCTGGGCTGCACCCAGATGCCCTAATTGTATCTGTGTCTGCAATCGCTGATGCGCTGACCTGATTTGATATTCTGAAGCCTTGATTTTCTCAAAGGTTAAAGCTGAAAATAAAAGCAATGCTGCTTTGTAATGTCTATTGATCCTGAGTTGATAATAATGTCTTAGGCATCGTGGGAGAATCATTGCTTATCCTGACAAGCACAGTCTGCGTTCCATCTTAGCGACTGAGGCTATTCAATCAGCAGGCGAAGCTTTACTGGAATGTTCTTCTTCCAAATGGCTCCCCTTTAACTACACAAAATATGTTAAAATGAGAGGCCTCCGTGTCAGAAATCCACAAAAGTGAGAGGGAGAAAACCCAGCTCCTCTGTTCTTATCTCACTCACGCTGACGGCAGAGGCCTCTGAACAGCAGGGAGGCAGAAATGAAATTTATCACCAGATAAGCCTTCCCAAAGCCCAGGCGGGTGAAGGACGGGGTCTTTCTCTCATAGATGGTATTTTCCACAGGGCAGGATGAGGCTCCCGAACCCTAGAATCACCACTTTTCTCCCTTGCTGAGCCTCTGCACAGTAAAGCATGCGATGTGATGCACAGATGTGGACTGAAATTTTTTAAAAACGTTCACTGACCTTTTGGTAGCTTTCATGCTGTTTAAGAATCTACTGACCTACAGGCAATTACTGCACGTAAATGCCTAGCTTCTGCTGGGAATTCAGCTCCGGGCTTCTACCTGCAGCTTCTCTCCTTTCCTGCTTTCCCCAGGCAGTCCTGTGCTGCAGCAGGGCCCCAGCTGCTTCAGCCCACAGGGAGAACGTGGGCCCAGCCTCTCCGCCCGGGCTGGCTCTGGACTGCTGTTTGCTTGCAAACATGCAGTTACCAGGAAATGTGGAGTCAGCTCTGCTCCTGTTCCACTTAATTTTCTTCACCCCATGCACTGGGTTTTTCTCTTCTGCTGCCCCAGCTGTTCTTGCTGTTCCCAGGATGACAGAGTCCCCGCCCCTGCTGCAATCCGAGCTTCCTACAAGTTTCCTTAGCTGCCTACTTGACCTCAGCTGCCCTGCCTAGATTTTTCATTTCCCCGAGCCTTCCCATGTGTGTGCATGCTCTGGTCGTGTCTGACTCTTTGTGATCCCCTGGACAGTAGCCCACCAAGTTCCTCTCTCTTTGGAATTTTCTAGGCAAGAAATACATGAGTGAGTTACCATTTCCTTCTTCAGAGGATTTTCCCAATCCAGGGATTGAACCTGCATCTCTTGCATCTCTGCTGCAATGGCAGGTGGGTTCTTCATCACTTGCACTGCCTGGGAGGCCCACTGAGCCATCCAAACCCACCCTGAAAACCTAGTAGAGGCAGCCGGAGCAGCAGCAGCAAGTGACAAGGGCATTCATGGAGGCAGAGAAGAGGCACTGATGCATGAGTCAGATCCTGGGTTCAGATTCTGCCTCTGTTATTATTCTCATGGGCAAGCTGCTTACCCCTTCTGAGAGCCTCGGGTTCTTCAACTGTAAGAAGATGATGCCAGTCTGTTGTAAGGATGTGTTATTTTACAATAACATGTGAAAATTTCAGCACCTTGTCGCCCCCTGCCCCCAGTGTCTCTGTTCACCTCTGCTTCTCTTCCTGAAAGTATATTTGTTCAAGGCAGTGTTCTGGGGTCTATGAGCAAATGCAGATGATAAACAGCAAATATAAACTCTTCAAGGGTGTGAGCCTAAGTGGGAAAAAAGGCTCAAGCCGACTCCAGGTTTTAAATGAAATTTGGAAGCTAACAGGGAATTTCTTGGTGGTCTAATGGTTAGGACACTGAGCTCTCACTGCCGAGAACTGGGGTTCAATCCCTGGTTGGGGAACTAAGATCCCACAAGCCACATAGCATGGCCAAAATAAAAAGAGAAAGAAATAGAATTTTTTTAAAAAAAAGCTACCAATAGGGGATGAACTACAGGGCAGAGACAATTGAGGAATTAATGTGAAAGATGATGTGCTATAGAAATTGACTGGAGTGATTGAGAAGATTTTATGGAAGTGATGCAGTTTAAACTGGGTCTTCAAGATGAGCAGTTTTAATCAAGTGGAGAAAAGAGGGTGAGGGCGTGTTGGGCAGAATTGCATGGAGTCGGGAGCAGGTGGGGGAGCACGGAGCCCCTAGTCTGGCTGGAGCAGAGAGCTGCCAACTGTGGGGAAATTAGCTGACCAGAATGTGGTGACAGGACTTCTTTGCCAGATTTAGCAAATAAAAATTTGGGATGCCCAGATCAATGTGAATTTCAAATAAACAGGAGTAATTTTTCAGTTTAAGTTACGTCCCCAATACTGCATACTTATACTAAAAAAAAAAAAATGTGTTTGTTTATCTGAAATTCAAATTTAAGCATCCCATATTTTATCTGGCAACCCGACCCTAAACTCCAAGCGAAAAGGATTCTGCCCTTGACCTTGCATCACCGAGGGCTTTAAAGAGAAGAGTGAACAGATGAATAAAGCATTTTAACAGAGATCAGCTGGATAAAATGCCAGAATGGCTCGGAGAGGGAATGAACTTAGAGGCAGGAAGGTTGGCCCTTTTGCATTCTCTTCCAGTTTAAACTTTTGCTCTCATATGTAGAGACCGAATTCTCTTGATAGTGTAAAAGCTAACGATATATTTGTTTTTTCTACAATTTAGAAAATTATAGAATATGAGGATGCTGGATGAAAGTTTAGTGCCTAACCTGAAAGTCATTCTAGTGAACATTAATCCAGGCTCTGAGGGCTGTTAATACACTTCTAGAGCTAGGATCCGGAGAAGGCAATGGCAAGCCACTCCAGTACTCTTGCCTAGAAAATCCCATGGATGGAGGAGCCTGGTAGGCTGCGGTCCATGGGGTCGCTAAGGGTCGGATACGACTGAGCGAATTTCACTTTCACTTTTCACTTTCACACATTGGAGAAGGAGGTGGCAACCCACTCCTGTGTTCTTGCCTGGAGAATCCCAGGGACGGGGGAGCCTGGTGGGCTTCCGTCTATGGGGTCACACAGAGTTGGACATGACTGAAGTGACTTAGCAGCAGCAGCAGCAGCAGCAGAGCTAGGATCAACAGCCCATCACATACCATCAGTGAAGGAGTGCTGCCTCCATCTCTGTCTAGAATTCTTAGTGATGAATATTTTTTGGGGGGATGCTATTGCTTTGGTTTGATTTAGAGTTCACAAGACAAGGAAGCAGTTTAAATAGTAATGCTCTCCTTGGATATTTATTTAGATAGACTTAGGAAACACTGGGACATACTTTTTATTCATTTTTAGAGGTTTATCTGGTTGCCATTTAAAATTAGATTTCCTATTGAATGCATTTTTACTCTCTTAGTGGAAGAAGGCAAATCTTTAGGGTTTTTATTTTGGGATAAAGGAATTTCTAGGATTATGATCTAAGACAGTTTTAAAAATGGATTTTTTCTTTTTATCAACTTTTATCAAATTTGATCTAAATCGCTGAAATTCAGCCCATTGAAAACTAATAGTATTATACATCTTGTTGATGGTTTGATTATTTCCTCAAGTGATTTTGCTAAATATTTTCACTGAAAGAGAAGAGACCCAGGGAACTCATCCAATCCTGAACCTGATTTTAAAGATGTTGAATTTATATCGTTTGTTGTTGTTTAATCACTAAGTCAGGACTGACACTTTTGCAACCATTTGGACTGTATGTAGCCCACCAGGTTCTTTTGCCCATGGGATTTCCCAGGTAAGGATACTGGAGTGAGTTGCCATTTCCTTCTCCAGGGGATCTTCTTGACCCAGGGATTGAACCCATATATCCTGCATTGGCAGGTGGATTCTGTACCACTGAGCCACCAGGGAAGTCCCCTGAAAAAAAAAATATAAATTTTTCATTAACTACATTAAAATATGTATTTGTAGAATTCTATTAATATGGAAAATCCAAGTGCTTACCTTTGTCACCGGGGCAAGGACAGGTAGAAATTAATATCAGAGGCTATGATATAATGGTCAGTTGAAATCATGTTCTCAACAAGTTTTAATGAGGACACAGGTGCATATACCTGGCAACCATGTCTTTAGAAGCACTGGTGACTCTTACTTTGGTTACTGGTGAGCAGTCTTTGCTCCCCAGTATCGGGAGTTTAGGGTGGAGCGAAGAAAATTGTTTTTAGCGTGTGATGCTTTCTCACATATAAGCACTTAATGTGTGTCCCCCGACAAAGAAACATGATTTTTTAAAATAATTAAATTTATTTATTTTTAATTGAATGATAGTTGCTTTATGATATGTGTTGGTTTCTGCCAAATATCACCATAAATCAGCCTCCCACTCCATCTCACCCCTCTAGGTTGTTACAGAGCCCTGGTTTGAGTTCCCTGAGTCATACAGCAAATTCCCATTGGCTATCTATTTTACAAGTGCTAATGTATATGAGAAACATGATTCTTTACTTTATCTTCCCAAAGTGATGTCTTTTCTTGAAATGAGAACATTCAGGTACAAAGATGCAAATGTTAAACCGGCACCTCCATTTGACTCTCAGGCTCAGAGTCAACCCAGGAAACCTAATCAGTAAAAAATCATATGCAGAGACTCTATCTAGAGGCCTAACCTTGGAGGCCCACCAGTTCAGAATGCCCTGTCTAGTTCACAGTGACATCCATGTCCGCCAAGATGTTGGTGCAAATCTTCTGGCTGCAGTGACTTGGTGGTGCTGCCTTCTGGCCACAGACGCATCTCTCTTGTCACCCGGAAAACAGCAGAGGTGACTCTGCTCACCAGGGAAATATATTCTTCCCAGGTTCTCTGCTCTGAGCTCAGGAATTAGAATCAATGGATAGATACATACTGGCCCCTGAGTTTAATTTTGGTTGAATACTTTGCTCCTTCATTTAGTTGCAATTTTGAGAACCCTTCTCTGTTGAGCTACAAGCCTTATCTTATAGTTATTGAAGAAAATTCTTCAGGATTATGCAAATGAATTCAAGTTGAGGAAAACTGGCCTTCCCTCCAAATCCCATTTCTAATTCTGTGGATTTGCCTTGGAATTATTTTTGAAATGCACTTCAGTCTTTTGACCTCCTTTACCCCAATTTCATCATCTCAAACACCTTGGGTTGGTTTTGCCCATCTTTACCAATGAATGACATCTTTCAATGTCACATCCTCCTTCACAACCATCCCCTCCATTTCCTCTCCTTCCCCTTACAAAATGAGGTAAAAGACATAAATGCCTGTAGCAAATGAACAGAAGAGTTATTCAGGGACAGAGTCCCATGAAAGCTAAAGCTGGAAGGATGAAAGCAAAGCAGCCGTCTTGATTTTTTTTTTTTGAGCTTATTCCCAAATTCACTTCCTAAATCTTGACTTAGGGGCCATTGCTTATTTTCATGCCTAAGTTTTTTTTCCTCTGGCTTAAGTTTCTTCTTTCATTCCCTCAAAATATATTGGTACATAATGGTATCTATCTATTTATCTATCTAGGTATGCATTTTATAAACTTTCCACTAGTTTTGTTGGAGACGAGGTATACTTGGATAAGTACTAAAGAAAAGCTTTAGTTTGGCTTAGGGGTAAGAAGATCAGCACTTCCTTTCATGTAGAGAAGATTCCTAAGGCCTACTTTCTGATATCTTCTTAAATTCTGTCGATGATTGAGTCTTTTAAAAAACAGACCTAGTGCCCTTTGCCCGGGGCTAGCGAAAAGCCTTTTCTGAGGTGAATTAGTTTGACTTTTAAAAATCTATATCATATAAGCTAAGGGTTCTTGAGAGAAGACAAACTGACAAGCAGGCACCTTTTATCTTTTTTTGGCCTCCAAGTATGATTGAAATATGCATTTTCATTTCATAGAAATTGAGAATTTTAGAAATTGTGGGGTCATCTTTAGGGTTTTCCAAATCTGGCAGTCTGCCACATGCTTTGAGTGGGAACTTTCACAAACACAATGCATTAAAAAATTAGTTATTCAATGCCAACTAAGATGCTTCTTGACCAAGCCAAGAGGTCAGCCACATTACCCATACAAGTCATTCCATTAGCATGTGGAGCGAAGCTGATTTTTATAAAAGATGAAGCAAAATGTGTCATGGTGCTGTTATAGGAAGCCGAGCTTCGCCAGATCCGGAGGACCCTTCTCTGGGAGATGAGGTTGAAGCTCAGGGATGCAGCCATAAGGATGGTGGGAAGTGATAAGACACATGCTGCTGCTGAAACCAAATGGGAGTCCGGATAAGTGGAGGAAACCTACAGGAGACTTCGAGGGTGTCTGCAGCATATGGAGCTATCCCAGAAAGGTGGCACCCTGGTATACCAATCGTCTTCCTTCCCACTTTGATATTAAAAATGTGCTAAGCACAAAGCCTTGTATTAAAAGAAAAATAACCTTTAGCAGTTCATTAATCTTCTTTTTTTAACACAGGAAAATATTGTTGTTGCAAATGAATGCATAAATAGTTTAATACTTTAATAAAAACCACTAGAACCCATTTAAATGACTCCCTGTCGAATGAGTGTATCTCTTACCTCTAGATCACTCTTACAGGCTGCTCCAGAGGATGCTTGGCTTACCTCCCTTTTGTGAAAACAGCATCCAAGTGTTTTACTGACTGAAGAAGGTAGAGTAGTGAGTAGAATCCCCTGCCTTAATATCATTCCCCAACTAATGCAGCACAGTTTGGAGTTTCTGGAACAAAGGTATGATGTGCTTATATATCTTCCTATTTTGACACAAAATGCTTTCTGTTGTGTTGGGAAGCTGCTTGTAACCCTGTGTCCTATGCCTTCTGAAATAAAAACTGTTAGCATAAGATAAAAAAGGTTAACATTCCGAACATCTTCCATGCTCCAAATAAAGGCAACGCAGTGCAATCTGAAGTCCTTCCAACAGAGGGCTCTATGGGTTTGATTTAGGTGGAGAAAGTGAGAGAAAACTACTTGGGTTTAGGTTGCTATAGTAAATTCTGTATTATCCTTAAAAATAGAACCGATAAAAATGGAGTCAGTTGAGTTGAACTGGAAGAATCATCTGAAGATTAAATGTAAGGTCTCCTCTTATAAGACAGAATTTCATAATTCTCTGAATTGATGTTCTTTTCAAAAGAGAAAATACATTTTACCCTCTCTAAATAAGAAAATAGGCAAATTAGAGATATTCCGTGCTTTGAAGTACTATTAATATCACCTCGTTCAGCTACATTTTAAAAAGAAAAAGGAGCGACTGTACTCATTCTCTCTTCAGAGACATTTTATCTTTGCTGTTGGCAAATGATTTAGTGTTGGTGTAAGGAGCTGTGGTATGTACATAAAATGCCTTGTAAATATTTAATACGCAAAATATATATTTGTATGCATGCAAAATGCAAAATGTTAGTAAAATATTTTTACAAAGATAAGTGATACCATTTAGAAAGGTGAAGTACAAAGACATAAGAATAAGCTCTAGTGAAATATATTTCTTTACTTAGGCGTAGCATGCAGATTACTTTTTCATGTTAGGCCTAGCTTTTAAATCTGTTTTCAAATCAAAGAAGCTTACAATATATGCACCAAAGTAAAGCAAAGAATAAACTAAAACAAGTTACTTTTGGACCATAGATTTTTTTGTCTTCTAATTTTTAATCTCATCTCTTTCAGTGTTCTTTGAAATGCAGGGGTCATTATATTCTATGAACAGACAGCTTTTAAAATTTGTAACCTATCTTATTGTGTCTAGTTGAAAATATTGATATACTTTGATGTGTCCAGCATAACTAATATTCAATTTAAATAATTTGAAGTTTGATTTCCTAAAATGCATTTACCTAAAATAACCAAAAACACCCCTTTAAAACAGTCTCTAAATATCACTTAGAAATATTGGCATCTTAAATGCCCATATTCACTATCTAAATGTTTTCTTCTAGATTTTCTTGAATACAAATGCAGATTAAAATTTAATATTCTGAGTAAACTATTAGTATATAATCTATGTATAATGGGTGTATGTTTATATGTAACAGTATATTAATACATTTTGTATAATTTATATTTCTGCAAAAGGCTTATAATTATTTTCACTATAATGGCTTTGACCCGCTAAGATTTTGCTATATATGAAGCTTTGATCTGATTACATTAATAAGCAAACCCTTGTTTATTAACAGTGTGCTTATGAAGAGTAAATCCTTGTTTATGAATTGTGTTCATAACATATGTCCTTACTGTGATCTGTTACTAAGCAAATAAAATTTGGTTTTATTATCCATAAAAGCATTCTCAACATCTTTTTAATTTACAAAATATTTTGCTTAAAAAGAATAAACACAATCACAGCTGGACTGTTGATGTAGAAGGGTTTGATTATCAATTATACTTCTTTTTCTATGAATTGGGAAGAGAGACTTCTAACAGAAGGAAGATTCAAAAATTATTTATATTCCTTTCTGAGATTTTTTTGTTGTTGTTAATAAAGGATCCTTATGATACAGTTTTCGCCGTGGGTAAATGTTTTCTGATTTTTATTTTGTTTAAAATGAAACTTATCTGGAGCAAAAGTTGATTTTCAATGGATTTTCTAATAATGATTAATAGCAGCAAACAATTTGGCTTCATAGGGTGGCTGTTTTAATATTGTAAGATTTTGCATGTATTTCCAGAAGTTTTTCTTACATGTAAATTCTTCCCGAATATTTCCCTCTTCACACACAGGGAGAATTATTTTCTTTGGTTTCTTTTTACTTGCCAGTGATGAATGTAAAGTTACAGGCCAGGTGCCTTGACCCTGCAGAGGACAGAGCAGGTGTGGAGCACACACAGACGAGTATCTTTGGCTGAAATAATCGCCCGTTTTTGTCATGGGGTCCCGAGATTTAGGTAACTTTTACTGGTGGTAGTTAACCTTCACTAATGTTTCAACCTTTTTATTTAAAAGATAGTTACGTTGACAACCATAAAATGCCAAGTAAAGATAAGGTGGCTACATTTTAGACTCCATTTCCACTAAAGGTAAAAGTCACCCATATCTAAGCATCGGTTTATATAATATCAGCAGTGCATCTGTACAGGTAAAATGCAAAACAGAAGTCGTAAAGTCCTGTACCCATCCTGTTTACAGCAAGGCCTAGATCAGCATTATTTGCATCTGTGAGTATTTCTTTGTATGGTTAAATGAAAACGAAGCCCCCTCACCCCAAACAATAATATTTTCTAAAACCAGCACACAAAGCTCATGGTTTGCTTCCTGCACCTGCCAGTTTGGGAACCTATTAAAGCCACCCTGGAAATTTTCCTTTCTTTGTGCAATATTTTATGCTTTTCTTCTCTTCAGGGCAGATTGGTTCTGCCTGCACTTTATTCCTGAACCCACGTTCATTCGAAATGGATTGGCAGACTTCAATGCTCCATCCAGTGCCGCGGCTGCTGACTAATAATACCCCTCCCCCACCGCGGCTCCCAACCCATCACACCCGGCGACGGCGACGGCGCCCCCTCCTCTTCCTCTCTCTCCCTCCCGTGCCCTCTCTCTGTCTGTCTGTCTCTCTCTCGTACACACAGACGCAGGCACACACACTCACTCACAGGCACCGTGGCCCTATTGTCAACAAAGAATGCATAATGGTGAAGTACCCGGCAGTAATTTTGGTGATGTTTTGTCTTGCATGTTTTCAAAGTATTTCTGAAGAGTATAAATAAATGTGCCCTACACTCTCCCCCTTTCTCTCTGCTGATACTCGGAGCTAAGCTCTCATCCTAAGGGGCAGCCTCAGAAACCCAGTGGCCAGAGCGCTTTCAGGGGACCACTCTGTGCCTCCACTGCTTGCTCTCTTTTCAGTAATATTAGCACTGTATAGATTTAATAATGGGGTGATGGAAAACATTTTGAAGATGAGGTGGTTTCTCTGATCTGCAGAGGAAAGACTGAAGGCATCTGATTTGTTCGTGTACCAATTAATTATTGAAGCAACAGAAATACAAGCTACTGCAAAGAGGCTGCAGTGTGTGCGTGTATTCCGTTGTCTGTGCTCTTGAGCACATGTGTATACATATGTGCGTATTACCTAGAAGGCAGTCTTGGCCAGAAATTTCTTCATATTAACCCTGAAAACTACTGCAAGATTGTCTGTGTGTGTGTCTGATAAGGTACTATTTTGACGAAGTAATAGCACAATCCTTTTTTCTTTTCCTTTTTAATCTGTTCTCTCTCCACACCACCTAAATGGGCCTCTCAGCCAAACATCACCTTTAATTTTAATTTCTATTTCTAGCCTGTATTCTATTAGCACCTTTTCTGTTTTACAGTCAACTCACTGATACAGCCCCAGATCTGTTGTGAGCAAACAATACGGTTTTGTTTCATGTTCCCATAAACATTGTTCTACTGCGTGGTGGTGCATTCCTTATTCCTGTACCTTATTTCATCTGGTTAGGTTTGGGGGGTACTATTTCATGATATTCAGACTTGAGTTCATCTTTTTTTTTTTCAGAGTCTAAGGCTCCTTAAAGTTTTAAGGTAAAAGACGAACATATCCTTAGGTTTTTGTAAAATTTGTTGCTTTGTATTATGACAATAGTGTTCCTATGCCTGACATCCTCATAATAATATTAAGCTCTATTTTTTAGTGTGATGTACTTTATACATTTGTATAAATGTCACAGCCTGTAATCACTTCCTTTGTCATCGACGATTAATCTAAAAAAATCGAATAATTCACTGCCCCTTGCCATTTACATATCGTCTGCTGCCATCTGCTCTTCTCAGCAGCAGTAAATGATGGGTAATTAACTCAGTGCCTTTGTCTTTCCCTTGCTGAATGTCTGACACATATAGATTTTCCTCTGTGTGTGTATGCGTGTGCGTGTGTGTGTGTGCACGCAAGTGAGGGGAAAAGGGAGGGAATAGGAGAGAAGAGAGCGGAAAAGAATGAATGATAGTGCAAGTCTGGAAGTCAGCACAAGATAATTTCAAGAGGAAAAGCCGAACAAAGATAGTGGTCCAGAGAAAAGGCATATCTCATGACCTTGAGCTAAAAGGAAGAACTCCTAGAGCCATGGCTGCTTTGCACAAGCAAGAAGCGTTTTCCTAAAGCCTCAGTGGTCAAGGTCAAGATGCAAAATCAAGTAAGGGCTCCATAAGCTATTCCTATCTACCAGAGGGAAAGAGAGCATGTAAATGAGACAAAATAGAGGGTACCCTGACCACAGGACTTCTGAACCAGCAGTCAGCATCTGTGGTTTAAGAAATGATTATGGAAAGGAAATCTCGGCTGATCTTGATGCAATGCATTTTTAAAAACAGAAAATATCTAGGAAAACTTACCAGGGTTTATGAGACTGCGGAATGTAGACATGCTTATTTTCAAAGGAAAAAAATCACCACCCTGGATTTTCCCAAATTTCCTGTTAAATTATTCAGTTCTTCCTGGTGTAGCCCAAGAGTGCTTTATGAAGACTATGGTATTCTGAAGACTTTTTATATAAAGACTGTAATTATTCTTGTTGGAATAATACCTTATAATATGTGAAAATTATTTGACAGGTGGCTGTTTGATACATTAAAAGAAAAATAATTAAAAAATAAAATTTTAAGGAAAGTCAGAATCTGCCTTGCTTAACATGGTTTTTATGCTAAGTAAAGTCAGCCTATAAGCTAAGTACAAGAAATATGCTATAATTGTTTTCTCATGGAATTAGTAAAGCTTGCTTCAATTAAAGATGATATATAGGTATCCCCCCCGCTTTTTGAAAGACCTACACTAGTATCTGTTTTTGCTAACTGAAATAAATCAAAGACACTGGAAGGATATTGTTGCTTCCATGAAAAAAGGCAAAAAGCAAAAATCTAGTTTAGTGTTTATTTGGTAGCCAGCGGTTACAGAAGCAGAGGGCACCCGGAATGGTGAGTGTGGCACCGCCAAACTCCTCCCCCAGGAACCACAGTCAGCATCTCAGTGTCCAGCCACCATAGCTTTGAACCATATCTGTGAGCATTTGTGTTTTAACTGTTTATTTTGTGCATTTGTTCGCAAGATGTGACCTGAGGTAATTGCTTCTTTGCTTTCACCATTTCAGCTTAAGAAAGGTTTTGTAGGAAGCCTCTGTTTTCGGAAACCTGTATGTTTGCTGGTCTGTAATTTAAACAAGCAAAATATAATTCTTGTTCTCATATATGTACTGACAGGGAGAATTGTTCAATCAATCAATCAAAGAAATACCTAAGATATATATATATATAAAGATACTGATCTTATATTTTTTAAGATTGTCGTTCTCGTGTGTTCTTAAGGTTTGAATAATCCTTGAACGCACCACCTGAGGGGAGAGATTAATATAGAATCTGGAGAAGTTCTTTGAGCACATTTCAGTCTGTGTGAGATTTTCTATGTAATATTTTATAGTGCAGTTCTAACTCTGTACTTCTATTTTTCCATCTGTATAATGGTCATGGAAACACTCTCCTCTTTTTCTAAATTAATAATGTAATACAAAGCAGTTGTGTTCTGAAAGCAAAATGCATTCCTAATGATATTGTAATGCATATGGTAGTGCTTATTTCTGATACCTCAATCAGACTATTGATGTTTTTTATGAATCATGAATACTTAAAAACATTAATCTGTTGACTTAATTTTGGTACGTATGGTTAATCTTTGCTTTAACATCTATCACCACTGGCCTTCTGAAGGTTAATTTATTTGTTTGCAATTATAAAGCAATTGTACATCACTTGGAAGGCCATTGAATTCGTGAATTACATTTTCTACGTTAGCTTCAAATGACTTTCAGAGACAACTTAATACACATTATGTGATGAAATGGCTAAAAATATACATAAGTATTTGACTTAGTAAATCACTTAAATATAAGAATGTTCTAAATACATAAAATGGACTCAGTATCTCATTGCTATTGTGTTAACTGTATGAAGTCATGTACTTTATGAAACTATTTAAATTGCATAAAAATTTTATGACTTACAGGTAAATTTGTCAGTATCTAATTGAGTAAGAGATTCTTGAAAGCTTTCACTGCAACTGTTAATTCAGCATCTTTGTTCTCTCAGGCTGTTACGTGACCCAACAGGCTGGGAGAACAATATTGCTGAATGTAATTGGCATATGTCAGCAAAATATAATTAGTAACAAGCCTTTTTCTGAAATGCTCTTTTTGTTGATTTTAAAAAGTTGAAGATTTCCTCTTGGATTAAATTATAGCTTGAATTTCTCTCTCATTTGATTTTGGTAGGTCTTAAAAAGAAATCGTGAATTCATTTATTTTTAGATTTAAAAATAATTTTTATTCATGTATTTGTATTTTTGGCTGTACTGGATCTTTGTTGCTGTGGGGCCTTTCTCTAGTTGAGGTGTGCGGGTTGCTCATTGTCGTGGCTTCTCTTGTTGCGGCTCCCGGGCTCTAGGGCACAGGTCCAGTAGTTGTGGCACGCTCGCTTGGTTGCTCCTTAGCATGTGGGATCTTCTTGGACCAGGGATCAACACAGGTCTGCTGCATTGGCAGGTGGATTCTTTACCACTGAGTGACTAGGGAAGCCCCTAGAAATGGTGAATTCATTTACATTTTTATTCCAGAAGTATGTATTGGTTTCCTGTGCTGTGTACACACTGTGCAGGCTTGTCTTTCCTTCAGTGGGATTTTAGTTTGATTTTGGGTATGAGAGCTCTGTATAGAAAATATGAGACACTGTATTTTCAAAGGTTATCAACCAAAATGAATGCTCAACCCTTCAATTTCCATCCCACCCCCGCCTCCCCACTGCCACTCCACACATCTTAAGGTTTGGAATAGATGTGATGACAGGCTATTTCTCAGGGATTGGGATTGGTAGTTACTGACACCAAAGGCAGAGACAGAAGAAATTGTTTGAATAGGTTATCATGGCACCTCTGTACATTTAACTCCAACAGTGTTATGGTCAGTGTTGGGAATGGGGGAATTGGGGATACAATTGTCTTCCCCCTCCCTGTATAAACAGGAAAATGGAAATCTTTCACTCTAGGAGATTTTGGAAGACAAAAACTTTTCCTGTAATATGTAACTTTTTTGATGGGAACAGAAAAATGTTTGTCAAATTGTTATCTTTGGAACAAGAACACTGGAAAATTTCTTCAGAACCCGGAGTTGCAGTGAAACATCATTTTAATGAAAGGCTGCTTTAGATTCACATCTGGAAATGTGATCATTTCACCTAAGAAAGTTGTGACTTTGTGGTTGTAGCCAAGTCTGCGGAGATCAAACTAGTCAATCCTAAAGGAAATCAACCCTGGATATTCATTAGAAGAACTGATGCTGAAGCTGAAGCTCCAAGACTTTGGCCACCTGATGCAAACAGCTGACTCATTGGAAGAGACCCTGATGCTGGGAAAGATTGAAGGCAGAAGACTGGGACAGCAGAAGATAAAATGGATGGATCGACTTGATGGACGTGAGTTTGACCAAACTCTGGAAGACAGTAAAAGACACAGAAACCTGGCGTGCTGCAGTCCATGGGATCGCAGAGAGTCAGATATGACTGAGTGACTGAACAGCAGCCAAGTCTAAGTGAGGGGTTGCACCTGCCCCATCCACAGTTGTCAATGGGATGAACCTGGAGGAGCAAGGTAGATAAGGAAACAAGTGCTTAGTAATCCATACCGAAGTGTGACACAGAAGAGGCAGTGCTCAACCATTCTCCTTGCCAGGGTCTTTCTCTCACGTCTTTAAGCTAATCTGATCCCATGCTTTGGGTCCTTCCTCATTTGCTCTCTCGCTCTGGATTTGGGGCTTCCTGGGCACCATCCCTACCTTCCGAGCAGGCTGCTGCCCCTCTCTTTCATCCAGGATCTTCATTTCCTTTGTCTTGTTCTTGGGTGCTGTGTTCTTGGGAGCCTGTCTTCTGTTCCCCAGTGTTCCACACAAACTATGATTGTCTGACATTTATGCTATGCTAAATCACTGTGGATGCTGATTGCAGCCATGAAATTAAAAGACACTTACTCCTTGGAAGGAAAGTTATGACCAACCTAGATAGCACATTAAGAAGCGGAGACATTACTCTGTCAACCAAGGTCCGTCTAGTCAAGGCTATGGTTTTTCCAGGGGTCATGTATGGATGTGAGAGTTGGACTGTGAAGAAAGCTGATCGCTGAAGAATTGATGCTTTTGAACTGTGGTGCTGGAGAAGACTCTTGAGAGTCCCTTGGACTGCAAGGAGATCCAACCAGTCCATTCTGAAGGAGATCAATCCTGGGTGTTCATTGGAAGGACTGTTGCTAAAGCTGAAACTCTAATACTTTGGCCACCTCACGTGACGAGTTGACTCACTGGAAAAGACTCTGATGCTGGGAGGGATTGGGGGCGGGAGGAGACAGGGATAACAGAGAATGAGATGGCTGGATGGCATCACCGACTCTGTGGACAGAGATCATCTCTTTGAGTGAACTCTGGGAGTTGGTGATGGACAGGGAGGCCTGGTGTTCTGTGATTCATGGGGTTGCAAAGAGTCGGACGCGACTGAGTGACTGAACTGAACTGTACTGATATTATGTATCTCACCATTCTTTACTGCACAGGGATCATTCCAAATGTAGAAAAGTTCTGCCCATAAAGTGAATTTGGGGCATGGGGGAAACCAGGTGGGAAATATATCTATTTCTCTTCACACACATCACCCATCTCAAGACTTTATAGCAACTCTATTTGTGCCTGGGCTTCCAAGGTGGTTCAGTGGTAAAGAATCCATCTGCAGTGCAGGAGATGCAGATTTGATCCTTGGTCAGGAAGATCCCCTGGGGCCGGAAATGGCAACTCAGTCCAGTATTCTTGCCTGGAGAATTCCATGGACAGAGGAGCCAGGCAGGCTTCAGTCCATCAGGTCTCAAAGAGTCCGACATGACTTAGTGACTGAGCACACATGCACATGTTCGATTCAGACTTCTAAAAAAGTTGTAAGAGTTCATTCACTAAAATCATACAGCAGAATTTAGAATTGTGAACATTCTTGGTGAGCATGATATTACTAAACTGTAAACCTATCATCTTGTGTTAGATATGGAAAAGCTAGAAGGTCAAACTTCAAATCTTAGCCACACTTATCAACATAATTAATCAAGTTGCACCTGCAACTCCAAGCAGTGATACCATATGCCCTTTTGCATCCTTCATCTTTGGGCTGTGGAACTCTGGAAATGTCAATAAAGCATAAGATGGCACATAATCTAACCCATAATTTTATAAAGGATGTTGTAGTGAAATGCACTGAGTTTAAAATAGCAAGCCAGGTAAGCTTTCACAGCAGGGGAGCAGAGAGCTGAACAGAAAACAAAGATCCCTAAAAGAAGGCTTATTACAGCCCACTCCAAGCAGAGACTTATTTGGGGCACTTCACATAAACTGAGAAGGGTGGGGGAGGTTGATTAATTTTCGTAAATTTATAAGAGACTAAGTTCCTGCCTATGAAAAAAAAAATCAGAGTGGGCAGAAGGACCCACCAAAACAAAATGAAACTTTTCTGCAGTGCAGAGGGTATCTCTTTGAACCAAATAAAAACTTTTACCTAAGAAAAAAATGGAATTATCAGAATGTTCTTAGTAGTATATACAAATAATTTTAAAAGCAAACTGCATTATTTGTTTTCACTCTCATCTTGAATATGATCTGAAATTTTGAGGAAAAAGTAATAATAGAAAATGTGTCTACTTGGTTTTATTGAGCCTATCTTTGCATGAAATGTTCCCTTGGTATCTTTAATTTTCTTGAAGAGATCTCTAGTCTTTCCCATTCTATTGTTTTCCTCTATTTCTTAGCATTGATCACTGAGGAAGGCTTTCTTATCTCTCCTTGCTATTCTTTGGAACTCTGCATTCAAATGGGTATATCTTTCCTTTTCTCCTTTGCTTTTCACTTCCCTTCTTTTCACAGCTATTTGTAAGGCCTCCTCAGACAGCAATTTTGCTTTTTTGCATTTCTTTTTCTTGGGGATGGTCTTGATTCCTGTCTTATGTACAATGTCATGAACCTCCATCCATAGTTCATCAGGCACTCTATCTATCAGATCTAGTCCCTTAAACCTATTTCTCACTTCCACTGTATAGTCATAAGGGACTTGATTTAGGTCATACCTGAATGGTCTAGTGGTTTTCTCCACTTTCCTCAATTTAAGTCTGAATTTGGCAATAAAGAGTTCATGATCTGAGGCACAGTCAGCTCCCAGTCTTGTTTTTGCTGACTGTATAGAGCTTCTCCATCTTTGGCTGCAAAGAATATAATCAAGAAATTTAGGGATACCACAGGAATATTTCATGCAAAGACAGGCTCAATAAAGGACAGAAATTGTAAGGACCTAACAGAAGCAGAAGATGTTAAGAAGAGGTGGCAAGAATACACAGAAGAACTGTACAAAAAAGATCTTCATGACCCAGAATATCACAACGGTGTGATTACTCACCTAGAGCCAGACATCCTGGAATGTGAAGTCAAGTGGGCCTTAGGAAGCATCACTATGAACAAAGCTAGTGGAGGTGATGGAATTCCAGTTGAGCTATTTCAAATCCTAAAAGATGATGCTGTGAAAGTGCTGAACTCAATATACCAGCAAATTTGGAAAACTCAGCAGTGGCCACAGGACTAGAAAAGGTCAGTTTTCATTTCAATCCCAAAGAAAGGCAATGCCAAAGAATGCTCAAACTACCGCACAATTGCACTCGTCTCACACGCTAGTTAAGTCATACTTAAAATTCTTCAAGCCAGGCTTCAGCAATACATGAACTGTGAACTTCCAGATGTTCAAGCTGGTTTTAGAAAAGACAGAGAAACCCAAGATCAAATTGCCAACATCTGTTGGGTCATAGAAAAAGCAAGAGAGTTCCAGAAAAACATCTATTTCTGCTTCATTGACTATGCCAAAGCCTTTGACTCTGTGGATCACAATAAACTGTGGAAAATTCTGAAAGAGATGGAAATACCAGACCACCTGACCTGCCTCTTGAGAAACCTATATGCAAGTCAGGAAGCAACAGTTAGAACTGGACATGGAACAACAGACTGGTTCCAAATAGGAAAAGGAGTATGTCAAGGCTGTATACTGTCACCCTGCTTATTTAACTTATATGCAGAATACATCATGAGAAATGCTGGGCTGGAAGAAGCAGAAGCTGGAATCAAGATTGCTGGGAGAAATATCAATAACCTCAGATATGCAGATGACATCACCCGTATGGCAGAAAGTGAAGAAGAACTAAAGAGCCTCTTGATGAAAGTGAAAGAGGTGAGTGAAAAAGTTGGCTTAAGCTCAACATTCAGAAAACTAAGATCATGGCATCTGGTCCCATCACTTCAGGGGAAATAGATGGGGAAACAGTGGCTGACTGTTTATTTTTCTGAACTCCAAAATCACTGCAGATGGTGATTGCAGCCATGAAATTAAAAGATGCTTACTCCTTGGAAGGAAAGTTATGACCAACCTAGATAGCATATTATAAAGCAGAGACATTACTTTGTCAACAAAGATCCGTCTAGTCAAGGCTATGATTTTTCCAGTAGTCATGTGTGGATGTGAGATTTAGACTATAAAGAAAGCTGAGTGCCAAAGAATTGATGCTTTGGAACTGTGGTGTTGGAGAAGACTCTTGAGAGTCCCTTAGACTGCAAAGAGTTCCAACCAGTCCATCCTAAAGGAGATCAGTCCTGGGTGTTCATTTGTAGGACTGATGTTGAAGCTGAAACTCCAATACTTTGGCCACCTGATGTGAAGAGCTGACTCATTTGAAAAGACCCTGATGCTGGGAAAGATTGAAGGCAGGAGGAGAAGGGGATGGCAGAGAATGAGATGGTTGGATGGTGTCACTGACTCGATGGACGTGGGTTTGGGTGGACTCCGGGAGTTGGTGATAGACAGGGAGGCCCAACGTGCTGTGGTTCATGGGGTAACAAAGAGTCGGACATGCCTGAGTGACTGAACTGAACTGAACTATTTGGTTTACTCAAAAGAACTTACAACTCGAAAATAAGAAATCAGAATTACTTAACACTTAACAGGTCAGGTAGTTTATAGCAAATAATATTTGGGGAAATGTTTTTGGTTTCCAAAGTAAATAATTAAAAATTAAAAAGGAAAAGTTGTACATTTTTAGAATACCTTAATGAGTAAATTTAATACTGAAAAATTTAAAAAGTAATAAGGTAACCATTGCGAGCATTACAATGAGTACTTTTTTAGAGAAATTTAAATAGTCATAAAGAAGTAAGCATAGCCTTGTGCATTTCAATTGTTTTAAATAAGCTACAAGAATCTATTATACAACATGGGGAATTTAGCCAGTATTTTATAACTATATAGAGAGTATAGACTTTAAAAATTATGAATCACTGTATTGTACACCTGTAAATTATATAATATCATACAGTAGCTACACTTTAAAAAATTTAAGAGTAAGCTGTTTAAAATAAAGGCAATTGTGTAGAGGGTTCTCTATGTATGAAGAGCAGAGTTAGTTTTTACATACATTAATTTAATCTGAAATTGCTAATTTGAAAACTGATCTTCCTACCCTGTAAATACTATAAATAATTTGTGCCATGAAATCTACCCATCCATTTACTTTTTAATTGCCCAGTCAACAGATATTTCTAGTAACCCTTTGTTCCAGGCACTTTTCAGAGTGCTGGAGAAGGAAGAATCAATAAACTAGAACCCCTGATTTGAGGAACTCTCAATCCACTGAGAGTACTGAGCATGTAAATACATGTAAATTCTTTCTCCATGCCCAAGGAGCTCAGTTAACTTTGTTCCAAATGACAAACTTTACAATGATTTGTCCCAACAAAATGCTGCATTTTGTTTGAAAAGCCAGTGTGTACCCTACTTTTAAGCAGATAGTAGAGCTGCTTCCTCCATGGTGAACAAGGGCGACTTTCTTTGGGCAAGACTTAGAGAAGAGTCTTGAACAAACCTGGAGAATGGGTGGTTCACTCTCTTCTTACCCACTTTGATATGTACTTCACCATTCCAGAAAGCATGGCCCTGAATACATGTTTCACACGAGTAAAACATGTGAGTAGCTGCACAAAAGGAAAAAAAACAAAAACGGAGAGAGAAACAAAAGATTAACCAGAGAAAGAATTCCAAAATGTTTCCAAATACTTAATAGGCAGTAAGCTTTGAGTGTGTATACTGCAGACCCAGGGATGGGAATCTTAAGATGAAATTATTGGGTGAAAGTAAATAGAACTGATGAGCCTATTTACAGGACAGGAACAGAGACACAGATGTAGAGAATGGACTTGTAAACACAGGGGAGGGTGGGATGATGAGAGAGTAGCATTGATGTATACACACGACCATGTGTAAAATTGCTAGTGTGGCACAAGGCACTCAGCTTGCTGCTCTGTGATGACCTAGAGGGGTGGAGGGAGGTTCAAGAGGGAGGGGATATATGTACATATATATATAGCTAATTCATGATGTTGTATGGCAGAAACCAACACAACATTGTAAACCAATTATACTCCAGTGAAGATAAATAAATACAAAACAGTAAAAATAAAAATTTCTTTATTTTTTGAAAGCAAGATGTAGACAGGGATTCCCACTGTAGGTAACATTTAATTGACATTAACAATTAACAATATTTAAAAACATTTAACAATATTCAGATCATGGAAAACAAAGTCATGTTCATTTCTGAGCACCATATTTTAACTGGGACCCTGGCAAATTCCATTGAATAGGGGAGAAGAACAAGAATAAGGAAATTCTAAGTTTCTCCCCATTTCTAATTGCTGGAGTCTAACTTAATTTAGGATTTATCACATAGTTTAAATATGGTCCCCAAGTAAAAGAGAAGAAAACAAACATCTTCACTCCCACTCTTTTTTCTTTATGTGAAGGATGAATTCAATACATCTTATTAAAAGAAGTATCAAAGTCTGTCTGTGTGAATTTGTACTTAAATACCATCCTGGGGGAATAAGTCCTATGTAAAGATTTAAGTCTGCAGACAGGAGAATTTTGAAGATCTAGAATTAAAATAGAACAGAAAGGAGATTTGAATAATGTGGAGATAATTATTTTTCTTTTGATGCACATTTCTTCCAGCAAAAGTAAGCACTTTGCCTTGAAAGGTGTGTATGATTTTTGGCTAAGCCATTCCACTTTTAGAATTGTATCATAAGGAAATCATTAAAGATTTATGCAGTTTTCTATAAGAGTGTTCATCTCAGTGTTACTATTAATATTGAAAAAAAATAGAAGTAATCTACATGCTAAATGTTGGAGGATGGGTTAAATAAATTATCCTCACAACGTAATATGTAATAAATAGTTGCGATGGAAGCTATTCACACTACATTGTTAAGTGAATAAATCAGATTAAAATTTGTATGCATTTTTTTTACATTATTTTATCCCAAAATATGGAAGGAGAGGATTAAAAGAATAATATGGTAATTGTGGCTCTTTTGTGTGTGTGTATGTGGAGAGGTTATGGCTCTTTCACCTTAATTTCCTTATTTTTGCATATTTTCTTTTTTATAAGTGCTTATATTCTAATTCTTCCCCAGTGAAATTGTATTGTCTTTGTAATAATGAAAATATATTTTAAATTTAAAATTACATGTTGTGTATTTAGGATATAAAATATGCTTATTTCTATTGGGATAATACATATCTATGGTATAAGGAGTATATGTTACATAAACATATATAGATAGATCACTTCCCTGGTGGCTCAGATGGTAAAGAATCCGCCAGCAACGTGGGAGACCTGGGTTCAATTCCTAGGTTGGGAAGATTCCCTGGAGGAGGACATGGCAACCCACTCCAGTATTCTTGCCTGGATAATCCCATGGACAGAGGAGCTTGGCGGGATACAGTCATGGGGTTGCAAAGAGTTGGACATGACTGAGAGATTAAGCACAGCACAGCACACATATAGATCAGTGGTCAGATGGATGGATAGATAGACAGATGAAATAAAAGCAGAGTCTGTGTTTCTCTCATGCTCCACAGGTACTCCATCACCAAGTATGGTCAGTGTTGTATTCCAACCAAACTCACCACTGGTTCTTTAAACATATCACAGTTACTCTTATTTTAGGATGATCTCTTGAGCTAATCTCTCTGCCTTAAATGTTTTCTAACATCTATTATACATGGCTGCTACAGTCTCACTTATTGGACTCAAATGTCCCATCCATAATGAGGAAGTCTCTGATCACCATTCTTCAAGTGTCTTCCTCCAATTCTCTCTTATTTCTCTACTTACTTTCCTCAGTCCTGATCACAACATGTAGGTCTTTTGCTTATCTGTGTGCTTGATGAATGCCTGTCTTCTGTCGAATTTAAGCACTGTGAAGTCAGAAACCTGTCAGTGATCACTGAATTTTCAAAACCTAACACAGGACCTGACGTAGAGTCAGTATAGGATGGATTAAAGCTTCCCTGATGACTCAGATGATGAAGAATCGCCTGGAATGAGGGAGACTCGGGTTCAATCCTGGGTTGGGAAGATCCCCTGGAAGAGGACATGGCCGCCCACTCCAGTACTCTTGCCTAGAGAATCCCCATGGAAAGAGGAGCCTGGTGGGCTACAGCATTGGGCCGCAGAGTCGGACATGACTGAGCGACTCAGCACAGCACAGCAAAGACTTCAGCAAGAGGGGCAGACTTTCAGCAGAAAACCTGGAGAACCAGTGTTCAGTGTTGAGTAGATATAAACTTACTTTATGCTGTTTCTAATGTGAATATGTACATATATATATTTATGTATGTATATATACATCCATACAAGCTTAACACTTGTATTTTGTTGTTCAGTCGCTCAGTCATGTCTGACTCTTTGCGACCCCATGGACTGCATACATACATATAAATTTATAATTTATGCATATTTAAAAACATGTAAATATATTTTGTATATACATGTAAATATTGTATGAAATTTCAGGCATATACAAAAGTAGAGAGAATAGTATAATGAATCTACTTCATGAGTCCATCAGCTACCTCTAACAGTTATCAATTTATGGTTAATCTTGTTTCATAAACAGAACTTTCTTCTCTCTGTCTGGGTTGTTTTAAAGCAAATTCCAGACATATTATTTTTTCCTATAATTTTAATATATACTCTAAAAACATAAAAACAACTATAATTCCACTCTTGTACCAAATTAATAATAATACCTTAATATTTTATGTCAAGTATTCTCAAAAATGTGTATTAGCATTTCTTTTAATCTAAAACACTGCTCTTGAACCCTCTTCACCGCCCATCTTTTTAAAAATTAATCCTTATTTCTTAGATTTCATGCAGTCAGAAATACAGGCTGTTTTTCTTAATGTGGATAGTTCTTTGGCTTTCAAAAGTAAAATCCTTTTCAGGTTGCCTCAGAGATAAGATAGACAAACAATATTTTCTTTTGCATTATATTTTATTTATTTATTTATTTTTTTATTAGAGGCTGCTGCTGCTGCTGCTGCTAAGTCACCTCAGTCGTGTCCGACTCTGTGTGACCCCATAGACGTAAGCCCACCAGGCTCCCCCGTCCCTGGGATTCTCCAGGCAAGAACACTGGAGTGGGTTGCCATTTCCTTCTCCAATGTGTGAAAGTGAAAGTGAAGTCGCTCAGTCGTGTCCGACCCTTAGCGACCCCATGGACTACAGCCCACCAGGCTCCTCCATCCATGGGATTTTCTAGGCAAGAGTACTGGAGTGGCTTGCCATTGCCTTCTCCGTTATTAGAGGCTAATTATTTTAAAATATTATATTGGTTGGTTTTGCCATACATTGACATGAATCTGCCCCAGGTGTACATGAGTTATTTTGCATTATATTTTATATATGTGTATTTCTGGTATATTTTCCCATGAATCTTTTTATCCCTCTCAGTCTTAACATTTTGTTAATCTACCATCAGATGATAAATCACTTTCAGAGAGTAAATGATCTTGAAACTTTGTTCTAATGAAGAGTCTGGATTTGTAGGTAATCAATACATATTTGTTGATTTTATTCTGATGTTTGGATACTGCAGACAGTATAGTATGGATAATAAATTATTAGTAGCTGTGTAAGAGTAATCTTTATTTTTCTACAAGCTATAGGCCTTAGTTTTTCTGTATATACCTTAGTCTGGTCCAATTTCTTAAGGCAGTTTTAGGTGACATTCACTAATTGATTGCACTGTGAGTTGTTTATAAGGACAAGAGACATATTCTTCACAAGTTTGCACTATCCTGGCAGAAAGGCACAATTTGGTGACGAAACAGAAAATCCTACTGAGATGCTGTGGATGTAGCATATTTTTGCCAGGTTTCCAGTTGTTAGTAAATTGCATCCTCAGTCCTCAAGTCAGGACACAAGGCTGACATACCAGTTGAGCACATCCATCTGTGGTTCACTCATTTGGTGAGTAAGAGCCTGCTAACTAACCTCTACCAGCTGCAGCCAACAATACACACTAGATATTAGCCAGGGAGTCACCAAGACTGGTCTTTTTTCCCCCTTAATTCTAAATATTGTATTTCATCCATCTAGCATTGTCACATATTCATCAGCTAGCCTCTGACTAGTAGATAAATGGGTGGTGGAAACATCCCTGGAGACTAGGAGACTCGCCTCTGGTTTTGATGGGATTTTATTCAGAGGATTCACACATTTATTGACCTCAAGGCTAGTGAGGTCAACATGACAATACAGTGTGTATTGATTTGGTTCAGTCCAGGAATTGCTCATGTATCGTCTGTATTTATGTAAATAAAGCACTAGTCTTTCATCTTCCAATTACAACGCGTTACTGAATTAATGTGATTAAAGATGGTGCTGGACTGATGTTAACAGGGCCTTGCTTTCTGTCATAAAGTGCAAGGGAACAATCATGCAAAATTAATATATTTCTAAGGCGGTGAATATGCATTCCGGCACCAGTTATAAACTCCCTGCTCTTTTTTTCCCTCTTGTTCAAGCCAATTTCATGCTAAAATACCTTGACATCGTTTCTTTTTATTCCTGGCTTTCCCCCCTGTTCTATGCCTGCATCTCCAAATTATATTATGTGGTAGATTTTTCTATAAATGGGAATATGATATCTTTGAGATGAACAAGGTTGGCAGGAATTTAGCATCCGAAAGGTTTTGAATAGGCATGTCTGTTATTTTTATTGAAATATTTTCAGCTATCTATTTTTCTTAACCCAATAATAAAAATGACAGTGTATGAGGTAGGAATTATGAGTTCATACATTTGGCAACTGAACTGCTTTTTCCTAGGTCATTGCTTTGTTGTCTAAGCTTGAAATCACATTTTGGAACCAATAATACAGGAGACACACAGCTATGATCCAAAAGATAAATCTTTTTTCTTTTTTTAATTAGAGGAGGGGAAAACTAAGGTTAGAAATGTGAGGAATTGTATGGGTTCTTGCTCTAACTGATAGAACAAAGCAGCTCTTGACACTGACATATAAAGAAATGTATATGCTATATTATAATTGGTTTGATATCTTGACTTTTAAAACTGTTGAATGCAGAAATCATTTTATGGAAATGTTATAATAACAAAGGGCATCTGGTATCTGTTTCACCTCATCACTTATCCATTCAGTAGAAAAATAAATTAAAAAGCGCATTCTGTAGGACAAGATTTTATGGGAAATACAGTATGGTTGATATTGCGATCTGTTTCTTAAACTTATCAAACTGTACCACCATGGGTACAGACATTCAGTATAGGGACAAGAGATGCATTCCTAAGCACTCCCTTTGGCTGCCAGGTAAGGGACATCTAAGAACTGACAGCAGTGTAGCATCTTGGGGAATCAGTCTGGTACAAAAAAAATGAATATAGACGAGATGGGATCTCTGGATATGGAGCAGTGGGGAAGGAGATGATTGGCACTGCCTGCTGATATATAAAGGTATATTATGCACAATAGCAACAGCTTGGCTCCCTGGGCTCCTAAGGCTCACCACACTCTAGAACGGAAGGTACATAATGTGCAGGATAAGTTTATCTTCCAGCATGGTCTGGGCAATTACTTGGTATTGATTTTCTGAAAGTTCAGTCTTACGTGTCAGCATCTTGTTGGCAAACTTTGCAACATCATCCAATCGAGTCAGGGCAGAGATGAGTGTGGCTCGAGAGAAATCAACACCAGCTGGTCCTTTCTGCAGGATAGGTAGAGAGCCCCCCAGCCCTCTTCATGAACAAGACTCTTGCAATTGCCAGGTCTCATAGGGGGAATTGTAATCTCAGGGAATCCCTGTGCCTGATTGCGGCTCTTTTCCCAGTGGTGCACCTTTGACCTCTGTATTGATTCTACCCTCTCATCAAAGGCGCTGATGTCATTCCTTGTGATCAGGCAGTATTTGCATTTAAGAGCTGCAACTGTGCGCTGACCCCAAACCATTTCACCAGAATGAAAGTCGACCGCATGGCAGATGCGTTTCCCCATGATATTAGAATCCATTGTGCCCTTTGGTAGGTGTTTTTGTCATCTAGAGAAAGGGCATATACTTGCTGCTCCAGATTTTCATTTCACTCCAACCAGAAATTGGGAAATTCTTTAAAAGAGAACAGGGATCAATTCCGACCTTCAGGCCAATAAACAGTATTCCTACTTGTTAAAGCTTAACACAAAATGATAAGTCTGAATGTATTTTCAGAAATTCTGGCTCTTTAAATAATTCCTATAGTCTTTTTCAGTGTTTCCTTATTGATATATACCCAGTGTAAGGCCTGTTTGTTGACTGTCTACTTAAATATACTAAATAGAAATGACATTTAATAATTCTCTGAGGAAAATAGTGGATGTTTCATTAAAAAACGCAATACAATCTAAATATCAACGTTTAAATTGTTTTCTTTCTCCCACCCCCCAGCCCTTTCCTCCTCTCCTTCCTCCTCCTTCTTCAAGTAGGATGGAAAAAGGAAAGAAAACCACTTCTGAGGGATAGACACCTAAAGAGAAACTAATGTCCATCAACAGTTACCTGGATACAATACAGGTAACTTTCCTCTCTCTCCTTTAGATTTTATTCATTCTCATTTATTAATTTCAATCATAAATATTTACTGAGCACTTATGTAATGGTAGTAGGAATTCAGTGATGAGAAAAATAGATGTGGTCCCTCAGGGAACTGACAGTCCAACTCGGGAGACAGTCATCAAATGACTATACAAATAAAGATGACAACAACTAGGACAGAAAAGTTTACATTAATAGCTGAGAGTAGAAATTATTCTATGAATGGAATCGGAAATATTTGGACAAATACTGAAAAGAACTTGCTTTGGGGGGTATTGAAGGTACTGAAGGGGGCGTATACCTTGGATACCCTGGATACCAAGAGAGGTAAATCAAGGCAGCATATGGTGACAGAAAGGGTGTGTTTGAGCATGCTAAGTCACTTCAGTCATGTCTGACTCTTTGCAGCCCTATGGAGTATAGGCCCCCAGGCTCCTCTGTCCATGGAATTCTCCGGGCAAGAGTACTGGAGTGGCTTGCCGTGCCCTCCTCCAGGGGATCGAACTTGCATCTCCATGTCTCCTCAAATGGCAGGTGGGTTCTCTATCCCTAGCGACACCTGGAAAGCCCAACAGATGGGGTATGGTTTGTCAAATGCTCTCAGATTAGCAGAAAATATGGGAAATACTTTAGATTCTTATAGACTAGGACTTAGAAGTTCAAGCAATAGTCTAATTTTTTTTTTTAATTTTTGAAAAAGAATCTTCAGTCATTGCTGTGAAGATAAACTACAGAGACTGTGAATGAGGATAACAGGGGCTGCAGTTTCATCTGACGTGAGAGGGACATTAGACAAGACTTCTTGGTTTTTTCAGATCTTGAGCGCTCTTGATTTTATTTTCAAGAAGAGTTGGATCTCCCTGTAAGAAAATAATTGCAAAAACATCTGAGTTTGTAAAGATGTTAACTTTCACATGGCAACTTGATTATGTTCTCTTTTGCATGAGTTAAAATTAAGAAATACTGATGTCAGTTTCAGTTTTGTAATACATTTACAGTTATATCATGCCTTAGTGCTGTTTTAATCAACTTTTAAAGGAATCAGATCAAAAGTAAGGACAAGACCACTGACATTCACATAGGACTCTGGAAATATAGTACATGGCACAGGCAGATCTTGAATTCAGGTCTTGTTCCCATAAACTCTGTGCTCTTTCAACTAGTTTTGAAATCCAATGTTTGAGGTTATGAAAGCATTCACAGGTTGTTTTTTTTTCTCCTTTAATTTAGCCATCTATTACAATAAATATAAAAGGTATTCAATTAAAAAAAACCCATATTATATGAAAACCTCTATCCAATATAAGAATGTCTATATTGAATACATCAAGATAACTTCCAAAGATACCATTCTTATGGTGGACAGAGAATTGAAAAGAGGTTCAGATGGAGTGCCTAATAGGCTTCTCGTTGGACTGGAAACAGCAAGAAATAGACTAGATCTTGGTGAGGTGGGATGATCTCTAATTTCCCACTTTATTTAGAAACCAGGCTAAAATTAAAAATAATAACATTCTGAGGAAAAGTAACAATAGCCCCGCCCCTGAGATAAGCACCTATAGAGAAATACTTTGATGTCATTAAATAATCTCCATGTTGCTGACTTTTATCTTGGGGGAGAGTGGTTTAGGAAGCCTTTGACAAATCTCCCATCTCTTCTGTCATATTCTTGTGATTATTATTTCATGGAATAGGCTCAGTTCCATGAATCATAATTGACAACATGATTGTACTTATTAATCATTATTTAAATCAGTTATTAGATAACAAATAATTGAGTGAACTGTCCTCTATATACATAGAAGATGCTGATTAGACATATTTACAGCATGCACACTGTTCTTTTTTTGTCATTTATTATCTGTCGTTTGGTTAGGAACTTGTATTATAAACCTCACGGTTGATAAACCAGTTTCACCACTTTATCATATGTCTGACCCCAGGTAAGTTAATTAAACTTTCTAGGGTTTAGGGTCATCATCAATAAAATGGGGTTAATGACACTTACTTTAAAAAACACTTTTCAGGATGAAGTTAGATGGCTAATATGAAATAAACTAATGCAGGGATTTTTTGCCTGTCATTCACTTGAGAGATGAACAGACCAAGTACTGGGTGTTGTCAGTGGCCGGGGGACAGGATAGATCAGGGTAGGCCACAAAATAATATAATCAGCATCTCCTGTTAACACCTAGATATGTGGACCCAGATCCTGGGTTAAACGTCACTGGTGTACATACATAGGTCATGGTCTTTTCTTCATCTGTGAACTTTCAACTGGTCACTTGATTACATTCTCTTTTGCAGGATTTTAAAAGTTGTGATCAGAAACGAAACGGAAAACCTATGGTTTCAGGTCCCATGTCTTCTTGATTTATCATAATGCTGCGTGTCCCTAACCTTCTTCTTCAATAAATACACCCAGAATGTTCTTCAGAAAATCAAAGTCCATGAGGACAGCTTTGCACACAAGGCAAAGGAGCATAATGTAACTGCTTCATCATGGTAGGAAAAACTCGAAAGAAAAAAATGGATGTTTTTACTCAAAAGCACAGTTTTCACCTCCTCTCCCTGGGGCTGCTCTAGGATGCTATATGTAAGACAGATATTGTTGTTTAGTTGCTCAGTTGTGTTCGACTCTTCATGACTCTATGGACTGTAGCCTCCCAGGCTCTTCTGTCTATGGGATTTCCCAGTCAAGAATATTGGAAAATATCATGGAAATGGGTTGCCATTTCTTTCTCCAGGGTATTTTCCTGGACTCGGAATCGAACCTGAGTCTCCTGCATTGGCAGGAGAATTGTTTTTTTAACCGCCGAGCCACCAGGGAAGCCCAAATCAGATACATTTATCCATTATTTCCAATGATAACTCTGGGAAATATTAAATGGCATCCCAAACCATATTGCCTCATCTCAAATATTGATTATAATCAGTGACAATAGTGATGGGTTATATTTTGGAAACTGAAATGAAGAACACTGGGTGTTCATTGGGAGGACTGATGCTAAAGCTGAAACTCCAATACTTTGGCCACCTCATGTGAAGAGTTGACTCACTGGAAAAGACTCTGATGCTGGGAAGGATTGGGGGCAGGAGGAGAAGGGGATGACAGAGAATGAGATGGCTGGATGGCATCACTGACTCGATGGACATGAGTTTAAGGGAACTCCGGGAGTTGGTGATGGACAGGGAGGCCTGGCTTGTGTGCTGTGATTCATGGGGTCGCAAAGAGTCGGTCACGACTGACCGACTGAACTGAACTGACTGAACTGAACTGAAGCCAAGAAAGATGGACATTTTTGAATGTGCATGATCTTACTTGACCATCTTTTTGTGTCAGGTAATTTGTTTTATTTTCAGTTTAGAATTCCCTTGCATATTGATTGTCATCTGTCTTTCTCAGATCCACGTGCAGGGAAGAGAAAATGTTCACACAATTATTTTGTATGTTGAAAAACATTTACCTTTGACAATCAGGTATCTGGTGAGTACATTTTGATGTGGCTGCTAGGAATTATGGGATGTATCTATTTAAATTAGTTCTTTCTGAGGCTGAATATATGTCAGTGTTTCATGTATTGATTCTTACAAGGAAGAAATACAAAAGATTAGAAGAGATACTAAAGATGGCAGCTTTCCTCCAAGATTAAAATCTTTTGGATAATTTTTTTTATCAAGGAAAACCATTAGGAAGCAAATTCAGCATTTAAAATGGTATGTGGTTATGGCAACATGTGACCTGCCCTTGTCGATGGAGTCAGAACCTTTTGGTGAGGGCTGCTCTTATGAATTATGGACTTGCCCATAGGCTGTGATTAATTTTTGAGATGAAAAATGTAAGTACACAAGTACACGGTAAGATGAGAATATATTTCTTGCACTTCAGTAATGACTGACTTTGCTTTTGAAAACTTGTTACTATTTAATATTTCAAAGGCATATCTAAAAAATTCTGTGGGTCCATCTGAATCATTTCTTGGGTTAGAGTAGCCAGAAAGAAAGCCTGGGATGTATCATAGTGCTATTTCCATGTTGCCGGTGAGGGGAGTGAGGTACACAGATGGACAGAGAGCAGTTATGCTATGGAGGCCAAAGGGTGACCAGCGAAGGCAGCTGCCAATAGGAGTCTTGAGCATAGTGGGAGGAGCTATCAGTTGAGGATGTGGCAACATGCCAGAACTTCTCCCATCATGCTCAGAGCTTTATCAAGGGTCTGGGCTTAGCATGTGGAACCACACACTTCTGGCTTTCATTTCCCAGCTTTTGAAACAGCCTGACTCCAAGCTCACCTGACAGCAGGTTAGCATCACTCACCCAACAGCTTACCGCCCCCACCCCCCACCCCGGATTTTTTCTAGTGATACAAATACATTCAACAGAAACACTCTGACCACATCAAATGTTACCTGTATTTTTTTTTTTCCAGGTGAACTAACCACATCCACCAAGCCTTTAACCCTATTCTATACATTTCGGCCACATTCATAAATGCTGATTTTCCTGCGGGTTGGTTTCTTCTGCTACATCAGAGAAGCTGAACATTTCAACCCTTTGCCGCCGTGACAGGTGACGCATTTGATTGTTTGCTGATGTTGATTTGGAATGTTGATGCTTCAGGAAAAAAGAACTCCATCGAACAGACAATCTGCACAGCTCACGAACTACACAAAGAGCATTTGCTATAAATAAAGTGTCAACCGGGCGCTGCAGCTTTGTGTGGAATCATTTTCAAATTTTCCTTTTTGAATTATTAAATAGACCATGTCAGAACAACTCTGATTATTATCCAATCCATATGCTTCCACACCAACCTTTTATGTAATATCAAGCGACTGCAGTGATCAATTGGACCAATCATGAAGGCTCCCTCGTTCTGGAAAGGAGTCAAGCCCACCATCCCTCTGCAGCATCTTACGCAGATACGCAAACACCTACGGCATAGCTTACAGAGGAGGCCACAGCAGGATCTGCCTTTAGGAATGTGTGCAGGCTGTGAAAATATATTTAGTTCCTTATCAAGAACTTTAAGCCTAAGTCCATCTTTGTGCAATTTTAAGCCTGTTCAGGTGAGTTAGAAATAGCACTCTTATCCAGCTATACCTCTACCCAGCAGAATTATGTACATAACTTACATGGCAAATAAAATGTGCTAGTGCATAGTTTTGAAAGCTGTTGTATATAAAAAAATAAAATGATGCCTTTGGTTTTCTTTTTTTTTTTTAAGCAAATACAGTATCTCCTGGAAACGGAGATGGATATGCAGGCATGTAGCCACGTGTAATTTATAAAATGTGATAAAATGATAATCTCTCACCTACACTAATACAGTTTATCTAGATAAATAACTCTTAGAATGAATACTGTGGATGCCTTGAGGGTTTTCAGCATTTAATTAAAACGGAACAAAAATATTCACTGTCTGTGTTGGGATTTTAGCATCCACTCTTGACAAGGATATTCTTTAGGCTGAGAACAGATTAGTGACATTCCCTGGGAAACAAATGGGAGGTGGTATTTTTCTAGTCCTCAAGAAAAAAGAGGCTAAAAATGCATGGTATAGAAATCTTAAGATGAAATGGTTTCCGGAGTACGCTTCTGTTCGCCACCACAGCCCCACCCTCCAGGGCTGGGACTGAGGATGGAATTCAGGGGGGCTCCTCTGATAATTGCGGGTGATTGGAGGTAACGCTCTCCGGCACTCTCACCAACGTCCTGGTGTGTAGCCATCACTCACAATGACTGCTGAAGCACAGGCTTTCTTCCTCTTGACGGTGTGTGATTTTGACGTTGGACGCAGGGAGGCAGGACGAGGCAGTGGCAGAAACCGAAAGAGAGAGGGAAGATGGGCCAGCCCAAGCCCTGGAGCAGACAGCCTCCCAGAATGCGGGGGATTATAGGAGCCTCCATTGTGGCCCACTTAACCCTAAAAATACATCCCAAGCCGCAGTGCCAGAGAAGTATTCAGAAGGAAGCCTTTTAATTGTTCCATTGTCTACTGAAAATTGATTTAGGTTTTCTTTTGAGTCAGTTTTTCTAGGGAAGCACTGATTACCTTTATGTGACAAACTCTGCTCTTTAAATACATCGCTTGTACACTGTGTACGAATCATGCGTGTTTCTTTTGTTTACTTTTGATCTATTTTATAGGATTTGGGACACAAAGAAAGAAAAGTCTTGTAACGCAGTGCTTGCCTATCACTGAACAAATTAATCTGGATGTTTTTGCACAATTTTGATAACAGATGACATGCTGAAAAACCATGAAATTATTACTACAAGTTAATGTGGTATATTTCTATTTTTTTTTCACACAGCAAATTCAGTGTTTGTGTAACTTGGTTTAAAGGCTCTTCTGTGTGTGTGGAGATTTTTAGCACTCTTGAGAGAAATAAGAATTTGTGCAAAAACTTGAGAAAAAATAATAAGTAAGGAGTGAGATTTTTCTAATCACTTTTATTTCTTGTTTGGAATATTCGTTTTCCCCTGGGATTTCACTTTTGGATCTGGAAAATGGGATAATTCCTAAGAAAAGAACAATGGTAATGGGACTTAATGGGTAGAGTTTGTGAAATAATTTCGTGGGTCTGGAACAAAGATGCTATTCAAATAAGCAAATATAAGATGATATGTGGATGATAGATATTAACAGAAACAGGCAGTAGCCCAGAGGTGCCCTCTCTCTCTGTGTGTGTCCCTTTTCTCACCACACCTGGATACTCATGCAACAGTTATAATCAGTCTCAAAATGTAACTCTTATAATTTAAAGTGGAAAAGAACTATGAGCAGTCAAATTGGTAATAATCCAAGTTAATAAGCACATTGTATAATTTCTTCTTCTGGGTACCTCTTAGCCATCATTGTTGACAAGCAACCTCAGAAAGGGTATTTTCAACATTTCAAAATCCTTTTCAGGAGGAGGAAAAGCGAATAGGACACTGTTCCATATATTTTCCTCGTGGGCAAAGGAAATAAGCTCATATGATTCCATAGTCTTTTAGCCTCACTCCCCTTCCCCCCCATCTGATCACATTATTCACACAAGGAACCAATGAGCCGATGTCTCATTACCTTAAAATCCTATATTAATGAGACAGCGACAGTTTTTAATCATTTGAGTTAAGCCTTGAATATTTTGTTTGCTAATATCATGCATCCATTTAAAGATGAGAACAAGCACTTTATTATAATATTTTACTTGCCAGTAGTGACTAAAATACTGATTTTTCTCTTTGAAAAGTTGTCAAACATGCTGCAGAAAGCCTTATATTCTTCTTTAGGAGTTAATTTTCTCTCTAAAGGCCTGGGTTAAAAAGATGGGTCAAAAAATGTGTCCTGGACAGTCAGCTAGGGAAATAAGAGCCCTGGCACTTTGTTTTTCTGGCAGAATTTTTTGGTGGAATTAAATACATATAATACATACACACATTTTGTGACAAGCCAAACTCCACCATTTAACAAAGTTTGAAAGCATTTGAGCTAGTGCTTAAATGGTACCTAAACAACCTAGACTTGATGTCTTTGGAGATGTAATAGTGAATAAAAGAAAGATTTTTGTTTTTGTTTCTGCTTAATCTTTCATCTGGTAAATTTGCTTTTTTTGTTTATTAAAATGGCTTAGAAAAGTACTTTCAGTGGTTTTCATGGCACCTCACATTAACTTTTTTTTTTCTTTTTTGCTAATAACTCTTCTCCAGCTTTAAAGCATGGCATCTAGGTCACCTTTATTCCATATACCACATAAACTCGAAAATGTTCTCACCTTTAAAAATTCCTGTATAAAAGGGCAGTAGCATAGTTAACCTCTTGAAAGTTGCCAAGCAAATTAACTGTGGACTATTGATATCTTTTAGATAATGTTTTTCTTGGTTGATGAAAAATCTAACATTTGTTGGGATGCTAGTTAAGAAAGGGGATAAACTATTGAATTCTGATTGCCTCTTAACAAATACAGAAGTTAAGCTGTAACATTAAATTTTAAAAGGAAGAAAGGTGTTTTAAAATGTAATTTGTGTTTCTCTAATATAAATTACATTCATAAATAAAAGCCATGAGCAAAATTTAGTACAGATTAAAAGGAATTTTATATAAGTGGAGTTTTCATGGCTAATAAAAAGAACCAGACCCTTTAACGGATTATCGTATCCACGTCGCTGAATATATACTTTAAAAACCAACATAAGAATATATAGGGGATGTTCCTTGACTTGCGTTTCTCACATCTCAGCAGTCGCTTAATCTTTTATCTAAGATTTCTTTTCAATTTTCCTAGAAAAGGTGCCACACCAGCATTTATAAGAATTTTAGGGTCTGAAGCTTAGTTGCGGTATATCTGGGTGAAATGGCTATTTCATTTTGCAGATGAACAAGGTGATTTTTAATCCACCTTGAGATTACAAACAACATAGAACCGGGACACCGTTTGGGAATATCAGGCTCCCAGATCAACTCTTCACTTTTAAAATAGACTCATCTTCCCAGTTTATTCTAACCTGGGACGTACAGTCTCCTCTCTGCCTCACTCTTGTCCCAGTCTGCCCCCTTAGCCATGTCCAGATGCCCTGTTCCTTGAAACCCTTGTATCCACTTCTTTTTTCTTACCATGGTGATGATTTCTGCATAAAGAATCAATCAGTCAACCACGCTTTTGATCCCATTAACTGTCCAGGGCCGCCCCAATCACAGAATTTTGCTAAGTTCTATCTGATGCATTCTTCTATCGAAGCAAATATATTTTCCCCAAAGCAATTATTAGGCACTTTATTTTAGTCCCTGATTTAATTTTTTTAGCAACAGAAGCTAAGTAGCCTGATTGGAATTTCAAATGATCGTCACACTGAATTGAAAAGTCTGTCTAACAGGGAATGTAACATTTTTCTTATATTTTAACCAAGTAGAGGCAAAGAGAAGGTCTTTACTTTTTGTCCAACTGAACCTATGTTTGATGATTATTAATTCAAACAGAAGAAAGAATACCCCAGTCTTTGGCTCTTTATACGGTTTTTCAGTTTTTTATTAGGTTATTAACTGTCCTTCTCTCAGTATTAAGTATACCAATTTTCCTCACGCTGTGATCTGGTTTACTTTTAAGTGGTATGGCACCTCTTAGTACTTGCCAGTACACACAAAAACTAGCTTGTTTATTTGTTTGTTTCCTTCTTTTTAAATTCATTTCTAAACAAGAAAATAGGTTTGAGCTGTTGCCTGTTCCCCTGGTCTGTTTGCTAACACTCAGTTTTCCTTTTTTCACACACGAAGAAGCAAACATCGTCCCTGTCAAATGATAAATGAAGCAGAATCGGTGACGTGTGTTTGTCAACATAAGCAAGATCAAATGATTGCTCAGCAGGAAGAAGCCATGGGAAAGCCCATGATTTTTGACTAATTAGCAAAATAATAATAATGTCTCCCTAATGATTACCTTGTACTGGGTTGTGGCCTTTTATCAAACAGATATTCTACCAGTGCAAACTAGTGTTTTGAAAACACACTAGTGATTTCCTTTGAAATCATGGACACGGAGCGTTTCTGAGGAATCTTTTGAAGCATCCTGTCCTGTATCACTTAAATAATTGAGACTGAGAATGAAGCCCCATTTTTTGGTTCATGTGGTCATATAACCACTGTGCGTTTTAAGTACTGCTTTATAGGGAAAAACAGTGCATATTTTTCAGGATCATTTAAAGTTCAAGTTCATTCTCATTCATATTTGGGGAGTTTTATCAGAGGTATTCACAAGGAGGAACTTGATTGAAAATAGAGAATTCTTTTCAACATCCTAGCCAAAGTCAGAGTGGCCGTTATCAGACCTAGCTACATTTTTATAAATCTTTTATGTAACTTTGAGAGATGTTAAGGTAGATCTAAATTCTTAGTCCTGGAAATGTCACTGGAGCTGACATTTTCTGTGAAGATCTGTGGTCAACCACTATTTATAGAAAGCGCAGTGGAGACAAGAGCACTGCTCAGGTCACAGGGTGTGTGCTGAGCCCTATGAATCAACCTGCCTGAGATAAATTTACAGGATTCCTGGCTCGGGACAAAGCTATGTACTTCTCAGTTTCCTGTGTGTCAGATTCATACCTTAAAAATAGAGATCAAAAGCAAGTGACCTTGGAACCAAGAGAACATTGTCTTGAGGAACTTAGCTCGCCATGTGGTATCTAGGTTGGGGAGTGCTACATGGACCTTGCTCATCTGGACGTTAAAACTACTTGAATTGTACTAAATTTCACCAGGAATGCTGGCAAACATTCCAAATGATCAGAAGCAAAAGTGTCTCATTAAAAAAAAAGCAGACATGTCTTGAAGTTATTTTTTTTCCTTTGAGACAATTAAGCTACTTTGTGTTAAAAATTTTACCCTTTCATATAATATAAATTATGTTTTGTCTTTCTGTTGTGACTCTTTCGCTGCCACATAGATTGTTATTACAACAATCTGTACAAAACAACAAAAAATCTGTTTTTTCCTTTATATGGATATATGATTCGAAATCATCAAGAAAGAAGTTTTATTGTTGGATAAGGGTTGTTTGAGGAGAAGGCAATGGCAAGCCACTCCAGTACTCTTGCCTAGAAAATCCCATGGATGGAGGAGCCTGGTGGGCTGCAGTCTGTGGGGTCGCTAAGGGTCGGACACGACTGAGCGACTTCACTTTCACTTTTCACTTTCACACATTGGAGAAGGAAATGGCAACCCACTCCAGTGTTCTTTCCTGGAGAATCCCAGGGAAGGGGGAGCCTGGTGGGCTTCCGTCTATGGAGTCACACAGGGTCGGACACGACTGAAGTGACTTAGCAGCAGCAGCAGCAAGGGTTGTTTGTGTGTACAGCAGTGAATATGGGACCTGTGATTATCTTTAAAAATTTTTACTTTTTGACATCCTAAGCCTGTCCAGAAAGTTCTTCTGGCATCCTTCTTCCCCCTAAGGTCACTCCCAGTCCCTTCTCCAGGAGCGATTTCTATGTTAGTAACTTGAGAAAAGCAATAGCAAGCATCTTTCCTTTGTCTTGCCCAGGAGAGCCCACTCATGGGGAGACCAGGAATGAGGAAATTGCAGCAAAGTTGGGGAACCTGGTACCTGAGAGGGAGGGCAGACGGAGGGGCTCACAAAAGACAAGAGCAGTGTTGATAATATGCTGAGGTGGAACTGGGGGTGAGAGGGTACAGATCAGTTTAGTGAGCCACCTGGCTGCCCCACAGATGCTCAGATATTCCTCTTAAGTTTCCACCAACCTCGCTGAATATTTCTCTGACTCTCTAGTGCTGCACTGTCCGACAGAGTAGTCACCAGCCTGCTATGGCCCTTGAAATGTGGCTTGTCAAAATCGCCCCATGTTTTAAGTGTAACATGCATCCTGGATTTCAAAGACTTAGTATTAAAAAGGTATAATACTAAGGTATATAATTCTTAGTATTAAAAAGGGGGTTCGGGAGGGGGAACTCATATACACCCGGGGCGGAGTCAGGTCAATGTATGGCAAAACCAACCAATATAATGTAAAATAATTAGCCTCCAATAAAAATTAAAAAAATAAAATAAAAAGGTATAATACTCATTAATAATTTTTACATAATTACAAGTTTAAATAATATTTGAGATATTTCCTTAGAATTCATTTCTTTTTTAGACTCTTTAAAAATGGTTACTAAGAATTGTATACTTACATCTGTGGCTTGCTTTAACAACCCACATTTTCTAGTTTCTGTATTTGATGCTTTGACATGTTAGGGTTTTGTTGACCCTTTGAAGGGGCTGCCTCTCCCAGGGCTTGCCAATTTCTAGAGATAGCAATTGGCTTGCCAATTGCAAAACAGGTTGGCATGTGAGAGCACTTTCCATACACAAAGCAAACATCCCAGAGCCCACACCCCCAGCTACCTCCTTTATTACCTCCATTTGCGCTGTGGCCACTATCCCCCCTGCTCTAATCACCCAGGGCTGGCACTCTATGCCCCAGAGCAGGCTGAAATTATTCAAATTAGCCAGCCCCAAGCCTGCTTGCCCTGCCCCACCCATTCCTCCCTACGGAACTCCACAATAAAGGTTCTTACCCACTTTCTCCCTCACCCGCTGCCTCTTGACTGACGCTGGTGCTGCCCCAGGTGGCTTTCCATGGAATGAATGACCTGCCCTCCTCTTGGGATCTGTGAACATAACAAAATGTTTTTTCAGTGGCAGTCATCTTCTGATCTGTCGGCCTTGCCATACTTGAATGATAATAAAACCTACATTTTAAGACACTTGTAACCTCTTGCTGAGGGACAGTACTGCAAGAGTTCTATTTCTCCAACTGGAGAATCACCTATAAAACTAAACATCCAGAACTCTCGGCCCCCTTAGGACTAACACAACTCCTAAAATATAGTATCAGCTCAATAAATATTAGCTATTATTACTTTGACACCATAATGACAATTATAATGATAATAAAGTGATTTAATTCTGACTGAGACCATTTTCTGTTCTTTTTGTTATTATTTTTGTTACTATTTCATTACATGTTTTAAAACGTCGGAGAAGGCAATGGCAACCCAGTCCAGTACTCTTGCCTGGAAATCCCATGGATGGAGGAGCCTGGTGTGCTGCAGTCCATGGGGTCTCTAAGAGTCGGACACGACTGAGCGACTTCACTTTCATGCATTGGAGAAGAAAATGGCAACCCATTCCTGTGTTCTTGTCTGGAAAATCCCAGGGACGGGGGAGCCTGTTGGGCTAACGTCTATGGGGTCACACAGAGTCGGACACGACTGAAGCGGCTTAGCAGCAGCAGCAGCATATATATATACATTTATATTATGTGTGTGTATATATACATATCCTTACTTGTAAACTAGCATTTATTGAGTTGTTACTATTAGCCATGCTTGTGTTAAGTACTTTACACATCATTTGATTTAATCACCATTACAATCAACTGAGTAACAAGTAAGCAAGAAAAGCAACTTGCCTGGAATCACACAGCTTGCTAGTATTGGAGCTGTAGGGGAGCTAAATAATAACGAGGATTATTTGGGGCTGATTGTTTTAAGAAATTGAAGACTCACGATGTTTTCCTTTTTCCCTTCCTGTTAACTGCCTAAAAGAATGTAGACAGAGGACCTGATCCAAACAGAGAGCCATCACTGTAGACTGTTGTTGTTTAGTTGTTCAGTCATGTCTGTCTCTTTTGTGACCCCATGAACTGTAGCCTACTAGGCTCCTCTGTCCGTGGGATTTCCCAGGCCAGAATACTGGAGTGGGTTGCCATGCTCTCCTCCAGGGGATGTTCCTGACCCAGGGATCAAACCTGGGTTTCCTGCATTGCAAGCAGATTCTTTATCACTGAACCATCTGGGAAACCCATCACTGTAGGTAACTACACACACCACAGGTATGAGTAGACAGGGGAAACTCTATAATCTCTTTGTTAAAATTGCTCTCTGTGTCCCATTGTTCTCTGCAGCCCAGCAGATATTTGTGAACCAAACATTTGCTCTTTTCCATCTTCCTATGAATCACCTTCCTTCCCTCTGAAGTCCCAAGCCCTTTCCCCTTCTCCTCTTAGATAACATATAAGCCTCACTTGCCTGACTTGTCTGTGGGTCTCATTTTCTCATGAAGCCCCTGTATGTACAAAGTTAAATTTAATTTTCTCCTGGTTATCTGACTTATGTCAATTTAATCCTCTGGCCAGAAGAACCTAGACATTTAGAGGAAAAATTTTCCGTTCCCACACTGAGAATGTATGTAATTTTGAATATATAATTTTTGTATATACTTAAAAATGTTAGGCACAGTCCTCAATCATAAAAATGATAAAGGGTATGTGTGCTATTGAAGGATTATAATGAAACAAATAAACATGTGAACATCACTAGGAGAAGGGTGTGGCTCTTCTCTGAGCATGTGTCCACACTTCTACACCAGAGGTATTTCACCCCAATTTTTGTGGTTGTCATCCAATTGCTTTTCTTTCTATACACGCCTCCCACATGTGTTCCTCTCAATAGATTTACAATTAGTATTTTACTTGGCCACTCTTAGGTTTTAGAGGAATAGACTCATACCACATGGATTCTGCCATGGTTGCTTCTTTTGCGTGATGGGTGTCTACTAGATCCATCTGTGCTGATGGGCATAGTTGCAGTTCACTGATTTTCACTGCCATCCTGAACTCTATTGTATGAATATTTCTTGATGGACATTTTTTCTGTTTGAAATTTGGATGGCTTTATTTATTTTTTTTATTAAGAACAGTACTGCTAGAAATACTCTATTTTTCCTGTTCTTGAATATTTTCAATGATATGTATTCTTTCTTTTTAATTTTTAAAAGACTAACTTTAACTAGTATTAGCCAACTAATGTTTTTAATTAATTAATTTTGCTGCACCAGGTGTCAGTTTTGGCAGGTGGAGTATTTAGTTGTGGCATGTATAATCTTAGGTGAGGCACATGGGGTTTAGTTCCCTGACCAGGGACTGATCCTGGCTCCCCTGCAATGAGAGTGCAGAATCTTAGGCACTGGATCACCAGGGAAGTCCCTTAACTAACTAACACTAAATAAGATTTAACTAATATATAATTTTATTTAAATGGATTTATTTTAATTGGAGAATAATTGTCTTACACTATTGTATTGGTTTCTGCCATATATCCACATGAATCAGCCATAGATATTAGTACGTCCCCTCCCTCTTGAACTTCCCACCCACCTCCTACCCCATCCCACCCCTCTAGGTTGTCACAGAGCACTGGGTTTGAGCTCCCTGCATCATACAGCAATTTTTTACTGACTATCTAATTTTAAATATGGTAATATATGTGTTTCAATGCTGCTCTCTCAATTTGTCCCACACTTTCCTTCCTGCCCTGTGTTCACAAGTCTATTCTTTATGCCTGCATCTCCATTGCTGCCCTGAAGATTCAATCAATATTTTAAATGAATGTTAGACTTATAGGAAAATTCCAAAAATGGTACAGAGAGTTTCCTACAGACTGCTCATCTTACTTCTAATGTTAACATTTTACTTTACTGTAGAACAGTTATCAACTAGGGCACTACCATTGGTCCAGTATTATAACTTATCCGTGGTTCTCTTTGACTTTCATCATTTTCTTTCCTGATACCTTTTTCTGTTCCAGGATTCCACATTGCATATAGTTTTTATTTTGGAGGGAATAATTTTGAACTCATTTCTGTCTTGTTCAAAAATTTATAAGAATAGTATTTCAGGGAGATTAGTCTTAAGGCAGCATGTGAACTAGATTTTAAGGCAAAGAGATAAAAGGAGGAATGCCAGGCAACTCTTACTATATTGTGATTGCTTAAGGCAGAGAGAAAAAAGGTATGATGATGAGGGACCATCCGTGTGTATATGCACTTATATACACATCACATAAATGTGTATATGCATAGATGGCACACATATGCACAGATTGCATTGTAACTACATGTTCGTCTTTCTCCCATAGAAGTCCATGAGTTCCTTGAGGGCAAAGAGCAGTAAAGCTGATTCATCTTAGTATTTTCTTCAGGTTCTCAGAAGAGTAACTGGTTAAAGTAGTAATTTGCTGAAGGTTTGTCAAATAAATTAATATGAATGAGAAAGGCAAGCTGAAGGGGAAACTACAACACATAGGAAGAAGAAGAAAGATAGAGAATGAAAGTAGAGAAGAGCGAGATCTGATCGACTGATGGGCTGGGGGAGACAAGCGCAGAAGGTAAGATGCTGATGGCAGAAGGGAAAAGAAATAGAAAGATTGGGGGTGGGAGGACAAGGGGACGACAGAGAGTGAGATGGCTGGACGGCATCACTGACTCTCTGGACATGAGTTTGAGTGAACTCTGGGAGTTGGTGATGGACAGGGAGGCCTGGCGTGCTGTGATTCACGGGGTCGCAAAGAGTCAGACATGACCGAGCGACTGAACTGAACTGAAGTGAACTGAAGAATGCAAAAGAAAGAAAGCAAGGAGATATGAGGGATGAACTGCTAAGCAGTGGTGCTTGTTTTCCTATTGCGTTGCTCACTTGGATCCTGTACATTATCGCCCATCACTTAAATTTAAAGCCTTGCCTCCTTGGTTTATTGCTGCTCACAGTTCTCAGACATTTCTCTATCATTTACTCCCTCCCCCCCTTCTTCACAAGGTGCTGCGAAGAATAGTCTCCTGCCATAGCAGTAGAATGTCATGTGATGCTGATGCTTCATTGTCATGGGGCCTCTTGTGGAAGTTTCATCCTTCCCCAAGGCCTTTGCACCTGCTGTTCCCTCCTTCTCAGATTCTCAGCCCTTAAATTTTCACAGGCTTGGCTTCTTCTCACCCCCCAGATTTTAGCCCTGTTCTCTTGGTTCGGTTAGTCACTAAGTCGTGCCTGACTCTTTGTGACCCCATGAACTGCAGCACACCAGGCTTCCCTGTCCTACACCATCTCCCAGGGCTTGCTCAAACTCTCGTCCACTGAGTCAGTGATGCCATCCAACCATCTCATCCTCTTCTTCTGCTTTCAATCTTTCCCATCATCATGGTCTTTTCCAGTGAGTTGGCTCTTCGCATTACATGGCTGAAGTGTTGGAGCTTCAGCTTCTCTATTTCTCCTCTATTTTATTATGTTTTATTGTCTCCAAAATGCTTAGGGCTCTAGGTAACTTTCTTGTTTATTTATCTGCTCACTTTCTTTTCATTTATCTTCATCCACTAGAATATGGTTCCATGAAAGTAGGGACCTTGTTTGTCCTAAAACTTCATTGTTCCTAGGTGTTAAATGAACTGTCACTCATAGGCTATGTTTCACTTTGTTTTGTGACTGGGTATCTATTTAAGGATAAAGGAGAGTGATCAGTAAGTTTCCAGGGTTAAATTAAAGAATAATTCACTGAGTGGGGATAAAGCTGAGGGAAGAGAAACATCTGAACCAAGTTAACATTTCAAGTGAATTTGATATCTCTTAGCCAAGTCCCTGCTCCAATATGACAGAGTATATATATATTTTTGAATGCCTGTTAAGTACCAGGTACTGTAGCAGATATGGCAGATATTGAGAACAATAGACATCTGTCCTCCAGGACCTTTTTGTCAAATGGAACTGTTTGATAAGCAAATCACTGGTTGCAAAGCAATTTACTAAGAGCTGTCATAGAAGGTTACTCTGAGAGCTCGGAGGAGAAAAGGACAGAAGAGAACAGACCTTAAAAGCAGCTCAATAGCCACTTCAAATACACAAATGAGTATTTTCACATAATGCTCTGAATGATGATAACAGGTGTTATTGGGTGGGGTTCAAATAAATGTGGCAATATTGGGTTAAAGTTAACGGATTGTCTCTCTAATGCAGTACTCAACAGAGCCTCTAACTTGCTAATATTTGGTAAGCACCATTGCCTACACTTGACCACAGTGCCTTTCTCAAAGAGGAACTTAAAAAACTAGTTTTCACCAAACAAACTTGGGGAAATGCTAATACAGATTATAGAACAAAAGCACATGGGATGACATTTCTTCAAAATATGTTTAGCTTAAACCTTCTAAAAACCTATTTCCCGACATTTAAGGTTGAGGTTTACCCACTTAAAATTTTTAGGGGTGGAATTCAGGAAGCTCTTCATTAGTTTCTTGTCTCCATATTTCTCCCTTCCCTTATTTTCTTGTAACTCCTTCAAGACCCACTAAAATCCCATGTACATAAGAAAGAGTTCATGCTCTAATTAGTGGAAGATTTCTAATAGCTTTAAAAATTTTAGAAATTCTATATTAAGTAATGATAAAAGATTAAAAATAAAGCTTATCATACTAGCATTTTGTCTCTAATACTGTTCCTTTATGAAAAAGAATTAGGATTCCTTGAAGAAATGGTTGACTTTAGGGCTGAGGTACAGTAGGTACAAAATGAGTTGGGAAAATCTCCTTAATCCACAAATTAAATGCCCCTTTTCCCCCAAATAATAAAATGATGGAACATATTACAAGAATACAGGAACAGCTCCTAGGACCTCTACTGACCACATCTAAGACAATCTGAGCACCAAAGCAATTAAGTAGATAACAGATCATTGAAAAATAAGAATAGGGAGAAAGAAATAAAAGAGGGAAAAGGGAAGATTATTGCTTATAATAGAATCCCCAGTGCCTGCTGGTAAATATAGAGGAAATGCTGGAGTTAGAAAATTAGCATTTTGCAATCGTCTTGCTCAAGATTGGCTCTGTTAAGAATTACCAATTCAGAGGAAATTTTTTTCCTTTTTATGAGTTTTTTGTTTTAACATTTATATTTCTTTTTGTAATTTATTTTTTTTATTGAAGGATAATTGCTTTACAAAACTTCATTGTTTTCTGTCAAACCTCAACATGAATCAGCCATAGGTATACATATATCCCCTCCCTTTTGGACCTCCCTCCCATCTCCCTCCCCATCCCAGCCCTCTAGGTTGATACAGAGCCCCCATTTGAGCTTCCTGAGCCATACAGCAAACTCCTGTTGGCTATCTATTTTACATATGGTAATGTAAGTTTCCATGTTACTCTTCCATACATCTCACCCTCTCCTCCCCTCTCCCCATGTCTGTAAGTCTATTCTCTATGTATGTTTCTCCACTGATACCCTGTAAATAAGTTCTTCAGGACCATTTTTATAGATTCTGTATATGTGAGTTAAAATACAATATTTATCTTTCTCTTTCGGACTCATTTCACTCTGTATAATAGGCTCTAGGTTCATCCACCTCATCAGAACTGACTCAACTGCATTCCTTTTTATGGCTGAGTAATATTCCATTGTGCATATGTACCACAACTTCTTTATCTATTCATCTGTTGATGGACATCTAGATTGCTTCCATGTTCTAGCTGTTGTAAACAGGATACATGTTTACAGGATAAATGGGATACATGTGTCTTTTTCAAACCTGGCTTCCTCAGGGTATATGCCTAGGAGTGGGATTGCTAGGTCATATGGTGGTTTTATTCCTAACTTTTTAAGGAATCTACATACCATCTTCCATAGTGGCTGTGTAAAATTACATTCCCATCAGCAGTGTAAGAACATTTCCCTTTCTCCACATCCTACCAGCATTTATTGTTTTTGTCGACTTTTTGTTGATGGCCATTCTGACTGGTGTGAGGTGATATCTCACTGTGGTTTTGATTTGCATTTCTCTAATAATGAGCGATGCTGAGCATCTTTTCATGTGTTTGTTAGCCATCTGTATGTCTTCTTTGGAGAAATGTCTCTTTAGGTCTTTTTCCCACTTTTTGATTGGGTTGCTTGTTTTTCTGGTATGGAGTTGGATGAGCTGCTTATATATTTTGGAAATTAATCCTTTGTGAGTTTTTTCATTTGCTATTATTTTCTCCCATTCTGAGGGTTGTATTTTCAACCTGCTTATAGCTTCCTTTGCTGTACAAAAGCTTTTAAATTTAATCAGGTCCCACTTGTTTACTTTTTTATGGGGGGGGTGTCCTAGGTTTCTTTTATTTATTTATTTTTATTGAAGGCTAATTATTTTACAATATTATATTGGTTGGTTTTGCCATACATTGACATGAATCCGCCCTGGGTGTACATTTTGTTTTTATTTCCATTATTCTAGGAGGTAGGTCATAGAGGATCTTGCTTTGATTTATGTCATCGAGTGTTCTGCCTATGGTTTCCTCTAAGAGTTTCATAGTTTCTGGTCTCACATTTAGGCCTTTAACCCATTTTGAGTTTATCTTTGTGTATGGTGTTAGGAAGTATTCTAAAATCATTCTTTTGCTTGTAGCTGTCTAGTTTTCCCAGCACCATTTATGAAGAGGTTGTCTTTGCCCCATTGTATATTCTTGCCTCCTTTGTCAAAAATAAGGTACCCATAAGTGCATGAGTTTATTTCTGGGCTTTCTATCTTGTTCCATTGGTCTATATTTCTGTCTTTGTGCCAGTACCATACTGTCTTGATGACTGTAGCTTTGTAGTATAACCTGAAGTCAGGAAGGTTGATTCCTCCAGCTCCATTCTTCTTTTTCAAGACTGCTTTGGCTATTCAGGGTGTTTTGTGTTTCCATATGAAGTGTGAAAATTTTTGTTCTAGTTCTGTGAAAAATGCCGTTGGTAATTTGATAGGGACTGCATTGAATCTGCGGAGAAGGCAATGGCAAGCCACTCCAGTACTCTTGCCTAGAAAATCCCATGGATGGAGGAGCCTGGTAGGCTGCAGTCCATGGGGTCACTAAGGGTCAGACACGACTGAGCGACTTTACTTTCACTTTTCACTTTCACACATTGGAGAAGGAAATGGCAACCCACTCCAGTGTTCTTTCCTGGAGAATCCCAGGGAAGGGGGAGCCTGGTGGGCTTCCGTCTATGGGGTCACACAGAGTCGGACACGACTGAAGTGACTTAGCAGCAGCAGCAGCATTGAATCTGTAGATTGTGTTTGGTAGTATAATCATTTTCACAATACTGATTCTTCCTACCCAGAAACATGGAATATCTCTCCATCTGTTTATGTCATCTTTGATTTCTTTCATCAGGGTCTTATAATTTTCTGTGTACAGTTCTTTTGTCTCCTTAGATAAGTTTACTACTAAATATTTAATTATTTTCGTTGCCATGGTGAATGGGATTGATTCCTTTATTTCTCTTTCTGATTTTCCATTGTTAGTATATAGAAATTCAAGTAATTTCTGTGTATTTATTTTGTATCCTGCAACTTTGCTAAATTCACCGACAAGTTCTAGTAATTATCTGATAGTATCTTTAGGATTTTCTTTGTACAGTATCATGTCATTCGCAAACAATGAGTGCTTTACTTCTTTTCCCATCTGGATTCCTTTTATTTCTTTTTCTTCTCTGATTGCTGTAGCTAGGACTTCCAGAACTATGTTGAATAATAGTGGTGAAAGTGGGCACCCTTGTCTTGTTCCTGATCTTAGGGGGAGTGGTTTCAGTTTTTCACCATTGAGAACAATGTTTGCTGTAGGCTCATCATATATGGCCTTTACTATGTTGAGGTAGGTTCCTTATATGCCCATTTTTGGAAGAGTTTTAAATCATGTATTTCTGCTTTATTGACTATGCCAAGCTTTGACTGTGTGGATAACAACAAGTTGTAGAAAATTCTGAAAGAAATGAGAATACCAGACCACCTGATCTGCCACTTGAGAAATCTGTATGCAGGTCAGGAAGCAACAGTTAGAACTGGACATGGAACAACAGACTGGTTCCAAATAGGAAAAGGAGTACGTCAAGGCTGTATATTGTTACCCTGCTTGTTTAACTTATATGCAGAGTACATCATGAGAAACACTGGGCTGGATGAAGCACAGGCTGGAATCAAGATTACCGGGAGAAATATCAATCACCTCAGATATGCAAATGACACCACCCTTATGGCAGAAAGTGAAGAAGAACTAAAGAACCTCATGATGAAAGTAAATGAGGAGAGTGAAGAAGTTGACTTAAAGCTCACCATTCAGAAAACTAAGATCATGGCATGTGTCCCATCACTTCATGGGAAATAGATGGAAAAACAGTGGAAACAGTGGCAGACTTAATCTTTTTGGGCTCCAAAATCATTGCAGATGGTGACTTCAGCCATGAAATTAAAAGATGCTTGCTCCTTGGAAGAAAAGCTATGACCAACCTAGATAGCATATTAAAAAGCAGAGACATTACTTTGCCAACAAAGGTCTGTCTAGTCAAGGCTATGGTTTTTTCAGTAGTCATGAATGGATGTGAGAGTTGGACTATAAATAAAGCTGGGTACTGAGGAACTAATGTTTTTGAACTGTGGTGTTGGAGAAGACTCTTGAGAGTCCCTTGGACTGCAAGGAGATCCAACCAGTCCATCCTAAAGGAGATCAGTCCTGAGTGTTCATTGGAAGGACTGATGTTGAAGCTGAAACTCCAATACTTTGGCCTCCTGATGCAAAGAACTGACTCATTTGAAAAGACTGTGATGCTGTGAAAGATTGAAGGCACGAGGAAAAGGGGATGACAGAGGATGAGGTGTTTGGATGGCATCACCGACTCAATGGACATGAGTTTGAATAAACTCTGGGAGTTGGTGATGGACAGGGAGGCCTGGAGTGCTGCAGTCCATGGGGTCAGAAAGAGTTGGACACAGCTGAGTGTCTGAACTGAACTGAACTGAATCATAAATGGGTGCTCAATTTTCATAAAGGTTTTTGTGCATCTATTGAGATGATCATATGGTTTTTATCTTTCCATTTGTTAATATGGTGTATCACGTTGAATGATTTGCATTTATTGAAGAATCTTTGCATTACTGGAATAAACCCAGATTGATCATGGTGTATGAGCTTTTTGATGTGTTGCTGAGTTCTGTGCTAAAATTTTGTTGAGGATTTTGCATCTGTGTTCATCACTGATATTGGCCTGTAGTTCTCTTTTCTGTGTTGTCTTTGTCTGGTTTGGTATCAGGGTGATGGTGGCCTCATAGAATGAGTTTGGAAGTGTTCCTTCCTCTGCAATTTTTTGAAAGAGTTTTAGAAGGATAGGCCTTAACTCTTCTCTAAATGTTTGATAGAATTCTCCTGTGAAGCCATCTGGTCCTGGGCTTTTCTTTTTGGGAGATTTTTGATGACAGCTTCAATTTCAGTGCTTGTAGTTGGGTTATTCATAATTTCTATTTCTTCCTGGTTCAGTCTTGGAAGATTGAACTTTTCTAAGAATCTGTCCACTTCTTCCAGGTTATCTATTTTATTGCCATATAGTTGTTCATAATAGCCTCTTATAATCCTTTGTATTTCTGCATTGTTTGTTGTAACTTTTCCTTATTCATTTCTAACTTTGTTGATTTGATTCTTCTCTCTTTTTTTTCTTGATGAGTCTGCGTAAAGGCTTGTTGATTTTGTTTATATTTTCAAATAACCGGCTTTTAATTTTATTAATCTTTACTATTGTTTCTTTCATTTCTTTTTCATTTATTTCTGCTCAGATCTTTATGATTTTGTTCCATCCTCTAATTTTGTTTTTTTGTTGTTGTTCTTCTTTTTCCAGTTGTTTTAGGTGTAAAGTTAGGCTGTCCAATGTTTTTCTTCTTTCTTGAGGTAGGATTGTATTGCTATAAACTTCCCTTTTAGAACTGCTCTTGCTGCATCCCATAGGTTTTGAGTTGTCGTGTTTTCATTGTCACTTGTTTCTAGAAAATTTTTTATTTCCCTTTTGATTTCTTCAGTAACCTGTTGGTTATTTAGAAATGTGTTGTTTAATCTCCATGTGTTTGTGTTTCTTACAGTTTTTTCTTATAACTGGTATCTGGTCTCATAGCATTGTGTTTGAAAAAGATGCTTGATATAATTTCAATTTTCTTAAATTTACTGAGATTTGACTTGTGACCCAAGATGTGGTCTATCCTGGAGAATGTTCCATGTACACTTGAGAAGAAGGTGTATTCTTCTGCATTTGGATGAAATGTCCTAAAGTTATCAATGAGATACATCTCATCTAATGTATTATTTAAGACTTGTGTTTCCTTATTAATTTTATGTTTTGATGATCTGTCCATTAGTGTGAGTGGGGTGTTAAAATTTTCTACTCTTATTGCGTTACAGTCAATTTCTCCTTTTATGTCTGTTAGTGTTTGTCTTATGTACTGAGATGTTCCTATGTTGGGTGCATGGATATTTATAATTGTTATATTTTCCTTTTGGATTGATCCCTTGATCATTATATAATGTCCTACCTTATCTCTTGTAATCTTCTCTATTTTAATGTCTATTTTGTCTGACATGAGGATTGCTACTCCAGATTTCTTTTGCTTCCCATTTGCATGGAATATATTTTTCCATCCTCTCACTTTCAGTCTATATGTATCTTGAGGTCTAAAGTGGCTTTCTTGTAGACAGCATGTATATGGGTCTTGTTTTTGTATCCATTCAGCCAGTCTGTGTCTTTTGGTTGGAGCATTTAATCCATTTACATTTGAAGTAATTATGGATATAGAAAATCCCATGGATGGAGGAGCCTGGTAGGCTGCAGTCCATGGGGTCACTCAGTCGGACACGACTGAGCGACCTCACTTTCACTTTTCATTTTCATGCAATGGAGAATGAAATGGCAACCCACTCCAGTGTTCTTGCCTGGAGAATCCCAGGGATGGCGGAGCCTGGTGGGCTGCCATCTATGGGGTCGCACAGAGTCGGACACGACTGAAGCAACTTAGCAGCAGCAGCAGCAGCATGTTCCTATTGCCATCTTCTTAATTGTTTGGGGTTGATTTTGTAGATCTTTTGTCTTCTCTTGTATTTTTTGACTATGTAAATCTGTTTAACATTTGTTGTAAAGCTGGTTTGGTGGTACTGAATTCTCTTAACTTTTGCTTGTCTGAAAAGCTTTTGGTCATCAATTTTGAATGAGATCCTTGCTGAGTACAGTAATCTTGGTTGTAGATTTTTCCCTTTCATTACTTTAAATATATCCTGCCAGTCCCTTCTGACCTGCAGAGTTTCTGCTGAAAGATCAGCTGTTAAGTGTATGGGGTTTCCCTTGTATGTTACTTGTTGCTTTTCCCTTGCTGCTTTTAATATTCTTTCTTTGTGTTTAATCTCTATTAGTTTGATTAGTATGTGTCTTGGCATGTTTCTTCTCCTTGGGTTTATCCTCTATGCTACTCTTTGTGCCTCTTGGACCTGATTGGCTATTTCCTTTTCCATGTTGGGGATATTTTCAACTATAATCTCTTCAAAAAATTTCTCATACCCTTTCTTTTTCTCTTCCTCTTCTGGGACCCGTATAATTGGAATGTTGGTGTGCTTGATATGGTCCCAGAAGTCTCTGAGATGGTCCTCAGCTCTTTTCATTCTTTTTACTTTATTGTGCTCTTCAGAAGTTATTTCCACCATTTTATCTTCCAGCTCACTGATCCATTCTTCTGCTTCAGATATTCTGCTATTGATTCCTTCCAGAGTGTTTTTAATTTCAGTAATTGTGTTGTTTGTCTCTGTATGCTTATTCTTTAATTCTTCTAGGTCTTTGTTAGTTGATTCTTGCATTTTCTCCATTTTTCCTTCAAGGTTTTTGATCATCTTTACTATCATTATTCTGAATTCTTTTTCAGGTAGTTTACCTATTTCCTGTTCATTTATTTGAACTTCTGTGTTTCTAGTTTGTTCCTTCATTTGTGTAGTATTTCTCTGTTTTTTCATTATTATTATTTTTAACTTATTACGTTTGAGGTCTCCTTTTCCCAGGCTTTAAAATTGAATTCTTTCTTCCTATTGGTTTCTGCCCTCTAAGTTTGGTCCAGTGGTTTGTGTAAGCTTCTTATAAGATTTGTGCTGAGTTTTTGTTTGTTTGTTTGTTTTTCCCCTGATGGGCAAGACTGAATGAGGTGGTGCTCTTGTTTGGTGATGATTGGGTTTGTATTTTTGTTTTGATTGTTGTTTAGATGAGGCATCCTGCACAGGGTGCTAGTGGTGGTTGGGTGATGCCGTGTCTTGTGTTACAGTGATTTCCTTTGTGTGAGTCCTCACTATTTGATACCCTCTAGGATTAGTTCTCTGGTAGTCTAGGGTCTTGGATTTAGTGCTCCCACTCCAAAGGCTCAAGGCTCGATCTCGAGTTTTGTGTGGATCTATATATTCTTTTCCACTGGTCAGGTACTCCTGTCCACTCTCAGTTGGTGTTCTGCATGCACGTCTATTTCTGAAGTTGTATTCCTGATGTATCTGTGGAGAGAGATGTACTTCACATCCATCTACTCCTCCACCATCTTGTTCTCTCCTTTTTATGAGTTTTTTTTTATTGGATTCAGAGGAAATTTTTGATGGAGCACAATATTTGTTTGGTATTGAAGTATCTCCCCACAGATTGATTATAGTTGTAAGGGGAAAACATTGCTAATATGATACTAACTACATAGTTATATGTTGAAATTATATACGTGTATATATAATATACATAGTTATATACAGTTAAGTTTCTATATAGTAGTAACTATATAGTAGCAATTATGAAACCAGACAAACCTTTATGAACTACAGCACGCCACACTTCCCTGATAGACAGGGAAGCCTGGTGTGCTGCAGTTCATGGGGTCACAAAGTGTGGGACATGACTTAGCCACTGAACAACAATTGCAATGCAACCAGACAAACCTTCTCTGGTTGATCCAACTTAACATTTGCAATGACGGGCAAAAGGATGTGATAACTTGAGGAAGCTACATCATCACTTATGAATTATTCCATCCTAGAGTGTATTAGCTGAACTTTATCATGAAGAAACAGACAATCCCCCAATGAAAAATATCTCAATATGAAAAAGGGCTATTTTTTTCAACTTGTCAATATAAAAAAAAGTAGAGAAAGTTTGTAGAATGTTTTAGATTAAATTAGGCAAAAGAGACACAAAAATAAGACACATTAACTTACCCTAGCCTGGATCTTGCACTCAAGGGAAAAATGCTGTGAAGGACATTATTGGATTCTTTGACAATGTCAGAGGACAGATGGGATCAGAAAAAAGTATCTTATCGGTGTTAATTATACTGAAGTTGATAACTATAATTTATGTTAGAAAATACCTTATTCTTAAGAATTGCATATTGAAGTATATAGAGATAATGGGCCCTGATAATATAGAGCTCACTCTGTCAGTATTCAGAAAAAAGATTCATAACACTATCTATATCAGTAAAGTGATATCTATCTTTCTATCTATCCACCCATCTATCTATCTACTAACCTACCTTCCTACCTAATCTATCTACATTAATCTATAGATCTATTGGTAATATCAACTAAAACACAATTCACAAGGCTACAAGTAAGAGTTTATTTGCTATCTAGCTCAGTTGGCAAAGAATCTGTCTGCAATGCAGGAGACCCCTGTTTGATTCCTGGGTCAGGAAGATCCCACTGGAGAAGGGATAGGCTACTCACTCCAGTATTCTTGGGCTTCCCTTGTGGCTCAGTTGGTAAAGAATCCTCCTGCAATATGGGAGACCTGGGTTTGATTGCTGGTTTGGGAAGATCCCCTGGAGAAGGAAAAGGCTACCCACTCCAGTATTCTGGCCTAGAGAATTCCATGGGCTATATAGTCCATGGGGTTGCAAAGAGTCAAACATGCTGAGCTACTTTCACTTTCACTTTAAGAATTGCAATTTGGAAGACACAGGTTAGGGTAAAAGCAAAAACAGTGCTTGAGTAAAACAGAGTCAGGGGCTTATGAACATAAAAAGCCCTGAGAATTGTGATTGAATCAAATTGGGAAACATTTGTCCTTAAGGAATCACAAGTTATTATAGGATAGGAGTTCGATAAGTAGATAGGATGTAGTGAGTTATTTTAGGGGAAGAGTCTGATAGGTGTCTTGAGTTTCTGGTAGATGTTTTGGATGACTTCATTAGGACATAAGTGGTCAAAAGATCAGATTCCATTGAAGGTGAGAAATACAAAGTCTCCCTTTAGTAATGCCCCACTCCCACCCAGGCTTCGTTTTACAGAGCTCTCTTAGTAATACTGACTCAATTTTGATTTTTCCTTTCACAATATCAATCTACCTATCACCTATCTAAGTATCTATTTATCTATCCATCCATCTATCTGTCATCTATCTATCCTCAAAATGACAAAGCAAATGGGCAAAATTTTAACAGGTGAATCATGTACAGGGTGTAATGATGTTGTTTGTATACTGCCACTACTCTTATTATTTCAACTTTTCTGTAAATTGAATGTATTTCCAAATAATAAAATTTTCCAAATTACCATACCACCAACTACAGTTTCTCTATGGCTTGAGGATTAGCTTCATGGACTCTAGTTTTATGTATACCCAGTTCTAATCTTGGTCTGACCACTTATGGCCTCTCTGGTCTTGGATAATACCTTAACCTCCTTATACACTCCAGGCATTTTGTCTATGAGTTCAGTTCAGTTCAGTCTCTCAGTCATGTCTGACTCTTCAGGACCCCATCGACTGCAGCACGCCAGGACTCCCTGTCCGTCACCAACTCCCAGAGTTTACTCAAACTCATGTTCATTGAGTCAGTGATATCATCCAACCATCTCATTCTCTGTCATCCCCTTCTCCCACCTATCTTTCCCAATATCAGGGTCTTTTCAAATGAGTCAGTTCTTTGCATCAGGTGGCCAAAGTACTGGAGTTTCAGCTTCAGCATGAGTCCTTCCAATGAATATTCAGTACTGATTTCCTTTAGGATGGATTGTTTGGATCTCTTTGCTGTGAAAGGGACTCGCAAGAGTCTCCAACACCACAGTTCAAAAACATCTATTCTTCAGTGCTCAGCTTTCTTTATAGTCCAACTTTCACATCCATACATATGAAAGTGAAAGTGAAAGTCACTCAGTCGTGTCCGACTCTTTGCGACCCCATGGACTGTATCCATGGAATTCTCCATGCCAGAATACTGGAGTCAGTAGCCTATCCTTTCTCCAGGGGATCTTCCTAGCCCAGGGATTGAACCCAGGTCTCCTGCATGACTACTGAAAAAACCATAGCTTTGACTAGATGGACCTTTGTTGGCAAAGTAATGTCTCTGCTTTTTAATATGCTGTCTAGGTAATCCCAGGACGGAGGAGCCTGGTAGGCTGCAGTCCATGGGGTCGCTAAGGGTCGGACACTACTGAGAGAAGGAAATGGAGAAGGAAATGGCAACCCACTCCAGTGTTCTTGCCTGGAGAATCCCAGGGACGGGGGAGCCTGGTGGGCTGCCGTCTATGGGGTCGCACAGAGTCGGACACGACTGAAGTGACTTAGCAGCAGCAGCAGCAGGTTAGTCATAACTTTTCTTCCAAGGAGTAAACGTCTTTTAATTTCATGGCTGCAGTCACCATCTGCAGTGATTTTGGAGCCCCCCAAAATAAAGTCTGACACTGTTTCCATTGATTCCCCATCTATTTGCCATGAAGTGATGGGACCAGATGCCATGATCTTAGTTTTCTGAATGTTGAGTTTTAAGCCAACTTTTCACTCTCCTCTTTCACTTTCATCAAGAGGCTCTTTAGTTTTATGCTTTCTGCCATAAGGTTGGTGTCATCTGCATATCTGAGGTGATATTTCTCCTGGCAATCTTGATTCCAGCTTGTGCTTCATCCAGCCCAGCATTTTTCAAGATGTACTCTGCATATAAGTTAAATAAGCATGGTGACAATATACAGCCTTGATGTACTCCTTTCCCGAACTGGAACCAGTCTGTTCCATGTCCAGTTCTAACTGTTGCTTCCTGACCTGCATACAGATTTCTCAGGAGGCAGTTCAGGTGATCTGGTATTCCCATCTCTTTCAGAATTTTCCACAGTCTGTTGTGATCCACACAGTTAAAGGCTTTGGCATAGTCAATAAAGCAGAAATAGATGGTTTTCTGAAACTCTCTTGCTTTCTCCATGATCCAGCGGATGTTGGCAGTTTGATCTCCAGTTCCTCTGCCTTTTCTAAATCCAGCCTGAACATCTGGAATTCATGGTTCACATACTGTTGAAGGCTGGCTTGAAGAATTTTGAGCATTACTTTGCTAGCATGTGAGACGAGTGCAATTGTGCGGTAGTTTGAGCATTCTTGGGGATTGGAATTAAAACTGACTTTTCCAGTCCTGTGACCACTACTGAGTTTTCCAAATTTGCTGGCATTTTGAGTACAGCACTTTCACAGCATCATCTTTTAGTATTTAAAATAGCTCAACTGAAATTCCATCACCTCCACTAACTTTGTTCATCGTGATGCTTCCTAAGGCCCACTTGACTTCACAATCCAGGATATCTGGCTCTAGGTGAGTGATTACACCATTGTGATTATCTGGGTTGTGAAGATATTTTTGTGTAGTTCTTCTGTGCATTCTTGCCATCTCTTTTTAATATCTTCTGCTTCTGTTAGGTCCATACCATTTCTGTCCTTTATTGTGCCCATCTTTGTCCATGAAATAGTAATAATAAAAGCACTCCTTATAAGGGTTGTTGTGTGTACTTAATGAGATAATGCAAATTAAATTTAGCACTGATTATGCAATAAATATTGTTACACAAGAAGCATTCAATAGACTTTAGTTAATTGAAGATGTCATGGTTGAACCATTTAAAGACATTTGGAGGAAAGAGGGCTTAAATACACAGGGCTGAATTAGATGCATTTCTGAAGTCCTTTTCATTGTTATGATTCATTCTTTAAAAAATACTTTGTATCTGATTTGAAAACAAATTGACTGGATTTTGAATGATCTTTACTCTAGAGCAATCTGTATTTAATTTTAAAAAATAAGCTGACCCTATGATACAGCTGAAGACTCTGACTTTCAAAAGAGCTTTCAGATGAAACAGGGTTGAACATCATACGCTCCTTTCCACCAAACCTGGCCTGGTCTATTACTTTTCAGTTACAGCCAATAGTTCCTATGAAAGAATTAAGCCACACTGTCACTAACAGTTGCATTTTCTAACTTTATAGTCCCACTTATTTTTGTATAAAATCCAAGTTGCATAGCATTTGCTTCACTCTTTTACTTGATTCTCTCATTTAAGAAACTGAGTCTTAGATCAGTTGCATTAAAGAATTCAGTGTCACCCACTCATTAGTAATAGATTTCAGACTCTCTCCTGGATCTGGTCATCTTCCCTCACATCAGTGCATCAATGCTGTCTTCCTTTTTGTCTCCTTAGCAAAACCAACCCTGAAACAGGGCTTATCAACCTCAATTATTCTTACCAAGACTTTTCCAGTCTTCCACATCTTTTTTGGTGCCAATGTTCCGTTTTGGCAAATTTTGAAATAGTCTTCTGAAGGTGGGATGCAAAGAGATCACATTTTGGAGTCAAGCAGAGACAGATACAAAATCTTGTCAGGACCACATCCATGACTTGTGTCCTCAGGAGGGAAGGCAGAGTGATACTCACATTGGGTGTGAGGTCTCAGGGGGCAGAGTGCTGGATGGGAATCCTGCTGATGGGCCCCATTTGTTAGGGAAGTAATTTTACTTGATCTCATGTCAGTTTTCTTCACTTTAAATGGGGATAATAGCACTCACCTCATAGGACTGTACGGCAAGTTAAATGATATAATTATGTGAAATGCTTACAAGTCTAAGCATATAGCAAGGACCTTTCCAATTTTTAGCTTTTTTATAAAAAATGGGGGACTAAACCTATTTTGCATGTTTAATGCAAAGATTAAACAAACTTTGGTGAGTTAAAACACACACACACACAAAACTTTAGACCTGTACCTGTTCATCAGTGAACATTCATTCACTTATTCATTGAATGTGTATTTACAGATCTTCTTCCACAGACTGCCAGTGTTTCAAGGGCTGGGTTTTCAGAGAAGACTGGGACAAGACGGTATTCCTCTGATCTGTGGGGGTAAAGAAAGAAAAAAGTGAGTTGCTGTTGTTATAAAAGATAAGCACTGAATCTAAGGCAGATCTATAAATCTTTGTAAAAGCACATTTTGTTTTTTCTTATCTTCCACCCTAACTTTTAAGGCTATCTAATTTCCCTTTGATTCTGAATTTAGGATCGTCTTTCCCACAAACAGTATTTAAACGTATCTAAGTAGCATTGAGCTAATGAAGAAAATGAATATTTTGGGGGGCATTTTGAAGTCTACAAAGGGCTTTCATGTAGGGCTCTGTCTCCGGTCCTCCTCTGATGCTGGGAGGGAGGGAGAGATACAGGCCCATTATCTCCATGAAAGCTCCTACGGAAACATGGCTGCCACAGATTCTTAGTGATTAGCAAAAGAAAAGATGTAAAAAGCAAAAATATTCCTGTCTCTTTTCTTCAGAAAGCCTACAGATTCTACAATAGGCAAGGACAAGAGCTGGAGGAGGAAAATTGGAGATTTTTTTTTTGCTTTGCATAATTTTTCTGACAAAACAAAAAGATTTCAACATCATTTTTGTGACAAACTGTACCCATATCTTTGGAATTTTTGCAAATTTAGCATCAATCATGTACATTTTCCAGTCATTTTCATTGAAATTTCATTCTGTTTAGCTTGTTGGCAAAGTGGAAAGCAATTTTTGTTTGCTAACGCTGCCTTTTCTCTTGCTACAGGAAAACGGCAATGTTAAAAAGGGAGGGGCTCTTTCATTCTCCTGCAGGGAAGCCCCCTGTGTGTTCATTTATGTGTACAGTCTATCATGCCAATTTAAGCATATTTTTATTTTATTTATAGCCTTGAATCATTTATTATTTGCTTGCAAATATTTTTGCCAAGGACTCTAAATTGTTGCGTGTGTGTGAGCTAAGTTGCTTCAATTGTGTCTGACACTTTGGGACCCCATGAACTGTAGCCCACCAGACTCCTCTGTCTATGGGATTCTCCAGGCAAAGGTACTGGAGTGGGTTGCCTTGCCCTCCTCCAGGGGATCTTCCCAATCCAGGGATCGAACCCATGTCTCTTAAGTCTTCTGCATAGGCAGGTGAGTTCTTTACCATTAGCTCCACCTGGGAAGCCCTGAATTGGTGCAGATAGCAATTAAAACTTTATTATTTAAATAGTTTGGGGAACAGGACAGAAGAAATTCCCAGATCAGCATAATCAATTAAATTCTAAAACACTCCATGTGCCTTTTTATTTTGTTTATGATCTGCATATTGTTCTAATGCTTTGCAAGTAGCATAGCCACTCTTTCTAGTTCTACATAAATGAGATTCATACCAATTTTCAAAAACAGTCCCTCAAACACAGCGTTTAGTTGCCATTAAGGCTGCATTATCCATCACAGAATGAAGGTTTGGAAAGGAATTATTGGTGCAGGCAGGGTGTTAGTTTTTTAATATGAGAATCACTTCTTCCCTGCAAATCTCTCCATCAAAACTTTCCTTTAGAAAAGTGGCTTTTGCTGTTTTTAGGATCTATTTCTAGACCAGAGTCACATAGAGCCTGTTCCCCACTGATTTCACTTTCACAGTCTGTGCTGTAGACAAAATTTTGCAGCTAGATAAAAAGAAAAAGATTTTTAATATAAATGTAATGGTTTGGAAATGTTTGTTTTGTGTAGGCAGAGCATCAGTTAGTACGTAACATCCCTTGGGGAGATTTCCAAAAGACTACAGTGAATAAAATGGGGGAAGCTGGAAATGTATAAAAAAAACCCAAATTATTCAAAGAATGATGACAATTACTTTGTCAAGTCCTGATGAATAACTAGTCAAACAACACACACATTTAGTGAAGATTTGAAGTACCAGAAATGAGTCAAGCACTGGGCTAGGCACTATACCTACATTATATCAGTTAATCCCCATGTAATGCCACTGAAATAGAGATGATTATTATCCTGTTTCTACAGTTGAGAAAGTAGATAACATGTTCAGTTCAGTTCAGTCGCTCAGTCGTGTCCGACTCTTTGCGACCCCATGAATCACAGCACTCCAGGCCTCCCTGTCCATCACCAACTCCTGGAGTTCACTCAAACTCATGTCCATCGAGTCGGTGATGCCATCCAGCCATCTCATTCTCTGTCATCCCCTTCTCCTCCTGCCCCCAATCCTTCCCAGCATCAGAGTTTTTCTAGTGAGTCAACTCATCCCATGAGGTGGCCAAAGTATTGGAGTTTCAGCTTTAGCATCAGTCCTTCCAATGAACACCCAAGATTGATCTCCTTTAGAATGGACTGGTTGGATCTCCTTGCAGTCCAAGGGACTCTCAAGAGTCTTCTCCAGCACCACAGTTCAAAAGCATCAATTCTTCGGTGATCAGCCTTCTTCACAGTCCAACTCTCACATCCATACATGACCACTGGAAAAACCATAGCCTTGACTAGACGGACCTTTGCTGGCAAAGTAATGTCTCTGATTTTTAATATTGCATCATCATAAAACTGATCAGCTAGGTTGGATGTAAAATTAACTCAGGAAAGTAAAGAGGTTAGAGGAGAGATCAGTTACTTTGATGAGAACTGAAGTCTGCAGGAAAGGAAGCCTTGACAACAGCTTCAGAAACTCCTCACTTTCTCCCACAAGGTCACTCTGTTCCTCTCCCCCGTCCCCAGTGTCTAGGATCTATTTTCAGAAGATGCCAACTTCAACTCCCATAAATTATCAAGCTGGGTTTCCACTTTCTAGGACTGTAGAATTAAACTTGGAAGGATTTGAACCCATTTAGTATTGCAGCAAAATGAAAGACCTTTTGTAATCTAGGAAATGAAAGCTTTTTCTCTGTAGATTGAAGGGTGAGATTTGAAACTAATCCTGAAATCTTCAATGGGAAGTTGGTTCCCCTCTTCTGGTCCCCAGGAAAGGCTATGCTTTTAAGGGGATGAGATGGAGACACAGTAGAAGGTATCCTGAACATTGGTCTACGTGATCTGTCCCGCCCTTGGGCTGCTCATCAGTTAGGAAAGGTTACACCCATATCCAGATGAGAAAAATAAAGTAGAAAGAGGGTAAATAACTTACCAAAGATCTGGCAGCAAGTAGAAGAAACTTGGATGAGAGTTTGGCTCTGTATCTTGTCAGTGTCTGTGAATTTCCCTTTATATATTTACAAACTTAAATTCTCATGTCCAACTCTCTGCGACCCCATGGACTGTAGTTTACCAGGCTCCTCTGTCCATGGGATTTCCCAGTCAAGAATACTGAAGTGTGGTGCCATTTCCTCCTCCAGGGGATCTTCCAGACAGAGGGATTGAACCTACATCTCCTATATTTCCTGCATTACAGGCAGATTCTTCACCCACTGAGCCATCAGAAAAAGCTATAGGAACTTTCCATTAAGCTCTGTCAACTCTCTCCATAACATTGAGGATGGTCTGGCTATCTTATAACAAACCAAACCGCCTGCTTCTTATTGACTTGGAGAGTAAATGTAGAGAAGATGGAGTCTAAAGACATTTATAGGCCCTTTACAAATGACAGTAGGAAAAGAAACATTTTGTTTTAACTTAACTTTGCTTAAGTTCTGCTGTCATATAACATCAGTTCTGATGATCGATATCAAAGAGGCCATGGAAATCAGTAGGAAGTATGCGTCTTTGCATACCAAGATGATGTTCTCAAGTGTTGTCAGCTGGACAAACACTGGAGTTTGAAGACAAGCACACATACCAGGTTGCATATTTTGGCAAACCGTCAATTTCTATTTATGGATGTAGGACAATGTTATTGCCTACTTACATCCATTCTTCTTTTTCCTCTAGAACAGAAAAGTGCATTTGTTTAGAATGTTTATGTGTTTTGCCACCCTGTAGTTGATATAGATTGTAAGTAGCCAAAGCCAGTCATAACAATCATTTTCCTTGCTTTCCTGGTCTCAAGGCATAAGGGTGGCCAGTTCTAGCCAATGGATTCTAAAAAGAAGTCTGTTAAGTTTATTTATGCAGAGGATTTTCCCTTTTTGTATAGAACAGACATGGTTGACTTCAGTTTTCACCTCTTTTCCTGCTTTGAATACAGATGTAATGCCTGGAGCTGTGCAGCCATCTTGTGACTGTAAGATAAAACCCATGTTTGACTTGACATCCTGGAGCTGTCCAACTCATATCAGAAACAGCTTGACTTTGCTTTTTTATGGGAAGAAAGCCAACATTTACTTTGTTAAGACAGTATAGTTTAGAACTTCATTACCTAAAGCTAAATATGTCCCTAACAGTTAAAGGAAAGATTAAAACTACATAATTATAGCTACAATCTTAGTTATTACTGTTTAAATTAGCTAGTGATTAAAAATATCACATTAAGGATATTTGTGGTAATATAAATGATCTGCTCAACCTTCCTCAACAACAGTCTAAACTAGTTTAATATGGGTCACATAATAATACAGATATGGTATATAAATGCAAGTAAACATATGCCAAATTGAGTGAAAGTTACATACAAGTCTTGCGGAATTTATTTTAAATTTATTCCATTTTATTTTTGAAATAAAATGTGCTCTGAGTTGACACTGTCCCTTCCCTCATCTCATATATATATGAAAAAGTATTTCACACTAATTATCTGTGAATAGAAAAAGCATAGCAAAATCAAGCCTTCATCCAGTGTTGTCTTGATCCTAGCCTAAATTTAAATGCAGCCTAAATGACACCTGACAGAAACATGTAGAGGTCATAGAGTCCTTGCTTATGAGAGACATTAGTCAAACAAATGTCATTTGTCTAATTCAGTAGTTTTATATCAGAAGATTTATCTTAAACCTTAGGAAAAAAGAAGATTAAATGAAAATAGATACATTTAGCATAAAAAGGCAAAACTCTAGAGATCAGGGTTGCTAAATTATTTCAAAAATCTTTAAGATTGACAGATCATTTTAAGTCTCCTTCTTTTCTTACACTGACATTTTTAGAAAAATTGTCTCCATTTTCTTTCACTTTTTAAGGTATCATTACAATAGGTTAGTAGTTGCAGGTTTTCCTATGAATTGTTTGATATTTCTGAGGATACAGAATCATTTTGATAATTCTGAGAATCATTTCATAGCTTTCAAGGGAAAAGTTCCTCAACTTGTTTTTGTTTTTCACTTAGAGAAACAAGTTCGTGGTTACAAAAGCCTGCTTTCCACAATCGTTATTGCTTAGGGAATAATTTGTTTCTTTTAGGAATTTTATTTTTGTTTGTCTCTCTTTCCGTTTACATATCTAGATAAAGAAAACAAATGATGTGTTAAGACTAAAGAAAATTGAATTTTACAGAATCCAAAAGCCCATCAAGGTGGCTAGATCAAGTGCCTGAATATCTTCATACCATTTGCACTCAGAGCATCAGTGAAATCATCCTCTTCTCTAAAGAACAGATTTCACTTGGGATGAATTTTTTCACTCAGATTGTAAATAACTTTTTCTAAAACCACATTTTCAATTTGACAGTTCCTGGCTCATGCTGTCTTTTACTGTTGTTGTTGTTTTGTCTTTGTATATCCCCAGCTTTTTTCTTTTTAATGTTTTATTTTGTATTGGGGTATGTCTGATTAACAATGTTGTAATAGTTTCAGGTGAACAGCAAGGAGACTTCACCATACTTATACGTGTATCCATTCTCCTCCAAACACCCCTCCCATCCAGGCTGCCACATAACATTGAGGAGAGTCTATGTATACAATAGATCTTTATTTATTATCCATTTTAAATATAGCAGTGTGTACATGACCATTCCAAACTCCCTGTCCCCTCACCCTGGCAACCATAAGTTCGTTTTCTAAGTCTGTGAGTCTTTTTCTGTTTTGTAAGTAAGTTCATTTCTGTCACTTTCTTTTCGATTCCATATATAAGGGACGTCATACAATATTTCTCATCTGTCTGACTACTTCATTCAGTATGACAGTCTTAGATCCAGCCATGTTGCTGCAAATGACATTAGCTTGTTCTTTTTAATGTCTGAGTAATATTCCATTGGATATATGTATCACATCTTCATCCATTCCTCTGTGGATGGACATTTAGGTTACTTTGTTGTTCTTTATTCAAACAGGAGAGATAAGCAGATATTTCCCTCAATTTTTTCTTAGAATGTTTATTTTTTTTCAGGAATCAGGCTGGAGTTTGATACATTAAGGAACAGAAAAAATTTCCCAAGTTACCCGTTTGGATATAGCAGCATGTGAATGGGTTTAAGCAAACCTCAAGCCTGCAGGGTGGTCACGTCAGGAAAGCTCCCTCACTCGGATAAGTAAATGATCCCTCAGTTCACACATTAAAACGACACTGCAAAGCACTCTTTTTCTATGTTTGGTAGCTTCAGATGAGTAAAACAGAGTTTTGCTTATAAAATATATTTGATACTCTCCACAAAGTCTTTGGGTCCCCAAGGTGAAGACCACGCAGGTGGTTCACAGAGAGTGAGGTTAAGCCTTTCGGAAGGGGGGGATCACTTAAAACCTAGATATGATGAACAAAGAGAGGCTGGGTCTGAGAAAGAGAGACATTCCAATTCTTTTCATTTATCTCCTTATTAAACTATGTGCTAAGTCGCTTTAGTCATGTCTGACTCTTTGCGACCCTATGAACTATAATCAGGCAGGCTCCTCTGTCTGTGGGGTTCTCCAAGCAAGAATAATGGAGTGAGTTGCCATTTCCACAAAGGACTTTAATTCTCACTTGGGTATATTCTGCCTGTGGCATAAAAAAAGATTTTGCAGGAGTCCTCAGAAAGATGACTCTGTGTGTGCAAGCATATATGTGCACATATGTGTGTGTGAGCATGCACACATATGTGTGTGTGAGCATGTATGTTTATGCTTTGTGGGGTATGTTCATGTACTGCTAATATTATCTACTTGCCCCCAGACTAAAATATTCATCTAGAAGGGCTGGAGAGTAAATGCATGGTTTAATAATACAGAAAGCATTTCTATATTAGATCGTCCCTGATTCGCTCCTGACAGTTAAATTTGAAAATTATTAGATAGGTAAATAGACTAGAGGTCTTTTTAATGTATTTAAGAATGTCCTAATTATGCAAAGAGCCATTTGAAACAAAAAATAAAAGAGTTTTGAATATGGTACTGCACTGAAAGTGTTTGACAACTCATTTTAACTATCTTTCAGATAAAGAATAAATTCAGTCACTTGTGCTTACAGAAGAGCATATGGCATGTTTCGTTGGCAGACAGAGTAACCCTTCCCATCCCAGCCACATTTCAGCTATAAGAATTATTGCAGCCTCTTTCTTGTCTAAGGCTCCCTGTAGTCTTCACTTCCCAGGTGATGGGACTTGGTAGAGATGATCGTGATCGTACTGAGGGAAAGACTTAGTAAAATGTGGGCTCTTCTTAGGGTACAGCTGCTCTGTGGGTTCCAGCGAAAGCCTGCCTGCCTGGGGTGCAGACAGCTGTGGATCACATGTTGTCACATTGCAGCAGGGCGACTGGGCCAGCAGGGCCGGGCAGTCAGGAAAAAGACAGTGGCAGGAGGGGCTCAGCATCTCTGCGGGTCTTGTGTCTCAGGCATGGAGGTTAGGGCTGCAATAAACTTGGAGCTGGGGCTGTAATCATCCAGGTACCATCTCTTCTGTTTATGACTCACCCAAAATGAAAATGATAGGGTCAAAACTTGACCCTGGTTTTGACTTTGGAAGCGATGTCCCACTTCCTAGTTGAGATCCAGACACGCAAGTAGCTCAGACTGCTGCTGAGGTTCATCCTCAGGGAGCACAGGAATTCTAGTCGGGAAGCGTGTAACTGAGGGCTGTGTTGAGAACAGAGACTGAGCCCTCCAGGCAATTCATGAAAACCTTCCTTCCTTTTGAGTGAGCTGTTCCAAGGGCTCAGCCTGTGTTTCTCCACACAGCCCCAGTTATATGCTAGCCAGTGCTGGTCCAGATGGGTCCTCAGCATCAGGGGCTCGACTGGCTTTTCTACCCCTCTAGGCAGAAGGGTGGAGAAGGAAATGGCAACCCACTCCAGTGTTCTTGCCTGGAGAATCCCAGGGACGGCGGAGCCTGCTGGGCTGCCGTCTATGGGGTCGCACAGAGTCGGACACGACTGAAGTGACTTAGCAGCAGCAGCAGCAGCAGGTAGAAGGGAGGTCGGCTCTTCTGAGTTCTGTGTCTTCCTTTAGGAACACAGAGCCACATGCCAGATTCAGGAAGTGACTCATCTTAGGAGGCTTCTTCAAAGTTATTTAATTCTATGTATTCATCCAGCAAGTGGTCACAGACTTCCTACAGTGGGTCAGGCTGTGCTTGCTGTAAGATGGGTGTTAGAGATGATACCTGGGTTATTACACACAGACTTGCCCTCATGGAGCTCACTATCCAGCCAGAGAGAGCCCAGAGACACGGGGTAGCAAGAACATTTCAAGCCACATGGGGATGTGGGAAGGAAAGAAGTGCTTGAAGGGTATGCCAAGGAGGGCATCTCAGGCACCCTAGCAGCTCTGTGTAAACATGACGCTGATTCCTTGCAGCATCTCAGGTTTGGCGTCAGCAGTGTTGAGAGCCAGCCGGCGCTGGGCAGCAGCCCGAGCATCTGCTGCATTGCAGGAATAACTGGAGGTTTTTAAAGCTGTTCCTGTAAGAAGATCACTGTCCTTGACTTCTGATTTCCATGTAGGTTTGCCGTAGCATTTGACGCAGTAGGTCGTGCATCCACAGGCAGTTGGGAAGCTAGATGTCCCACTCCCTTCCCAGCATGCTGGCAGCAACGCATCTCCAGTTTCTGTTACAAAAAAAAAAAAAAAAGGAAGAAATCAAGATAATGCCGTAGAGAATGCAATGTTCCACCATTTGAATGAGATTTGAAACATTCTCCAGGCCTGACTACAGAATAGTGTGACTCCCTGGAAACACGAATTCGCTGCGACTTGTGAGAGTAACATGGAATCATGAAATTCCAATGTTGTCTTTGAACCTAATGACATTTTATGAACATTTGTCAGAGTCTTTAGTTTTACTTATGCTGCTTGGCATTGAATTCAGGAGAAAGTTCTCAGACTGCAGGTTGCTGTGATGGTTTTATCAGCTAATACTCTGTGTGTGTGTGTGTGTGCCCACACCCACGTGTGTTTTTAATATATGTGATAGTAATAATGAAAAAAGGAGAAGGGAATGTTAATACACATGGGCTCCCAGGAGAGCAAGGAAGCACTGCAAATATACACAGTGGCATCAAAGCAACGTTTCTTTTGAACTAAATGATGCAAATTAGGTTTACCTCTCTCCATCTTCTTTTTTCATTGAAATATATTTTCAAAAGAAATGCAATATGGGTTGTCCTCGTTTCCTTCTTGAAAACTAAGCCTCACTAAACAAAACCAAGTTTTTGAGGCTGTCAGCACTTTGTACCAATGGTGATATTTTTGTTGAAGCAGGTTGAACTAGACTAGAGAAGATCCTCGCTCTTGTGACATGAGAACTCAAGTTCCTGAATGCTTGCACTGTCCCCTTTCTTTGCCAAGGAACCAAATTCCTATTGACTCTCATGCAGTCAGTTTTTATCATCACATCAACTGTGAACCACATGCCCCCCCCCAACCCCACACGCCCTCACTTTCTCCTTGTGTTGTTTCCTGCAGGTTTGGCTTATTTTCCCTCCTCTTCTCTTGTCTTTGTAGACATATCCTCGATGAGTTTATTTTCCATTTGGAATCTATTTTACCCCCTCTCCGGGAGTATTGATCCTCTGTTGTTTGGACCACCTGCTTCCTGGTGTCCCCTCTTCACTGTCACACAGGCTATGATTGCATGGGGGTCACTTTTGATTATTTCAGTGCTGGCTGCAGACTTCCCAGCTGAGGCCATACAGCCTTCTCGTTTATCATCCAGAAAGCCCAGAGGGCTGCCTGGCCTTGTGCTTTGACCAGATAATTCACTCAGAGCCTTGGATCAGAAAACAAAAAGCAGCCGAATTTTCTTATAAACAGAGACAGTACTTTTGGGGTGAGGGTAAAGGGATGGATAATGGATTAACAAATAAACATGGCTTTTGCACACTACCAAGGAGAGAAAAGAAGCCTATATTTTCAGGACTTGATGTACAGCGATCCCTGCAGTCGGGCCCACAGTGAGGACTTTGATGAATGGCTCTCAGCTCCCCCTACTCCCCACCCAGACTTGCGCTGCTTCAAGGAGCTGGACTGCTGTTACTCTTCTGTGAGGTCAAAAGGCTGGGCAACCACAATTGTCATTAAAAGTGTAAGGTTATTTCAGGAAGGTGTAAAGTACTCCAAATCCTATCAAATACATATTTTAAATGGAAGATCTAATCTGGAGGATGTTGCCTTCGATTAAAGGGAACTTGGCAAAAATGACCCAGAGGAATGATATGGAAAGGGAGGTGGGAGAGGGGTTCAAGATGGGGAAAACATGTACACCCGGGGCAGATTCATGTCAATGTATGGCAAGGCCAATAGCCTCCAATTAAAATAAATAAATTTAAAAAAATCTTGCTACTCAGAAGAATCATTTTAGGTAAAATAAATCAGGAGCAAAGATACTTCATGGGTTTAGCTGGTCACTTTGAAGTCTTGAGAGCACTTACACAACTATACCTTCCCAAGTAAAAAGGGGGTGCAACATTCTCTCGTTTTTGCGTCCACTCACTTTCATGCAAGTAGCCAGGCTTCGATGCCAACAGGTTCCTTACAGAATAAGGGAAGGTGAGTTAGAGACGTGAACCTGGCAGCTCCTGCCTGGGCTTCTTGGACTCAGTTGCCTCTTCTTTCAACAGCAAAATGAATGCACCTGTGTATCACAGAATGCCCCTCCCACTTTTGCACAATATCTCACCGTGTAATACAAGCAGCAGCATCTCAGTCTTTATGGAGGTAGCCCGAGCCTACGCTCTAATTCTCTGTCCTCCATGAGAGATGTGGAGGACAGAGAATTGTGTGTGCTTGCCTTTCATTTGCCTTTTTTGCACTCTCAGCAGAACCCTCAAATGGTGTTGAGTCACCAAGCCATAAACACTTGAAGTTTCTCAGGCCATGGAGGTGCCTCATATGAGAGATGAAAGAGCTGGTGGGAGGAAGGATAGGAAAGCAGAAAATACCTTTTCTTCATATATTCTAGGAGGATCATCATGTTCTGACTTGAAGCTGAACACACCTATTTCCTGTTTTATAGCTACATATTCTGGGGAGAATGAGGCAGCTTAAGTAGCTGTCGCGTTACCAACTTTATTTCAACCTTTTCGAAAGTGGGAATGTAAGAATTACAGACTTTAATTTGTTTTTTTAATAGATAGGATGTTTGGGGACAATGGAAGTAAAATAAAAGTCTCCTGAAAAAACTGAATAACAACAGAATTTTTGAGTAGGAAGAGATCTGAAGCTGGGCCTTTAAGAGTCTTACTCATGTTTGCATTTAAAATAAAAGCCTTTAAAAACCACAGGCTTTATTCCAGTTTGTGGAAAGTGTTGATCCCAACCAGTATCTTTCTGATAATTCTCAGACATGAAAAATCGTTTTAAAGCTCAAGTTAAATGGTTTGTATATAATACACTGTCCCTTGAATAACTCTGCTTGAATTAATTTCAACTGAGAGCATTGCCTGTTATAAACAGAAATGATGCTTTCAATACCAAAGTTCTCTCGGAAATATAGGCCTTTTGATAAAGCAAGAAATGACATGTCATTTCCCCTTTTAAAGGCTTACACAAATCTCCCTTTGTAATTCTGTGGATTTTCCCTTTGTCTAACATATTTGTGGAAGGTTAGGCAGTCACTGCAGCTTTGGAGCTTAATGATTGCAGTCAAGTATCTAATAGGTGTTTTTTTCTCTGTTCTGGTTGTAAACTAAGTCTCCGCCATGGTCCGTGTCCTTGTATTTAAACCACTGAGTTAGTAGTTATGGGACCAAAATCTGTGTCATTGGGAAGGGACAAAAGACAACACACCATCAAACTTGAAACTGAAGACGTAAAGTCTTAGTGTGGCATCTTTGAAATGTTTTAACAGAAAAGTAGTGTGAACCTATTAGACGTTTTAGAAAGGTAAGGTTAATTTCAGGGTAGATATTTCAATGAAGGGGACACGTTCAGGGAGTCTGGGAGATAGATAAGGAAGACCCTGAAGGAGAGCCCAACTAGTGTGGTAGCTTTGGAAATGATGGAGATGAGGGAATGTCAATCTTGCAAGAATAAAGGATAGATTAGGAGGACTTGAAAACGGACTGATTGTGGAAAGTGAAAGACAGAGAGGATTCAAAAGAAAGGTCCAGGTTCTTGCCTGTGAAACTGCTGGTCACTTACTGAACTGGAAAACCCAACAGGAGATGATGCTCTGAGTTTGAGATCCGAGGAATTCAAAATACTGATGGGACAACCAGAATTATTAAGAGGACTGGGTTGGAGATGAAGATGAGTTAATACTTGTGAGTCCACACAAGGAGACGAAAAGTGACTATAGGGATGAAAAAGGATAAGACTGTACATGGAAGGACCACCTTCAAGTAAGAGAAGAGAAGAAGGGTAAAATGAGCAGAACATCAACACTGAGAGGGAAACAGATTCCAAAAGGTGAGACTTTGGTGAAGGAGGAAGTGTCTAATAGTAAATAAAAAGGAGGAGATAAGAACTGGAATAATCTATTTGATTTTGTTGTAGGGGAAAATAGGTCAGTGGACTAGAAATAGAAATCATCTTTCATGGGTAGAGGATGAGGAAGTATAAATAAATTTTTCTGTAATTTTGACAAATCTATTTGAAAGCAATGAGTTGTTGATGCAGATTTTCCCACCTTGCCACATAGGAAAATCTCATTTAGAAATAGAGGCTGTAACAAATTTAATTTTTAACTTTGGCTTGACTTAGTACTTTAGCAGGTAGACTGGGTTGAAGAAATAGAAGTGGTTACAAGGATGCTATCAGAAAAGAATGGCCAAGCCAGGTGAAACCGCTGCTATCCTGTGACTGTGAGTATTTGCCTTTGTCTCTGTATGTGTTTTGGTTTGCAGCCATTTATAGCTTGGATTCGATGAAGCAGTGGCAAAGGGGAGTGTGTCAGAGCAGCAGGCCAAAATTAAATTACAGCAACCTCGCACTTTGCATTAAAACCTTCACTTGGAGATGGAGACTGGTAATCACGTCCAGATTTTCCTTAAAGACAATGGTCCCCCATGCAACTGGCCACACTCAGTTAATTCATGCTGTCAGCTGCCTTTATTGGCTGTGGGGAATGCAGTATTGATTCTTGAACTCAGCAGCAGCACAAAGAGCCACTAGTGCATGGTCAAAATGCTGCAATAAAGGGCTGGCAGCTTGAGAAAAGCAGTCATTCCATTGCACAAACAAGGTCAATTAGAGGACAGTGCAGTGTAATATAAATAGCATTAGCATCCCTCTTTAACTCTGATGATATCACGCTGGCAGGATGACAGTAAGGAAAATAAGGTTTAATGCCAATAAATATAAAGGCATTTAGTGTAATTTAATTTCAAGCTCTCTATCATTTTAAAAAGTGCTAAGAGTAGCAAAATATTTAGTTTCATCATGGGGCAGAATTTATGTCTAGAAAAATGAATTTTTGATACAACTTTGCATGAACAAGCCAATTAATCATGTACAGGAAAAATGATTGTATTAATTTTATTGAGAAGTAAACAATTTCTTGATCACAGATTCAATGTACTGTGCCTACCTATCATCTATTATCCTTTTAGTATTAGAATTTCAAAATCTCTGGAGTGTTGTGAAGAAGGAACAAAGGGTATCTTATTTTTAGTTTAAAAGAGAAGGTTGAGTTTTTTTCTTTTTTCCTATTTTAGTCTCTGGAAATCACTAGGACCTTTTGTTTAAATACTTGCATTCATTACTTTTATTTATGGGAGAATTTTCCCTACCTTCTTTGTCAGTTCAAAATTAATTACAAATGTAAAACGCATCATGCTGTTAACACATACTCTATGCGGGAAACAAATTATACTCTCAAAATAGATAATGGACAGCTTGGAGAGGTAATTGATAAGCCTACACTGCCTGCAATAACTGAATAGATTTTAGAAAATATATATAATTATTAAGAAAGAATGTGTGTGATTCCTCCTTAGTAATGAGTGTGCCCAAGGTTGACTAGGAACAACTCATTAAAGTATATAAAAAGAGTTCAAAGAAAGCTTGAATCATGGTGTCTTTTAAATGTCCATTAAACCCTGAGAGTATATATAGTCTCTCAGGCTGATGATGTCCAGTGATCAGGTCAAAACAATTTTCCAAAAGAGGAATATTCTAGGTAACTTAATGTTATCATTAGGTAATGAACCACAACCAGTTGTGTTCATTATTGGACATGAATTTCCAGTTGCTTTTAAAACTCCTTGAGTTAATATAGCCCATACTGCCTCCTCCATCACCTGAAAGATAATATTTACTACTTCTTCATGGAGATTTGGGCTTCCCTGGTGGCTTAGTGGTAAAGAAACTGCCAGCAATGCAGGAGACTCAGGTTCCATCCCTGAGTTGGGAAGATCCCCTGGAGAAGGAAATCACAACTGACTCCAGTATTCTTGCCTGGGAAGTCCCAAGGACAGAGGAGCCTGGCTGGCTACAGTCCATGGGGTCACAAAGAGTCAGACATGACTTAGCAGCGAAACAACAACAAAATAGAGATGCTGTAAGACCAAAAATACCAATTTCTACATAGATGTTAGAATGTCAGGATCAACCAGTCTTCAAGATAATCGACCAGTAGAATTTTAAGGTCTGAGAAAGACATCAAGAGATGATTGAATCCCACTTCTTCTTGTTATCTGGGGAAATTTGGGACCAGATAAATGAAGCCATGAACCTGAGGTCATATAATTAACTAGTGGCAAAGCTGGACATTTCCTAATTTTCTAATTCTTGTGTCCACTTTTTTTCCCCATTACAATCCAAAATTTTAAAAGAAACATATCAATTGTACTAACCAAGTTAATAACATTTAAGGGGGAAAATTTGAAAATCCTGGAAAGTAAAAACCCTCCACTTTCCTCTCTCTCAAAAATCAATTAAATGTTTTTTTATGTCTCCTTCTGTTGTATATATGTATGTTTTAACCATAAACATGTGTCTGTTTCTATCTCCCATTCTCTGTCTGCATAAAGCAACTTGCTTTTTTTCTCTTAACAGTATACCATAGACATCTTTCTTGCACAGTTGTAAGTCTAGAACACATTCTTTCTAATGAATGTTTAATATTCCACTTTATAGCTACAGGCTCAATTGTTTAATCTTCTTTCCTACATTTGTTTTTTCCAATTTGTAATTACAAAGAGGTGCGGCCGTGAGGAGCTACCCCACGCCTGAGGCCAGGGCCGGCGGCCGAGAGAAGCTACCCCACGTCCAACAGGCGGTGGCTGCGCGGGCGCAGGAGGCCGAGAGGAGCTACTCCGCGTTCAAGGTCAGGAGGGGCGGCCTTGAGGAGATACCCCTCGTCCAAGGTAAGGTACAGCGGCTGCACTTTGCTGGAGTGGCTGTGAAGAGATTTTCCACGACCAAGGTAAGAGAAACCCAAATAAGACGGTAGGTATTGCTAGGGGGCACCAGAGGGCAGACAAACTGAAATCATAATCACAGGAAACTAGCTGATCTGATCACATGGACCACAGCCGAATGTGGTCCCCTGGAGAAGGGAATGGCAAACCACTTCAGTATACTTGCCTTGAGAACCCCATGAACAGTATCAAAGGGCAAAATGATAGGATACTGAATGAGGAATTCCCCAGGTCGGTAGGTGCCCAGTATGCTACTGGAGCTCAGTGGAGAAATAACTATAGAAGGAATAAAGGGATGGAGCAAAAGCAAAACCAATACCCAGTTGTGGATGTGACCAATGATAGAAACAAGGTCCGGTGCTGTAAAGAGCAATATTGCATAGGAACCTGGAATGTTAGGTCCATGAATCAAGGCAAATAGGAAGTGGTCAAACAGGAGATGACAAGAGTGAATGTCGACATTCTAGGAATCAGTGAATTAGAATGGACTGGAATGGGTGAATTTAACTCAGATGACCATTATATCTACTACTGTGGGCAGGAATCCCTTAGAAGAAATGGAGTAGCCATCATGGTCAACAAAAGAGTCCGAAATGCAGTACTTGGATGCAATCTTAAAAATGACAGGATGATTTCTGTTCGTTTCCAAGGCAAACCATTCAATATTACAGTAATCCAGGCCTATGCCCCAACCAGTAATGCTGAAGAAGCTGAAGTTAATCGGTTCTATGAAGACCTACAAGACCTTTTAGAACTAACACCCAAAAAAGATGTCCTTTTCATTCTAGGGGACTGGAATGCAAAAGTAGGAAGTCAAGAAACACCTGGAGTAACAGGCAAATTTGGCCTTGGAGCACGGAATGAAGCAGGGCAAAGGCTAATAGAGTTTTGTCAAGAGAATGCACTGGTCATAGCAAACACCCTCTTCCAACAACACAAGAGAAGACTCTACACATGGACATCACCAGATGGTCAACACTGAAATCAGATTGATTATATTCTTTGCAACCAAAGATGGAGAAGCTGTATACAGTTAGCGAAAACAAGACCAGGAGCTGACTGTGGCTCAGATCATGAACTCCTTATTGCGAAGTTCAGACTTAAATTGAAGAAAGTAGGGAAAACCACTAGACCATTCAGATATGACCTCAATCAAATCCCTTATGATTATACAGTGGAAGTGAGAAATAGATTTAAGGGACTAGATCTGATAGATAGAGTGCCTGATGAACTCTGGACGGAGGTTCGTGACATTGTACAGGAGACAGGGACCAAGACCATCCCCATGGAAAAGAAATGCAAAAGAGCGAAATGGCTGTCTGAGGAGGACTTACAAATAGCTGTAAAAAGAAGAGAGGCAAAAAGCAAAGGAGAAAAGGAAAGATATAAGCATCTGAATGCAGAGTTCCAAAGAATAGCAAGGAGAGATAAGAAAGCCTTCCTCAGTGATCAATGCAAAGAAATAGAGGAAAACAACAGAATAGGAAAAACAAGAGACCTCTTCAAGAAAATTAGAGATTCCAAGGGAACATTTCATGCAAAGATGGGCTCGATAAAGGACAGAAATGGTATGGACCTAACAGAAGCAGAAGATATTAAGAAGAGGTGGCAGGAATACACAGAAGAACTGTACAAAAAAGATCTTCACGACCAAGATAGTCACGATAATGTGATCACCGACCTAGAGCCAGACATCTTGGAATGTGAAGTCAAGTGGGCTTTAGAAATCATCACTACGAACAAAGCTAGTGGAGGTGATGGAATTCCAGTGGAGCTATTTCAAGTCTTGAAAGATGATGCTGTGAAAGTGCTGCACTCAATATGCCAGCAGATTTGGAAAACTCAGCAGTGGCCACAGGACTGGAAGAGGTCAGTCTTCATTCCAATCCCAAAGAAAGGCAATGCTAAAGAATGTTCAAACTACCGCACAATTGCACTCATCTCACACGCTAGTAAAGTCATGCTCAAAATTCTCCAAGCCAGGCTTCAGCAGTATGTAAACCATGAACTCCCAGATGTTCAAGCAGGTTTTAGAAAAGGCAGAGGCACCAGAGATCAAATTGCCAACATCCGCTGGATCATGGAGAAAGCAAGAGAGTTTCAGAAAAACATCTATTTCTGCTTCATTGACTATGCCAAAGCCTTTGACTGTGTGGATCACAATAAACTGTGGAACATTCTGAAAGAGATGGGAATCCCAGACCACCTGACCTGCCTCTTGAGAAACCTGTATGCAGGTCAGGAAGCAACAGTCAGAACTGGACATGGAACAACAGACTGGTTCCAAATAGGAAAAGGTGTATGTCAAGGTTGTATATTGTCACCTTGCTTATTTAACTTATATGCAGAGTACATCATGAGGAACGCTGGGCTGGAAGAAGCACAAGCTGGAATCAAGATTGCCGGGAGAAATATCAATCACCTCAGATATGCAGATGGCACTACCCTTATGGCAGAAAGTGAAGAGGAACCCAAAGGCCTCTTGATGAAAGTGAAAGAGGAGAGTGAAAAGGTTGGCTTGAAGCTCAACATTCAGAAAACAAAGATCATGGCATCTGGTCCCATCACTTCATGGGAAATAGATGGAAAAACAGTGGAAACAGTGTCAGACTTTGTTTTTTTGGGCTCCAAAATCACTGCAGATGCTGATTGCAGCCATGAAATTAAAAGACGCTTGCTCCTTGGAAGGAAAGTTATGACCAACCTTGATAGTATATTAAAAAGCAGAGACATTACTTTGCCAACCAAGGTCCGTCTAGTCAAGGCAATGGTTTTTCCCGTGGTCATGTATGGATGTGAGAGTTGGACTGTGAAGAAAGCTGATCGCCGAAGAATCGATGCTTTTGAACTGTGGTGTTGGAGAAGACTCTTGAGAGTCCCTTATACTGCAAGGAGATCCAACCAGTCCATTCTAAAGGAGATCAATCCTGGATGTTCATTGGAGGGACTGATGCTAAAGCTGAAACTGCAATACTTTGGCCACCTCATGCGACGAGTTGACTCACTGGAAAAGACTCTGATTCTGGGAAAGGTTGGGGGCAGGAGGAGAAGGGGACGACGTAGAATGAGATGGCTGGATGGCATCACCGACTCTGTGGACGTGAGTTTGAGTGTACTCCGGGAGTTGGTGATGGACAGGGAGGCCTGGCGTGCTGTGATTCATGGGGTCGCGGAGAGTCGGACACGACTGAGCGACTGAACTGAACTGAACTGAACTGAATATCCTTATACACATTTTTAATGCTTGCTGCAATATTTCTTTAGGATACATTCTTAGAAATGAAATTACTGATTAAACACATTTTTAAAAAACTTTTAATTTTTGAATTATTTTTGATTTACAGAAAAGACACAAGATAATAAGCCCCTCACCCAGTTTGCTTTAAAATTGCCATCTTATATTAGCATTAGTTGTCAAAAGTAAAAAAGCAATGTTGATATATTACAGTTCACCAAACTCCAGATTTCAGTAAGATGTTTCCATTAATGTATTGTGCTGTTCCAGAGTCTTCTCCAGGATACCAATTGCATTTAGTCATCAGGTTTCCTGTTTCTTCCCATCTATGATTATTTCTTACTTGTTTCCAGTTTTAAAGAGAAGTGGCTAGGTCTTTTCATACTGTTCATCTCTCAGTGTCCTATCTTTTTGTCTTTTCATACTGTTCATGGGGTTCTCAAAACAAGAATACTGTAGCGGCTTGCTATTCCCTTCTCCAGTTGACCACATTTTGTCAGGAGCCTCCACCAGGACCCATCTGTCTTGGGTGGCCCTGATACAAAGAACTGACTGATTTGAAAAGACCCTAGAGCTAGGAAAGATTGAAGGTAGGAGGAGAAGGGGTCAACAGAGGATGAGATGGCTGGATGGCATCACCAACTCATTGGACATGAGTTTGAGTAAACTCCGGGAGTTGGTGATGGACAGGAAGGCCTGGCACATGGGGTTACAAAGAGTTGGACGTGACTGAGCGACTGAACTGAACAGCACTGGCCAGGTCTTTTGTGGAATAGATTGATTGATGTTTGCACTTTAAATTTAATAGTCATTGCTAGAGATGCATGCATGCTCAGTTGCTCAGTCATGTTCCACTCTTTGTGACCCCCTGGACTGTAGCCTGCCAGGCTCATCTGTCCATGGGACTATCCAGGCAAGAATACTGGAGCGGACTACAATTTCTTCCTCCAGGGAATCTTCCTGACCCAGGGACTGAACCCACATCTCCTGTGTCTCCTGCATTGTTAGGCAGATTCTTTACCAGTGAGCCACCTGGGAAGCCCCTGACCCCTAAAATGTGTTAATAATCTATATACTCCAAATACTAGTACACATTAATGGCTAATTTTTTCTAATAACATGAATATTAGAAGATATTTATCTCATTAACCTTTGCCAACTTGGATGGTGATAGATAGAATTGCTCTGTAGATTTAATTCGCATTTACATTGAGAATATTTTTAAAGATTCATTATTCATTTGTTTTTCATGTCTTGTGAATTATTCACTCATGTTTTTGCCAGTTTTTCAAATATTTGAGTCTTAGTCAACAAATATGTCATCTTTTAAAAAATTTTCTCTTCATGATATTTTTCTATAAGGAAGTTGTAAATCATTTTCTTTATACTGTCTAAATATTTTATTATGTTTAAAAATAATACATTTTAACCCCTGGATTGCAAAATGTTTATGAATTTATTCTTCTCTATTTTGACTTTATATTGTATATATCAGTCTCTGACACACCTGGGATTTATTTTGGTATGAGAGGTAGTATAAAGATACAGTTTAGCTGTCCTTTAGCTTCCTAAAGAGTTAGCTAGTTGTCCCACATGACATTTACTCATATCTTTTAATGGTTTGGTGAAACGGAACTCTAAGAGAAAAGTAGTTATAATTTTTGCTTTCAAAACACAATAGAGCTTCAACCTAGAGGGGTAGGATGTGGGAGGTGGGAAGGAGGTTCAAGAGGGAGAGGATCTATGTATGAAAGTGAAAGTGTTAGTTGCTCAGTGGTGCCCAACTCTTTGCTACCTCATGGACTGCAGCCTGCCAGGCTCCTCTATAAATGGAATTCTCTAGGCAAGAATACTGGACTGGGTTACCATTTCCTTCTCAAGGGGATCTCCCCAACCCCGGGATCAATCCCAGGCCTTCTGCACTGCAGGCAGACTCTTTCCTATCTGAGCCACCAGGATATCCCTGATATATGTGTACTTGTAGCAGGTGTACACTGGTTGTACAGCAGACACCAAGACAACATTGAAAAGCAATTCTCCTCCAATAAATGTTTAGAAATTAAAAAGACTTCCCAAACACAATAGAGTGTCATCTGAAGACAAGGATAATTTATTTCATTGTGTTCCTACCTGCTACCTTTAAAGTCCTTTATTGTGTTGACTTTGCTTAAACTCTTAGCATCATCTAATACTTGCTCACTCTTCCTCCTTGAAACTCTTCTTCTTTGGACTTTCTAATGCCGCCCTTCTCCCTTTGATCTACCTCATGTTCCACTTGCTGTCTCTGTCTTTGAACTTTGGTGTCTACTGCAGTGTGAGTTTTCTTCCACTTATATTCTGGCCTTGAGTGTTTTTCATATGTGAATACACAGTTGTTTACTGACTGCTGTGTCAGAAACTATTCTAAGCATATCACATATATTTCTTTATGTAATCCTCATAACAATCCCAATATACAGGTACTGCCAGTATCATCACCTTTCAATAGATGAGAAAATTGCATAGAAGAATAGAGGCACTCATCCAGGTTAATCTAGGTTTTAAACAATGGAGATAGAATCTGAACCAAGTCACTCTGGCTCAAAGGCTCATGGTCTCCATCAACATGCTGTATATCCCTTGAAATTAGACAGCACTCTATTGCTTCACAAAATTCTTATATCCTTGTCATTGGTGTTGGTATTAATATTTGCTCAAGTAAAGAACTCAGGACTTATACTTTCCATGTATAATGAATAAGTCAGTATCATGATTTCTCCTTCATATATGTTTTCAACCTATCTTTGAACCTATAGCCCTATCCTAAATTTGGCCATTAATAGCTTTTGTTTGGACCACTGCCATAACCTCCTAACAGCAGCACCAAATCTGATTAAATGGAGTTTCAAAGTCATCTGTCTAAAAGGCATATTTAAACATGGCATCCCTCTGAAGTCTTTAGGGAGCTTCCCTGATAGCTCAGCTGGTAAATATCCACTTGCAGTGCAGGAAACCCTGGTTCAATTCCTGGGTCGGGAAGATCCACTGGAGAAGGGATAGTCTACCCACTCCAGTATTCTTGGGCTTTCCTTGTGGCTCAGCTGGTAAAGAATCTGCCTGCAATGTAGGAGACCTGGGTTTTATCCCTGAGTTGGGAAGATCCCCTGGAGAAAGGAAAGACTACCCACTCCAGTATTCTGGCCTGGAGTATCCCATGGACTGTATAGTCCATGGGGTTGTGAAGAATTGGACACAACTGATCAACTTTCTCTATCCCTCTGATAATCTTCTCAGAAGGACCTCCTCCATTTTAGTCTGAATTCTAAGCTCCTTTACATAATACGAAATCAAGATTCTCCATGTTCTGACACTTCCTCTGACCACAGTCTATTTACTCTCTCTGCCCTCCTCCCTCCTTGAACACTCTGTTCTGCTCCAAACTGTGGCTTGTGTCACTCCCTGAGGCTCTCTTCATATATCACCTCTTATGAGCAGTCACCTCTCCATCCTCTCTCCCAGGCTGGCTGGGTCTAGTGCCCCTTCTCTATCACAGCATGTCATTTCACATGGTACTAAGTCACCTGCTTATTTGTCTCTGAGCTTCTTGAAGGCAAACCCTATCCTGTCTTCTTTGTCTTTACTCTCCCAGCCCCTGAGGCTACCTGGCTCTGAAGAAGGCCCTAGATAAATGTTTGTGATCTCAAATTCTAGAATCAAAGAAGAACTATACAAAAAAGATCTTCATGACCAAGATAATCACGATAACGTGATCACTGACCTAGAGCCAGACATCTTGGAATGTGAAGTCAAGTGGGCCTTAGAAAGCATACTACGAACAAAGCTAGTGGAGGTGATGGAATTCCAGTTGAGCTATTTCAAATCCTGAAAGATGATGCTGTGAAAGTGCTGCAGTCAATATGCCAGCAAATTTGGAAAACTCAGCAGTGGCCACAGGACTGGAAAAGGTCAGTTTTCATTTCAATCCCAAAGAAAGGCAATGCCAAAGAATGTTCAAACTACCGCACAATTGCACTCATCTCACACGCTAGTAAAGTCATGCTCAAAATTCTCCAAGTCAGCCTTCAGCAATATGTGAACTGTGAACTCCCAGATGTTCAAGCAGGTTTTAGAAAAGGCAGAGGCACCAGAGATCAAATTGCCAACATCCGCTGGATCATGGAGAAAACAAGAGAGTTCCAGAAAAACATCTATTTCTGCTTCATTGACTATGCCAAAGCCTTTGACTGTGTGGATCACAATAAACTGTGGAAAATTCTGAAAGAGATGGAAATACCAGACCTCCTGACCTGCCTCCTGAGGAACCTGTATGCAGGTCAGGAAGCAACAGTTAGAACTGGACATGGAACAACAGACTGGTTCCAAATAGGAAAAGGAGTACGTCAAGGTTGTATATTGTCACCCTGCTTATTTAACTTATATGCAGAGTACATCATGAGGAACGCTGGGCTGGAAGAAGCACAAGCTGAAATCAAGATTGCCGGGAGAAATATCAATCACCTCAGATATGCAGATGACACCACCCTTATGGCAGAAAGTGAAGAGGAACTCAAAAGCCTCTTGATGAAAGTGAAAGAGGAGAGTGAAAAGGTTGGCTTGAAGCTCAACATTCAGAAAACAAAGATCATGGCATCTGGTCCCATCACTTCATGGGAAATAGATGGGGAAACAGTGGAAACAGTGTCAGACTTAATTTTTTTGGGCTCCAAAATCACTGTGGATGCTGATTGCAGCCATGAAATTAAAAGACGCTTACTCCTTGGAAGGAAAGTTATGACCAACCTAGATAGTATATTAAAAAGCAGAGACATTACTTTGTCAACACAGGTCCGTCTAGTCAAGGGTATGGTTTTTCCAGTGGTCATGTATGGATATGAGTGTTGGACTATGAAGAAAGCTGATCGCTGAAGAATTGATGCTTTTGAACTGTGGTGTTGGAGAAGACTCTTGAGAATCCCTTGGACTGCAAGGAGATCCAACCAGTCCATTGTAAAGGAGATCAGTCCTGGGTGTTCATTGGAAGGACTGTTGCTAAAGCTGAAACTCCAATACTTTGGCCACCTCATGCGAAGAGTTGACTCACTGGAAAAGACTCTGATGCTGGGAAGGATTGGGGGCGGGAGGAGAAGGGGACGACAGAGAATGAGATGGCTGGATGGCATCACTAACTCGATGGACATGAGTTTGAGTGAACTCCGAGAGTTGGTGATGGACAGGGAAGCCTGGCGTGCTGTGATTCATGGGGTTGCAAAGACTCGGACACGACTGAGCGACTGAACTGAACTGAAGTACTATTCCTGCCATGTTAGTCAAATCAGAGGGAATTTTCTGAGCTCTTGAATTACTTTAAACAGACACTAAGTCACTGAAGGAATAATTGTACACAAGTCAACTGTGGAAATCATTGCTTTGAAACAGCAAGTAAAGGAACACTTCCTGGATGGATAGATGCTATGTTACTACAGTGTTTGGTACATGTAATTAACAAGCTGCTCTGGGAGACATTCTCTGACTTGTTACTTAATCTCTGCTCTGAATCTCCATCTCTACTCAAATGTAACTCCAACTGATCCATACCCCACATCCAGAACTTTAAAAGCAGCATAGAGACCACTGTCCCTAATAATCCACTGGTGGGTCTTTCTGACACTGGCTTTTGATGCCATCAGGAATTTGAGGGCCATTAAGGAAGAATGTGGAATTCCCTGGTGGCTCAGTGGTAAAGAATCTATCTGCCAATGCAGGAGACACAAGGGACAGTGGGTTCAATCCCTGGGTTGAGAAGATCCCCTGGAGTAGGAAATGGCAACCCATTCCAGTATTCTTGCCTGGAAAATTCCATGGACAGAGGAACCTGGTGTGCTAAAGTCCATGGGGTCACAAAGAGTCAGACACTACTGAGCACCATGACAAAGAAGAATGTCCAAAAAGGAGAAGCTGGGGTGATGGAGAATACATATTTATAGAAAAATGAAACCAACTTATCCAACATTTCCTGTATGTCAGGCTCTGTATTATCTCAGTTTAAAATTTAAAAGAACATATTCAGGTGATATCACCACCCTCACTTATGAGGATTCTAACTCCAAGTGTTATATATTCCAGAGAGAGCTATACATTAGGGCAGCTGGTTTGTCCCAGAGTTCAGAGTAATCAGATTAATGGTGACAAATTAATATCATGTATTATATTTTGTGTTGAGGTGAACTTGGTTATACTATGAACTTAAACACTCATTTCATGGCATTTGTGGGGGGACTTTCTTCATTGTAAGTCTGTTCCTTTCTGTATCTCCTGGACTTTTAAAGACCTCAAGTTGTGCATTTTCATCATTTGTGCTGGAGATTATTTTCCCCTGCAAATTTCCCCTCTGGGATTTGCATGGAAACTATTAAAATGCCTGACTTCCCCAAACGATGTCCCTCCTTCCTTGGGTTAGGCCCCAAGAGATGCAGCAATGATAAATGGTTAACTCCAAAATCATCTTCGTAATTTATAGACATGACTTTGTCTTGAAATTTTGCCTCTAGATAAGCAGGAGCAGCAGAAAAGGAACTCAAACAACTCTTCTACCTTTGCTGGAGTCAGTCCTGAACAGTTAGCCCTAGCTTCTCTTCTGGGATGTACTATGTTCTTTGAAGCTCATGGCCCTAGAAAGGACTCCACTCCTTTTAACCCAAATGTCTCCGGAGACTCAGAGACCTCAGGTTGTTGACATCCCTTCCATAAGCCTTTGAAGTTCAAATCTCTCAAGAGCCCAGACATCGCACGGTCCCCTCCAGGCTACTTTAAAATTTCTTCACATCTACAAATATTTTATTTTGGAGGAAGTTCAAGTGGAGAAAGAGAATTTTCTATGAAGCATCTCATCCTCTATCACCCCGTTCTCCTGTCTTCATTTTCCCAGTGTCAGGGTCTTTTCCAATGAGTTGGCTCTTCACATCGGGTGGCCAAAGCACTGCAGCTTCAGCTTCAGCATCAGTCCTACCAGTGAATATTTGGGGTGATTTTCTTTAGGATGGACTGGTTGGACCTGCTTGCAGTCCAAGGGACTCTCAAGAGTCTTCTCCAACACCACCTTTAGAAAGCATCATTTTTTTTGGCCCTCAGTCTTCTTTATGGTCCAACTCTTACATCCATACATGGCTACTGGAAAAACCATAGCTTTAACTAGATGGACCTTTGTCAGCAAAATTATGTCTCTGCTTTTTTAATACAGTTCCTAGGTTTGTCATAGCTGTTTTTTCAAGGAACAAGTGTTTTCTTTTTTTTTTTTTAATTTTGTGACTGCAATCACTGTCTGCAGTGATTTTGGAGTTCAAGCACATCAAATTTGCCACTGTTTCCACTACTGCTGACTTTAGATTGTGAGTATTAGGATGTGTTACTCAATCTTCTCCTCTAAGTGGTCCCACAGCCCAAGATTATCCACACATGGATCGCATGATGACTAGTGTTAGTAAACTTTGTGGGGAACTCATATTTTCAGATTTCCTTGCTTATTCTAGTACTGAAAATTTTATTTTGTTACCTTTTATTGTATTTTGTTTGTGTGCGATACAGTATCAAAGTTACACTTTAAAACAGTTTTCCCCTAAAAGTGTGTATGTTCATAAATTCATTTTATATTCATTTGATCTTAGCTTTCTACTTTCTTTTTGTTCCTGTTGGTTATTTTAAATGTTGTTGTTAGCTCCATATTTCATAGTCCTTCTACCTTCAAGCCTTTAAATAAAAGCACGCTTTATTAACCTATAAAAGCTGTTTTAGCTATGCCCACTTTTCTTGATTGTCTGTGTAGATAGACACATATTTATATCTTAAAAAAAAAAAACCTTGATTTCCTCAAGACCAACGAAGCCTAACAAAATGAGAATTTATGGCGGTCTTTTCTAAAGAAGTGCTTGGAATTTGGAATTTTCTTGAAAATAGAAATGAAGTGCCATGTTTCTACTATCATTTTTTTCTTCTCAATGTATTTTGCTTAAATATCAGCAGCAATGTGTCTGTGAAAATATAATTATCACCAGCTGCATCATACAGTAACTGTCAAAATTTTCTGTGTCCACTAAATAGATTTTTCTATCTTTCTTGTCTTAATTTAAATATGACCTCATTTAATTTCCTTAGCTGGAAATACTGGCAAGAATAAAAAAGGAAGGAAGGAAGGGAAGAAGGAAGCAAGAAAGGAGAAGAAATGACTTAGTTTCTGCTATCAAATGACCAAGAGAAAAACTGCATTTTCACATACAAAACTAACCTTTGGTTATAACAAAACTCTCCTGTACATCCTTAAGCTAAGATAGCCACTGGTTCTTTGGACTATTTTATATAATTAGACAATATGTGTGCTCAGTGGTTCAGTCATATCTGACTTTCTGTGACCCTGTGGACTGTAACCCACCAGGCTCCTCTGTCCATGGAATTCTCCAGGCAAGTACTGGAGTGGGTTGCCATTTCCTACTCTGGGAATTAGACAATACCAATAAGTTAAAATAGAAAACAACTTAGTTGTAGTTTAATTGCTTTTCATTATAGAAATGCTGCCTGGGAGGAAATCTGGAATACAGAAAACTAAACATATTTTTCAACATGGATTGAGATTGTACCATGTATCAGTCATCATCAAACACTAGGAATACAAAGGAGAGAGCTTCCTTGCCCTTGAGGAATTCACATTTTCTGGGGAAAATAGAGATAAAAAACATTTAAAAAAAAAAGTAATTTCTATAACTGAAACTTCCAAAAAGTTGTGTCAGAAACAAATGATTGATATATTTTGGTGTAGGCTTGTACTCTGATAATGAGTGGAATTTTTCAGGTGAGGAGGAAAAGTGTATTTCACATAGAAACAGGGAAACGTGCTTGGGGAATAAATGTGACAGTTACATAACATCATATAAATGGTATAAACTCTGTAGTCATTTGTGCCTGCGTTCCTCATTTGAAATAATGCTTTTGGCATCCATCCATATTATTACATGTATCATTAATTCACTTTTCATTGCCAGGGACTATTTTATTAATATTGCATGGGTATACCACAATTGTACGTTCATTCACTAGTTGATGGACATTTGGCAAGGCTTTTTGTGAATGTATGTTTTCAGTTTTTGTCTTTCAATTTCTAGCAATGGAGTTTCAGGGTTGAATGCTAAGTGTAGGTTTAACTGTAAAAAATTGCCAAACATGTTTGTAAAGTGGTTGTAGCATTTTTCATTCCCACTAGCAATGTCAAAGAGCATGATTGCTAGATTATATAAAAATGTGTTTAGTTTTGTAAGACACTGCCAAGCTGTCTTCCAAAGTGGCTATAGCATTTTGCTCTTGCAGTGGGAATAAATGAGAATTCCTGTCGTTCCACATTCTTACCAGCATTTGGAGCTCTCAGTGTTCCAGATTCTGGCCATTCTAATAGGTGCAATAGTAGCATCCCATTGGTGGTGCTAGTGGTAAAGAATCTGCCTGCTAATGGTGAGATGCAGGAGATTCAGTTTCTATCACTGGGTCAGGAAGATCCCCTGGAGGAGGAAATGGCAACCCACTCCAGTATTCTTGCCTGGAGAATCCCATGGACCCATGCAGTTGCAGAGTCAGACACGACAGCACACACTAGCTAGCTTGTTATTTTAATTTGCATTTTCTGATGGCATATGATGTGAAGGATTTTTTCATATACTTATTTGCTATCTGTATCTTCTTTGATGAAATGTCTGTTAAGGTCTTTGGTCTGTTTTTAAAATTGGGTTCTTTGGGGGTTTGTTGTTAAATTTTAAGAGTTATTTGTACATTTTGAGTAGCAGTCCTTTATCAAATATGTCTTTACCAAATAGTGTGTGGTTTGTCTTCTCATTCTCTTAACACTGTCTTTTGCAGAGCAGAAGTTTTAAATTTAAATGAAGTGCAGCTTATCTGAAGTTTCTTTTGTGGGTCATATTTTTGGTATTGAATCTAAAAACCCATTGCCTTCTTTCATTTCTAATATTAGTAATTTGCGTCCACTCTCTTTTTATTCTTAGTTGTTCTGGCTAGAGGCCTATAGATTAATGATCTTTTCAGCTATCTTTTGGTTTTATTGATTTTCTCTGTTAATTTCCTGTTTTCAGTGTTATCTATTTCTGCTATACATATTTATCATTTTTTTTTCCTGCTGACTTTCGGTTGAATTTACTGGATTTTTTCTAGTTTCCTAAGGTGGAAACTTAGGTGCTCAATATTAGATTTTTATTCTGTCCACCCCCCTATTTTTATTGAGATATAATTGACATACAGCATTGTGTAAGTTTAAGGCATACGGCATAATGATATTATTTATATATATTGTGAAATGATTACCGAAATAAGTGTAATTAGCATCCATCATTTTGTATAGATATAAAAAAAGAAAAAAATGTGGCTTTATCTTATGATAAGAACTCTTAGGATCTACCGTCTTAACTTTTGAGTATACGACACAGCACTGTTAACTCTAGTTGTCACTTTCCACATTACCTGCCTAGACTTTATTTGTCTTATAACTAGAAGGGTGCACCGTTTGACCACCTTCGTGCAGTTCCCCCTCCGCTCACCCCAGTCCTTGTGTTTCCTAAGTACACATTCAATGCTGTCGATTTCCCTTTAAGCGCGGCTTTCACTGCATCCCATGAATTTTGATGTTGCATTTTCATTTTAATTTAGTTCAAAATATTTTAAATTTTTTCTTGAGATTTTTTTTTCTTGACCCATGTTATTTAGAAGTGTGTTTCTTTTCTGGTTGTCTGTCTGTTATTGATTTCTAGCTTAATTCCATTGTGGCCTGGGAGCAGACTTCGTATGATTTTTATTCTTTTAAATTTGTTAATGTATGTTTTATGACTCAGAATGTGGTCTCTCTTGCTGATTGTTTCATGTGAGCTTGAGAAGAATGTGTATTCTGCTGTTGTTGGATGAAGCAGTCAATAGATGTTAATTATATCCAGTTGATTGATGGTGCTGTTGAGTTCAACTAAGTCCTTATTGATTTTTTTTTGCCTGCTGAATCTTTCCATCTGTGATAGAAGGGTGTTGACGTCTCTAACTCTGATGGTGGATTCATTTATTCTCCTTCCAGTTTTATCAATTTTTGCCTCACATATTTAGATGCTCTGCTCTTAGGTGTATACACATTAAAGATTGTTATGTCTTCTTGGAGAATTGACCCCTTTATCATTATGTAATTCCCTTCTTAACTTTATCCCTTCTAACTTTCCTTCTTTGAAGTTTGCTCTGTCTGAGATTAATACAGCTAGTCCTTCTTTTGATTGATGTTAGCATGGTAGATATTTTTCCATCCATTTATTTTTAATATTGTACCCAATATATATAATGTGGGCTTCTTGTAAATGACAGACAGTTGGGTCCTGTTCATCGATCCACTTTGAACATCTCTGTCTTTTATTTTATTTATTTATTTATTTTTTACATGTGGGCTCTTCGTTCACTGGCCAGGGATCAAACCTGAACCCCTGCAGTGAAAGCACCAAGTCCTAATCACTGGACCACCAGGGAATTCCTGCCAGTCTCCCGTCTTTTAACTGGCGCTTTTATACTGTGAGTGTTCAGAGCTGTCACTGATATGCTCGCGTTAATGTCTACCGTATTTGTTACATTTTACTAGTTGTAACTAGTTCTTTGTTCCTCTTTTTGTCTTTCATTCTTTTTCTGCCTTTTTTTTTGATGTGGACCATTTTTAAAGCCTTTGTTGAATTTGTCACAATGTTGCTCCCACTCTGTGTTTTGGTTTTTTGGCCACGAGGTATGTGGGATCTCAACTCTCCAACCAGGGATCGTCCCCACACCCCCTGCACTGGAAGGTGGAAGTCCCAACCACTGGATGGCCAGGCAAGTCCCCCTGCCTTTGGTTTTAATTGAGTATTTTAGATGAGTCTATTTTCTCTCCTTTCTTAGCATAACAGTGGTACTTCATTTTTCTTCTGTCTTAGTTCTTGCCCTAGAGTTTGCAATATATATTTACAACTAATCCAAGCTCACTTTTAAAGAAAGCTATGCCACTTCACTGGTCGTGAGTACCTTATTATAGCAAAATTACCCTAGTTCCTTCTCCCTCATTCCTTGTGTCACTGTTGTCATTCACTTCACTTACATATAAGCATTCCCAAATACCTATATAGGGGCTTCCCAGGTGGTGCTAGTGGTAAAGAACCCACCTGCCAATGCAGGAGACTTGAAATGAAGGTTTGATCCTTGGGTCAGGAAGATCTCCAGAAGGAGGGCATGGCAACCCACTCCAGTATTTTTGCCTGGAGAATCCCGTGGACAGAGGAGCTTGACAGGCTACAATCTACCGGGTAGCAAGGAGTAGGACATGACTGACTGGCAGCACACACACACAAATTATTGAATACATTGTTGCTATTGTTTTGAAAAAAAATGTTATCTACTAGATCAATTAAGAACCAAGGGAGGCCTGGCGGGCTGTGATTCATGGGGTCGCGGAGAGTCGAACACGATTCAGCGACTGAACTGAACTGAACTGAACTGAAAAGTAAAATAGAGGGTTTTAGTTTACCTCCACTTATTCTTTTTTCAGTGCTATCCCTTTCTTTATATAAATTTAAATTTCTTACCAATATTATATTCCTTCCTTCTAAAGCACTTTCAACATTTCTTGCAAGGCACAATAACTGGTAATCGATTCCCTCACACTTTAAAAAAAAAAAGTTTGTGATTTCATACTAACTCCAATTTAACATTACAAGTGTTTCCTGTGTCTTTTTATTTTTAATTCTACTTTTCATACACAGAAATTCTTAATTCTTAATATAGCAGCACAATATTTGCTATATTTTATTATATAAAAACAGATCATATTATTAATTATATAATTGAGGCTCTTTGCATTCTTGTATGATTTGTTGATTTTTGAAAGAGGAACAATAAATCTTCAACTATGATTGTAGATTTTTTTCCCTTTTATATAATGTTTTTCTATTATATATTTCAAAGCTGTTCAGTGAGGTCCATAAAAGTTCAAAATTGTTGTTTCTTTATAGTGGATTATTCAATTTGGCAGTATGAAATATTTACCTTTGTTCTATTTGATGCTTGTCACCTTGAATTTTGTGTCAGATAGTAATATTGTCATACTTGCTTTATTTATAGAATACATATTTATTTTTAAACTCCCGATGCCATGGTTTAGGGGTGTCTTGTTCAAATAGCTTATTATTATAATTTGTGTCTGTTTCTGTATGTCTACGTGCCTATGTGTTTGTATTCATGCAGGCATCATTGCATTTTCCCCTTTGTTCTAACATACTCCGCCTTTTAAATAAAGCTTCAGCTATGTTATAAATCTACACTTGATAAATATGAAATAAATATATTAAACATTTATTAAACATATTTGTTAAATACATTTATTAAACATACATGTTAAATGAAATTGTATTATAATAAGTATTATATATCGGAGAAGGCAATGGTAACCTACTCCAGTACTCTTGCCTGGAAAATCCCATGGGCAGAGGAGCCTGGTGGGCTGCAGTCAATGGGGTCGCTAAGAGTTGGACACGACTGGGCGACTTCACTTTCACTTTTCACTTTCATGCATTGGAGAAGGAAATGGCAACCAACTCCAGTGTTCTTGCCTGGAGAATCCCAGGGGGAGCCTGGTGGGCTGCCGTCTATGGGGTCACACAGAGTCGGACACGACTGAAGTGACTTAGCAGTAGCAGCAAGTATTATATATATGTATTTCGATCATTAGGGATTTAGAGTGGATGAAGAGGTGAATCAAATGTTCTTATAAAACAATAGATATATTTATTCAATAAAATTTAGAAAATGCAGAAAAAGGGAGAAAAGAATCACCAGCTCTTTTGCTTCCAACAACTACATAACCACTGTTAAACATTTATCCATAAATACCTATTAGGGGTTTACTATGTGTGGGCTTCCCTGGTGGCTCAGAGGTTAAAGCATCTGCCTCCAATGCGGGAGACCCGCGTTCGATCCCTGGGTCGGGAAGATCCCCTGGAGAAGGAAACGATAACCCACTCCAGTGTTCTTGCCTGGAGAATCCCATGGACTGAGAATCCTGGTAGGCTACAGTCAACGGGGTCGCAAAAAGTCGGACACGACTGAGCGACGGAACGGAACGGATGTGGGGTCGCACAGAGTCGGACACGACTGAAGCGACTTCGCAGCAGCAGCATGTGCTCTTTTGGTTTCCCAGGTGGCGCTAGTGGTAAAGAATTCACCTGCCAATGCATGAGATGCAAGAGATGTGGGTTCCATTCCTGGATCAGGAAGATTCCCCTGGAGAAGGCAACCACTCCAGTATTCTAGCCTGGAGAATCCCATGGACAGAGGAACCTGGCGGGCTACAGTTCATGGAGTCATGAAGAGTCAGACATGACTGAAGCAACTAAGCAGAAGCACATGCGCCTTTGGATGTATTTCTTTCTGGTCAAGATTTTCCAGTAATGATTAACAAAAATGAATTCATATTTTTAGTGATTATTTTTTACCAGGGAATATTTACAGATTATTCTATTTAATCCTCACAACAACCTCAGGAAATAAGTAATAAATAATATGCTAATAGCACTCTAGAGATGGAGAAAGTGAATTTCAGAAAGCTTGTCCAAAATGTCCATATTAACATGGCTTTGGAAAATGGGGAGAAATTTTCCAGGCTGAACTCCCAATGGAATGAATTATTTTGAACTAAATTTTTTCTGCTATTGTGAGAAAACAATAGATTTATCAGAATTTAAAAAAATTGACTTTATTGATTAAGAATATATTTGATTGCATGAAATAGAAGGGAACTCAATTATCGCAGCTTCATAAAACATACATTAAAGTTTTCATCTAACTGTTAAGACTAGACAGCACTTTCTGTCATTGTTCTAGGTGCTTTCCTGCCCTGTACTTCCCTTGACACACATGTGGTTTTACCCCCATGGTCACAGAATGGAAGCTTCAGCTCAACCTTGCTGTCTGTATGTCAGGCAGTCACTGAAATGGGACAAAAAGGGGTGGTACTACCAAAAATTGAAAATATTTCCAGAAATCCACAGAAACCTTCTGCTTATATCTCTGTGGACAGAAGTGTGCCCAAAGGTCACCTTGATCTGTGACTAAGGCTGGAATTGTGGAGGGTTCCAGTAGTCACGTACGGATGTGTGAATTGGACCATAAAGAAGGCTGAGTGCTGAAGAAGTGATGCTTTTGAACTGTAGGTCTGGAGAAGACACTTGAGAGACCCTTGGACAGCAAGGAGGTCAAATGAGTCAATTCTAAAGCAAATCAGTCCTGAATATTCATTGGAAGGACTGATACTGAACCTGAAGCTCCAATACTTTGGCCACCTGATGTGAAGAACTGACTCATTGGAAAAGACCCTGATGCTGGGAAAGATGGAAGGCAGGAGGAGAAGGGGACGACAGAGGATGAGATGGTTCGATGGCATCATGACTCAAGGGACATGAGTTTGAGCAAACTCCAGGAGATAGTGAAGGACAGGGAAGATTGTTGTGCTGCAGTCCATAGGGTTGCAAAGAATTGAACATGACTGAGTGACTAAACAACAAATGGAAGGTTTATTTTTCTGGACACATTGCCACCTTAAACGAAATCTGTATTCTCTCCTAATAAGAGAATAAAAGACTGGATAATGGATAGAAAACTAGCAAGATCCACTGCCTGACCTATAATTAACAAGTAGTTAACCAGATTATAAATTGCCTACCATACTCTTAATGTAGTCTCTTGAGGCAGAGTGGGATTCCTGCTTTTGGAGAAAAAAAGAGTGAGGGAAAATATAGTGCTGCATATAGTACATGGAATAAAACTCACTGCTATTGAAGTTTTAAGAGAAACAGTTTTATTCAGTTAGCAAAGAATTTCCCAGTTTTATGATTTGCCCAGAGGATCAGATGCTCTTTGAATTCAGCACTGATAATCCTGCACTTTGCAACTCTCTGTAGTGTCATTATTATGGTTCATTACACTGTTTGCAATTGTCTTGGCCAACCTTGAAGATGAGTTCAAAATAGTCTCTTGTCCTGAAAATACTCCTCCAGCTCTGCTATGCTAAGTCAGCAAGGTTTACCTCCCATCAGCAAGTCATTAGACTTCCCTGGGAGCTCAGTCAATATAGAATCTGACTGCAATGTGAGAGACCCAGGTTCGATTCCTGGGTTGGGAAGATCCTCTGTAGAAAGGAATGGCAATCCGCTCCAGTATTCTTGCCTCAAGAATCCCATGGACAGAGGAGCCTGGCAGGCTACAGTCCATGGAATCCCAAGCAGTCAGACTCAACTGAGTGACTAACACACACAGCAAGTCATTAGGTGAGACAAGAAATAAAGGAAATCAGGAGTCAGGGGGAACAGAGTTAAGGGTCTCTGATGAACCTACTGTCAGTGTAGCACTGGAAGCCTCTGATCCAGGTGGTGGTTTAATCGCTAAGTTATGTCTGACCCTTGTAACCCCATGACTATAGCCCACCAGACTCCTCTGTCCATGGGATTTTCCAGGCAAGAATACTGGAGTGGATTGCCATGCCCTTCTCCAGGGGATCTTCCAGACCAAGGGCTCAAACTCACCTCTCCTGTATTGGCAGGTGGATTCTTTACCACTGAGCCACTTGGGAGCCCTACTAATCTGAATACTTCTATTGCTGGCGAGCATGGCTAGATTCCACCAGCTGTTCAGTTCAGTTCAGTTCAGTCGCTCAGTCGTGACCGACTCTTTGCGACCCCATGAATCACAGCACACCAGGCCTCCCTGTCCATCACCAACTCCAGGAGTTCACTCAAACTCATGTCCATCGAGTCGGTGATGCCATCCAGCCATCTCCACTCTCTGTCCTCCCCTTCTCCTCCCACCCCCAATCCTTCCCAGCATCAGAGTCTTTTCCAGTAAGTCAACTCTTCGCATGAGGTGGCCAAAGTATCGGAGTTTCAGCTTTAGCATCAGTCCTTCCAATGAACACCCAGGATTGATCTCCTTTAGAATGGACTGCTTGGATCTCCTTGCAGTCCAAGGGACTCTCAAGAGTCTTCTCCAGCACCACAGTTCAAAAGCATCAATTCTTCTGTGCTCAGCTTTCTTCACAGTCCGACTCTCACATCCATACATGACCACTGGAAAAACCATAGCCTTGACTAGACGGACCTTTGTTGGCAAAGTAATGTCTCTAATCCCTGCTAAAGATTGGGTGGGTAATTTAAAGCAGTGAGTCTCAGATGTTTTCCACCAGCATACCTCTTGAGACACTGAACTGAACCTGGGAAGGTGTACATGTATATGAGATGAGGTATGGTAACGGTGATGAGTGTGTATGTAAACCATGCCACGTAGCATTATTCACTTAAATTTTTTTATTTATTTTGGCTGCACCAGTCTTAGATGCAGCCTGCAAGACCTTTAGTTGTGCCACGCGAACACTTGGTGGTGGCTTGTGGGATCCAGTTCCCTGACCAGGGATCGAACCCAGACTCCTTGCACTGGGAGCATGGAGTCTTATCCACTGGACCACCAGGGAAGTCCCCTAATTCATTTTCATTCTGGAAAACATCCCTTAATTTTTCTAGTGGGGTGGGAATTCTTTCACTCTCAATTTATATACTTCCATTGAAGTTCTAGGGGGCTGGGAGGTTTGGCTAATTTCATAACTGGCCATCATGATTCATTCCGTGAGCCAACTGGAATCAGTGAGATTCATGGTGTCCTTTTTCCTGAGATTTCTAGGAGAGAGACTTGCTTTCTTCCCCCTGTTATTTAAGACAGAGAAGATGTACAGCCTGAAGCTCTGGCACTCATCTTCTGATTATAAGAATGAAGTCAGTATGGAGGAGAGAATATTCTGAGAGAGGATGAAAATAAACAATGTCTAGGAGATATTTTTTTTGAGCCTCTGGACAAGCTATACCTGAAACCAGTCCTGTTCCTGCACTTTTCATTTATATAAAGCAAATATGTTCCTTTTGCATTTAAGCCACCTGTGTCCTTTGTGCCACTTGAAATAAACAAATAAAAATCACCAGCACAAACTCTATATCCTCAAAATTATTTGAAGTTTTGGGTTTTAGCCAGACAATTCACACACACTTAGAATTCTCTTCAATAATATAAGTATATATATATTTCAATATAAAAATGTTTAAATTTTCATTTAAATTACTGCCTAAAATCTTCAAGTGAAATTTATTTTCCAGGAGGAGATGTCATATTTATTGTATAGCTTCTCATTCCCTTGACACAATTCTGCATGTGCCAGGTGGTAGATCTACTACAATTTTAGAAACACAAGCTTGAAGAGCTGTGCATACAAGTATAATAGGGAACTTCTGAATACAGAAAGTTTTTAGGACTCAAAGACATGGGACTGTAATGATAAGATAATAGGCTTTGGCACAAGGAGACCCATTTGTGATTTTACAAATAGGTAGCACTCACTCCATCCACTGATAAAGTTTTTTCTTTGGTAGAGTAATATATCCATATAAAAACTCCATAAGCCAGTGACTAGTGGGCTTCACAATCTGAATTTCAACAACTTTATTGAAATAGCTCCATGTAAGCAGAGATATCTCACATTATAAAGTGTGACAACTGACATTGAAGGAAACCAAGTATGGTGCTAATGCATCTGGGAAATGTGTTTTCTTTAAAGAAAAGTCTCAGGTGATTATTTCCCAACAGCACAGTGTCTTTTAGATTATGATAACTGAGATTAGTTTTTTTTTTTTTCATAGCATTATTTTATTGTTTTTTGAACTTTTTATTTTGTGTTGGGGAATAGCCCATTAACAATGTTGTGATAGTTTTGGGTGAACAGTGAAGGGCCTCAGCTATGGATACACATGCATCCATCCTCTCCCAAACCCCTCTCCCATCCAGGCTGCCACATAACACTGAGCAGAGTTCCCTGATCTGTGCAATAGATCCTTGTTGGTTATCCATTTTAAATATAGCATTGGGTATATGTCTATCCCCAACTCCCTAACTATCCCTTTCTCCCAGTGACCGTAAGTTCATTTTCTAAGTCTCACAACATTACTTTAAACTCCTATTTTTCAAAGGATTCAGAATTGAGGCAGGGGTGAAAAATAGTACAGGTGCTTGGTTCATGCTCTGGGAAGTTCCTTTTTTCCTATCCAGAGCCCAATGTGCATAAACTGAGGAAGACTGTAGGTGATCAAGACATTGTCTTTCATCAAATTTCTTTCAAGTGAACTTCTTAAGCAGATGCTCACCAGTCATTTACCAGAGAGTAGAGTGCATCTGACTCAAAGGGATTGTTTCAATGCCTCTGTGATTCCAGGAATCCCGAAGAAATGAGGAAAATTCAGCCAGGTATCCTGATGTCTTTGTTCGTCTGTTAGCTAACACTCCAGTAACTGAAGGACTTCCCTGGTGGTTTAGTCAGTAAAGAATCCACCTGCAATGCAGGAGATGCAGGCTTGATCCCTGGGATCAGGAAGATCTCCTGGAGAAGGAAATGGCGACCTACTTCAATAATCTTGCCTGGGAAACCCCATGGTCAGAGGAGCCTGGCGGGCTAGCCTTAGCGACTACACAACTACACTCTGCAAAAGAGAGTGTTGTTAGCTGTCATTGCTAAGAATAAACTGTCCATGTGGCTAAGAAAATAACTACATAATTTAACATTTTCAGCAATACGCGTAATTGATGACAGTGAGAGCTCTCCAGAATGTTTTTTTTTTAATGTTTGAATCACAAAAGGATTTGTTTTTCATTGCATACAGTAAGAGCAACCAAACAAAAGTATTCAAGAACTCTGAATTCCCATCCCTTGTTTTCTCAATTTGTCCTAACATGATGGTGTGACTTTGATCCTCCATAGATTAACTGTTTGGGTGCTCCTCAATCTTGGTAGCCTCTTAAATACTCCACAAAAACGACTGAACGTCCTTTTGAGAATATTATACACTAAAATAATTTCAATATACCAGTTCTTATGTGTGCTAAGTTGCTTCAGTCCTATCTGACTCTTTGTGACCCTTTGGACTATAGACCTCCAGACTCCTCTGTCCATGGGATTTCTTAGGCAAGAATACTGGAGTGGGTTGCCATGCCCTACTCCAGGGTATCTTCCCCACCCAGGAATCGAATCTGCATCTCTTATGGCTCCTGCATAGCAGGTGGATTCTTTACCACTGAGCCGCCTGGGAAGCCACTGGGGAAGTTCTTTTCAGATATACAAATAAAAAGGAGTACATATGTATTAACAAAAGTTCTGGATAACAAATATCAGTTATGGTCTCTAGTAATAAAAGGACATAAGTTTTAAGAAAATGGCAGTGCTTAATTGCAGTCCATAAAGTTCAATTTGATTATATCTCTCTCCTTAAATCTTCCATTGAGAAGTAATGAGTGGGTTCAGAAGCCCAGGCAAAGAAAACAAAATTTATGTTTATTAGGTGTCTACCATGTTTTAGGTTCTTTACATATATCAGGTCATTTATATTTATTATTATAAAAGCAGATGAGGAAACAGGTGCATTAATCCAAATAATTCTAGTAATTCAACAACCACAAAACAAAGTGGGAAAGGAGGTAACAATTTATGACAAAGCCTTGACAGATGTTTTGAAAAAAAGATAATAGGTCGGAGCAACGACTAACATGGTTCTATGATTATACAAGTCCTCGTTCCGTGATCAGCCTGTCCCAGTCATCTATAACAAAGGCAGCCTGGTAATGGAAGAAGAAAATAGAGTCTAAACTTTCAGGCACTCCTTAACCTGTTCCTCTTACTGGAAATATGTTATATTCCAATTGCTATCTTTACTTCTCATCCACACATACTCTTCTGTTTTTGGCAAAACATACATTTTAATTTATCATTTGATTTTAGATCAAACAGTTCAAAAGTGCATGAGAAGAAGTTCTCCCACCCACCTACTCTATTCTTACTCCCCAGTGGTGACAATTTTGGGTGTCTGCTGTTAGCTTCATTTGTTGTATGCCCATAATTTTAAATAGTATTGTCATACTCTTATTTCTTGATTTTTAAATGCTATACTCTTATGATGCCACATGATGCAAGATAAAGATTTAACGCATATAAACAATATATTCATTCTTTTTTAGACTCTTTTCTCATAAATGTTATCACAGAATATTGAGTAGAGTTCTCTATATTATACAGAGGTCCTTGTTGGTTAGATGTGTTCTATAGAGTAGTATATGTTAAATAACTTTTGTTGGAATTTAACTTCATTTCCACTCTTCTTCCCTCCATGAAAGTGGAAAATCAATTGTGATGCTTTCCAACATAGTCATAGTTTGATTTTTATATGTTCTTAATTGCTGAATGGCATTATCAGAAATTGTCATTTTATTTGTGTGTGTGTGTGCTCAGTTATGTCCAACTCTTTGTGACCTCTAGGACTGTAGACTGCCAGGTTCCTCTGTCCATGGAATTTTCCAGGCAAAAATATTGGACTGGGTTACCACTTCCTCCTCCAGGACATCTTCCCAACCCAGGGATTGAAGCCATGTTTCTTGCATCTCCTGCATTGGCAGGCAGATTCTTTACCACTGAGCCACCTGGAAAGTCCCTAGTTTTATTTATCACAGTAATAGACATCTGACCAGCCTTGTCACCTGATCCTGTTTTTCCTTTCCTTTTTTCTTTTTTTTTTTTTTGAGGGAGAATTGAATAACACACATAACACATGTCAGTTTAATGGAAAAAAAAATCTGTCAAACTGATTTGGCTTCCTGTGGATTGATTCAGTTGACTGAATTTTCTACATTTCAGAAAAAAATAGTTATTTTTATGACATGCAAATGCAGCCTAAATTTTGGTCTCAGAATTGCTGAGTTCAGGAAAGACTTCTGAAAGCTGAGAAGCCTAGACCAGCATTTGCTTTCAGCTGTTGAACTTCTGAGGATGGGTTCCAGATAAAACTAAGTGACACTATGCTGAGAGTAAGCCTGACACACATTAAGATGAAAAAGTAAGAGTCAATCTGATGACTCCTAGTGTTAACCAGAGTTAATTAGGGGCTTGTGATGGGCCAGCATGAAACAAGCTATTACAAAATGAACTGAGTTATTCTGCACTTCTCCAACTCCTGACTTAACAGCAAGGTGAACCCCAAGAACACAGTTCACATAAAGATTGGTTTGCATTTAGGAAAAATATTTGCGTGTTAAGAATTGATAAGTACATAAGTGTGTCAATTATTTCTCACCCAGCAAAGGTCCTGGAGAATTTCTGTCTCCAGAAAAGAAAACTGATGTCAACTTCCATTTAAGACCTGATACAACACTTTTGAATAGGCACACTTTCCAATTTGAGAATTTACATCTCTGTTGCTGTTTTCTTCCAACTGACCATGAGGTACATTGTCCAGATTCTGCAACTGATGTCATCTGAGGGGCTGGACCGAAATAAAACAAACTGGGAACATCTTTCCACAGAGCTGCGAGAACAAGGGGTGCTCTCTAATAAATTTTTGTCTTTAAAAGTCGATGTTGAACTTTCCTTGTCAATAAACCTTGTATTGCTGGGTATTTTAAGGTGTTTACCCAGGATCCAACACACTTTAACCTATGTAGTACTGGTGATAATTGCTGAATTTCCAAATTAATAGGAAAACTGGCACTCTACTAGATAATATCAGAGTTTATTATTTGTGAAGTGCCAATTTACTGTAATTAGGGAAGATTGCTAATTATCACTGGAACTATTTATTAATGTCTGAAGGAAGAAAGATAAAAATTAATAGAAATGCTTTTTTAGTGGCTAAAATTTTTAAAGGCTACTTGCTGTCATCCTTTCAATGAATCCAGCTTCTCTATATCTTACAAACAACTTTCCTTTGTGAGGAAAGTGGAAGTAGCACTATTTCCCTAAATTTTGTGATGGAGTGATTAAGATGAGATACTTATAACTTAACTAGTACTTTCAGTGTTCAAATGCAAATTGGAAAAGTGAAAGTCACTCAGTCATGTCCGACTCTTTGCAACCCCATGGACTGTAGCCCACCAGGCTCCTCTGTCCATGGAATTCTCCAGGCAAGAATACTGGAGAGGGTAGCCACGCCCTCTTCTAGGGGATCTTCCCAACCCAGGGATTGAATCCAGGTCGCCCACATTGTAGGCAGATTCTTTACCATCTGAGCCACCAGGGAAGTCCCAAAATGGGAAAGTCCCTACTTAATCATGTACCACCAGTACCTTTTTATATAAGGTCAAATTGGCCCTGGTTCATTAATAAAGGGCATAGTCTTCATTTATTTAGTGCTATGAAAAGAGGCATTTATTTGTAAGCTTTGCCTATAGCAATGCTATTCCTCACTATTATATCACATAATTTGAAGAATATGATAAGCTATGGACAATAGTGTTGAAAATGAGCTATTTTCAAAGTTTATAGAATGTTTACAACAGACAGCCTCAAGTTTTATTTCTAGGCATATTCTTGGACCCAAAATAAAAATTACAAATGTTAAGTGATGTTTTAAAGACCTTAAATCTGTTTTCTTTTAAACCTGTCAAGAGGAGTTTAAAATATGTGCTCATTAACATCAGGAAATATCAGAAAAATGATAAATTTTTTAATTTAGCCAATGAGTTTTTAAAAAAGTCATTATGAGATAGTGACCTATTTATTCAAAAAACATTTTCTGACCCTCTACTCTGAGAAAGGGGCTTGGGCAGTTGGAGACTAGTTGGTTTTTGGACTAGATGGATGAGAAGGAAGAAAAAAAGTTGGAAAAAATATTGATGATCTGGGGTCAGGTTGAAGCTGAGATGTGCTTGTCTGTAGGGGATAGACAAAGAAGACTGAGTGATTAAAGCAATGCCAATGAATTTAGGGTCAGGAAGAAGGTGAACACAGAGTCAGGGAACCAGTGAGGATGATAAGCTGAAAAAATGGAAAAAATGTTCTTGGCTGGATGGAGTCGTGGACATAATTCAGTTCAATTCAGAGCAGTATTGATTGAGTTCCTACTAGGTGTTGAATATAATCCTTCTTGAAAACTTCAGTCAGTCAGTCAGTTCAGTTGCTCAGTCGTATCTGACTCTTTGTGACCCCCTGAATCACAGCACGCCAGGCCTCCCTGTCCATCATCAACTCCCGAAGCTCACTCAAACTCATGTCCGTCAAGTCGGTGATGCCATCCAGCCATCTCATTCTCTGTCGTCCCCTTCTCCTCCCACCCTCAATCCCTCCCAGCATCAGAGTCTTTTCCAGTGAGTCAACTCGTTGCATGAGGTGACCAAAGTATTGGAGTTTCAGCTTTAGCATCAGTCCTTCCAATGAACACCCAGGATTGATCTCCTTTAGAATGGACTGCTTGGATCTCCTTGCAGTCCAAGGGATGCTCAAGAGTCTTCTCCAGCACCACAGTTCAAAAGCATCAATTCTTCTGCGCTCAGCTTTCTTCACAGTCCAACACTCACATCCATACATGACCATGGGAAAAACCATAGCCTTGACTAGACGGACCTTGGTTGGCAAAGTAATGTCTCTGCTTTTTTTTTTTAATTGATGAACACACACTATTTTACCCGTGATGTCAAATATTCTTTCTCCTTCCCATTAGTACATGGTACTCAAGTTTAAAATTATAGCTAGTTGATCACCGAAGAATTGATGCTTTTGAACTGTGGTGCTGGAGAAGACTCTTGAGAGTCCCTTGGACTGCAAGGAGATCCAACTAGTCCTTTCTAAAGGAGATCAATCCTGGGTGTTCATTGGAAGGACTGATGCTAAAGCTGAAACTGCAATACTTTGGCCACCTCATGCGACAAGTTGACTCACTGGAAAAGACTCTGATGCTGGGAAAGGTTGGGGGTGGGAGGAGAAGGGGACGACAGAGAGTGGAGATGGCTGGATGGCATCACCGACTCTGTGGACATGAGTTTGAGTGAACTCCGGGAGTTGGTGATGGACAGGGAGGCCTGGCGTGCTGTGATTCATGGGGTCACAAAGAGTTAGACACGACTGAGCGACTGAACTGAACCGAACTGAACTGAGTGGATATCAGACAATATTTTGCACTTTAGGTCTTCCAAAGCTTGAAAAACGTATTATATGGGGAAGGGATCTTAGAAGTAATCTAATCTAGCTTACTACTCCATGGTGAAGGCCCCAGGGACATTTACTCCAGGAAAGGTTAACACTTTCCTGAGGATCCTATTGGATTATTGAAGGAAAAGGGGCTTAGAGTTCCTCTATGTTATTTCAGCCTGGAAGCAGCAAGCTGGAGAACTAGCCTATGGACCGTCCTTAGGTGACAGTTTTCCTACACTGTTATTGCATGGTTATCCTAGCTTAGACCTACTGGGATCAAGATAATATTTTTCCCAATACTTTGCACTGAGAAATGTGTGCCTGTGGTAAAGAACCTGCCTGCCAATGCAGGAAACATAAGAGACATGAGTTAGATCTCTGGGTTGGGAAGATCCCCTGGAGGAGGGCATGACAACCCACTCTAGTATGCTTGTCTGGAGAATCCCATTGAGAGAGGAGCCTGGAGCACTACAGTCCATAGGGTCACACAGAGTCAGACATGACTGAAGCAACTTAGCAAGCACTCACTGGCTTAAAAAAAAAAAAAAATCCAGGGCCACTATATCAGACCACTAAAATCTCTAGCTGTAAGCAACAGAAACTTACTATCATTGATGTATGCAGACAAGAAACGTACTAAAAAGGCTCAGCTGGTAAAGAATCCATCTGCAATGTGGGAGACCTGGGTTTGATCCCTGGGTTGGGAAGATCCCCTGGAGAAGGGAAACGCTACCCACTCCAGTATTCTGGCCTAGAGAATTTCATGGACTGTAGTCCATGGGTTCGTAAAGAGTCGGACATGATTGAGCAACTTTCACTTTCTTTCAAAAAGATAAATTGGGTAGTTTACAGGATCTCCACCAGGGCCTGAAAACTAACCCCAGAGCTTAAGCAGCCAGGAATGAGGCCCAATGTCACGTTTCAATTGGTTTCCAGTGAAGAGATCACTGGCATGAGCCCTGTACTCCAAAAGATTTACTTCCTCCCCTGCAGAATTTGGAGCCTGGAGCTGCTCCCAGCATCACAGCAGTCACTTCCTGGATGCTGCAGAGAAGCTATCCAGCCCATCCTAGTCCAGCTCTTGGCAATTGCTAGGACTCCTGCGGGTATAATGGCTGTGAAGATGGCATGCATGCTCAGTCATGTCCAACTTCTAGAAAACCTCATGGACTGTAGCCTGACAGAGTCCTCTATCCATGGGATTCTCCAGGCAAGAATACTGGAATGGATTGCCATTGCCCTTCTCTAGGGGATCTTCCCTACCCAGGGATTGAACCCAAGTCTCCTGCATTGGCAGGTAGATTCTTAACCATTGAACCACCTGGGAAATCCTGTAAAGATAGCTCACTGCACCAAATAAGACTTCTTGAAACACAGGCAGAGAATTCAGGAGCTGGGCAGCCACAAAGACTGGCAAAATTATCCTTGGTGCCTTTTTAACTTCTTACTTCATAACTTCTCATCTTAGATTTATGCAAAGACCAAAATTCTCTGTACCTTTGTTACTTTTCTAAGTGTTCTCTAGGAGGTAGGAGATTAAATAATTTAATTTCTAAATAATACTTGTTCTTGCTAATTTACATACAGACTGCATGCAGGAGTAAGAATATTAATGACAATACTTTTAAAAGTAAATAAATGATAATGACACAGTATTTAAGATTTACTGCATCTAGCCTCTGTGGGTAACCAGGTATCATCTTTTTTCAAGTGCTCAGAAATCATGGGCATTAAAAGAAGAGAAAATGGAACAGTAATAGTTTGTACAGCTTTCCTTTGGGGATCTTTATTTATTTAGGAGATGAGAGTTTAGAACCTTTCTCCCTTCATCCCTGACCATGCATGATTAGATCCACAGGACAAAATATATGAAATATGAAATATGCTTAGTCATGCAGTTTCTTTACAAGACCATGGCAGATCTGTAATGATGGACTTGGATAATAATAATGCAGAATACATAGAGTGCTCAGGGCACTGCAAGACATCATTGTGAGTCCTTTACGTGAGTTAACTTACGTAATTCACAACTGCCCTAGGAAGAAAGGCTATTATCATTTTGCCTATGAGGACATGGAAGCAGAGAGAGCAAGTTATCCACCCAGGGTTCTACATCTTGTAAGTGGCCAGAGTCAGACTAGAAACCAGAGTCTGACCCCAAAGCCCGAGTCTGACCCACTCACTGTGCGTGTTAGAAAATCATGCACAGTGATCCTATCAGGTTTCCCTGTGGCAGGTCAGAAGTGGCATTCCTGTAGCAGAGGTGCTTTTGCTCTGGCGGCTGGCACTACTCAGCTGAAATGAGAAGCCGTTTTACTGCCACCAGTACAACAAAACATGTTGACCTTTTTTCCCCTCCTCTCAGTCCAATCCCAAAGGCAGGGAGCAATGTGACTACTCAGTGTGAAAAATATCCCAAGCATCTCAACTGATAAATTCTAATGGAGCTCTGACGCCTTTGGTGACTGTTCAGATTCGTTTAGAGCACCAAGCATAAACTGCTTAAATCTTTCACATACAACCGTTCTATTGCCTATTAATTAGAACTGTCTTTTAATTTCATTGGTGCTTCAGAATTAAGTCAATATAGTTACAGGGATAGAATCCCCTGAAGGAAAAATTTGTCTTTATAGGAAGCAAGTGATGTTAAATAGGAAGCAAGAGATGTTAAAAAAAAAAAAACAGCAGAAGCAGAAAACAATAAAACTTCTCATAACATCCCCAAAATACCCCCACAAAAATCTCCCTAAATCATTTGAGGATAAAACTCCATTTTCCTAGCTGCATATTAAAATATGCTGGATGCTAAATCTCCCTGCATATCCTTGCTGTGCCGTGCTGTTGAAGTGTTCTTTCTGTGTCTTCAGCTTCCTCTCTTTGTAACTGATTTCTTCTTCCTACTACGTGAGGGAGCCAGTATCTTCTGACTGTTTACAGACTTTCTAGTCCATCAAAACCGGAAAAAAGAAAATCGTACATCAGTCTTTTCCTTTTGATGGATTGGTTCTATTTTTTATTTCACTGATTAAACATTACCTCATCTAAGCATTTGCATTTTTGGTCACTTTAGCTCTCAGAGTCTCAAGGAACGTCAGCAATTGGCAAAGCCTGGGGAAACTGGAAGCAAGGCAAGAAGTGTTGAATTATCCAGAGGTCCTGAAGGTAGACTTGATTTGACATTTCAGGGGAGATGTTGAATTTGGGCAGTAGAAACATTTGTAACTTTTCTCCCTGACCTTTCAGAGGGACAAAGAGATAGTCAGCAGAGATAGGCAGAGACTTGGTCCTGGGTTGCTGGTGGGTCTGGGGTCCCAGCTTCTCCTGCCCTCTCTGGCCACCCCCAACTCCATTCCCATCCTATGGTCATCTCCCCAACACCCAAATCTCAGCCATAACCCGATTCTCCCTCCCTCTCACCCAAAATGCCATCACAATCATGGTTAATGTCATGAAGTTCCTGATGTCTGTTCATTAGTGGAGGTCTGACTATATGCAATGCAATCTGGATCATGCTGCTTTGAAAAATAATCTTACAAACATGCTCATACCACGACGCATGGCCTATATTTCAAGTCGTATTAGCTCCTTGCTCTCTGGAGTTCTGAGTCAGGCTTTTTATAGTTCACATAACCTAGATTTGTGAGTCATTATGGACAATAAATAGCAATCCCCCTGCTACTGTGCGTCTTGGGATCATTGCCAGGTGCCAGGGCTATTGATGCCGGGGCTTGCTGATGACAAAGGTGCTGTAAAACCCATGGTCATGCGAGGCCTCAGTTTCCTCATCTCTAAAATGAGAGGGTTTTTTAAAAAGATTTCTAAAAGAAATCTCTATCATTTATTTGGAATCAGGGGCTTGTCTCTTGTTTCACTTTTATTCTGAATGAAAACTTTTAAAGCCCTTCATTTTATCTTACATCTAAAACAGCCTCTTCTGTTTCACCATGTTTTCAGGGATGAAGCTCACTCTGAACTGGAAAAGAGGACAGGATACCAAGCTGGTGGGAAATTTTGGATCACATGCGCTGACTCATGGTTCCGAATAGAGAGAGAAAGGGCAGAGCAAAGGGACAAATAAAGAAAGTATCTCTTTGCTGCCAACTGTGCTTCCATCCTCTGAAACATGTTGATGAAGCCCTGGAGACATCATTAATTTCTCTTGCTGCCTTCCTTAAGCCTGAGTGGCCAGCCATGGAAAGATAGGGCTGGCTCTCTGCTGCTGCAGACAACTCTAGTGCTCATCCTGGCCTGGAAGAAACTGAAAGTGAGGTTAATACCCAAGGAATAAGTGAATGTTGGCTGCTGTGGCAACACATTCCAGCAGAGTGGCCACTAGGCTGGTAGGTGGCCCAGGGTTAGACAGCATGACGTTGAAGACACCTCATTTCTCTGACTCTTTGATACTTAACGAAACACCACACATACGCTAGCGCTGCATTTTGTTGGTCTCCCTTGCTTCTTTTCTTGTATAGTGTCTCTGTGTTTTAAGGACCAATTTGGTATTTGCACTTTCTTTTGCATCTCTTCAACTTCCATTCAGCCTCATTTGTTTTCCTATTTCCTAAATTTCCTTTTTTTCTCTACCTATTAAAGCACCTGTCATGGACTCACCCCCAGGGGCTCAAGTGGCAGGTTCCTTAATTCCTTAATTCGTGGAATGCTTAATTTTACTGACACTTTGGGATGGGGCTAGGTTTCCTTAAAAAAGAAAAAAAAATCTCTGATACTGTCTGTGTATATCTCTAATGCTCAAATAATTGAAAAGAGTACTGTTTGAGGAGAGATTGCTTCTAAGGAACAGTACACAAGGAAGAAAATCTGATTTGCCCAAGTGAAACTTCCAACAAATCATGAACTCTGCAAGAAAGAAAAACACCTCTCTGTGGTGACCAAAGTACCATGTCAGCTTAGAAGCTGACATCATAGAAAAGCCTTTGTGCATAAATAGACTGTGTTAATTATATTTATGATTCAGCCTCCCCCCTCCCCTTGTAAGTATCAAGCTATATCCTAGAGGAACAAAAATAAAAGAAGTTGATGTCTACAATATAACTATTAAGGGGGAAATTCACTCCACTGTTATTTGGATGTAATTGGTACTGAGCATGACAATGCACTTGTAATTGGGTCTGTACTTGTTCACTTCAAGGGTTCCATGCTATTTCTACTTGAACCCATTTTTTGATACCGTTCAGCTCAGCAGTGCCAGCTAACTCTTGTTATGTAGTTGAAAAACTGTGGCCATTAAAAATAGGATACGGTGTGATTTTGTTTTGCAGCACTGCATGGAAAATCAGTTGCTGTTCATAACAGCTCTGTGGTTGGTTGATTTAAAGCAGGGGGGTGACTCAGAATTGACAAGCAGACAGTTTGTGAAAAGGGATATTGTATCTTTAAGGCTTTCTGACTGATTGTGTTTAACTGCGCCACGCAGCAGGCAGTAATTAGGCTGTAGCTTCACCGAGGGCTTAAAGCACCAGCTCTGGTTCTCAGTTCTCCAGATTTTTTTTTTTAAGCACAAACATTTTTTTTGGCGGGGGTGGGGAGCGATATGAAGCCATGATTTTTTTTTTTTCAAATAAACCATGAGTGAGTGTATAAGTGAGCAAATGAAAAGCTGACCCCTGAGGCTTCCTGTGTAGACTGTCTCCAGGGACCACTCTGTTCTGATGGACTCTTGGGAGACCAGACGTTCACCCTGGGAAGTGGTGAGAACCCTGATGGGTGTGCAGGAAGCTAGAGAAGGTCAACGTGCTCTTGAGATGAAAGGAAGGCAGTTCTTATAACATGACACGGTTTTTTCTGGCCCAGTTCACAATGTTAATGAGACTAGTTGAAGCCTGCTTCTGAGATTAATAGACAAAGTGCCTAATAATTTTTATTTAGGGGAAAGAGAAATTTTCCTTTACCTATTAAGTAGAAAAGAGAGTATGCTACAGAAACAAAGCAAATAAGCCATTAATTTAAGGAAAACTTTCCATCTACCACTCTGCCTCTGTTTCCCCCAACCACTCCCCCCACCTCACCTCCTTAAAATACTGCTGTGATGAACATTGTCAATTGTTATTATTTGGTAAAGTCCAAGTTTCAAGTTTTTCAGGTGTTTGTTATCACAGAGGAGCAGTTGACAGATTTTACATTGACCTTATAAAAAAATGAACCTTTAATTACTGGTTGACCATGGTAGCTGTCTTCATTCTGAGTCAGGCCATAGGGGCTGAGTCTCAACTAAGGTGCAAGATGCTACAGTAGGTACCATGAGAGATAAAACTGTCCTGGAAATGGATTGTGATCTCGACTGCACTGTGTACAAGCTAAGCTTTTCTTCCTTTTCCTGGTTGTCTGGGTGAGATATTCCATACAGATTTGGGTACCATTTGATTTTTACATTGTTGGGCTTTTTTTTTTTTTCTTTTTTAGTCAATTATTTTTTAAAAAACCTGTCTTTCCCTTCTAACACTTCTGTAGATTACAAACATATAGGGATCACAGACATTTTGGTTTAAAATGATAACTTTTCATATCTGTGGATCATGTCAGAGTTTTGGATGCGCTTTACCTCAAATGATATTGTTTAGTCTCCCTACCCCATTGTAAGGGTAGCAAGGTAGCTGAGAGCACAATGTTGAGATACTCAGGAGCTGGATTTTGAAGGCGGCTGGGGATAGGCATCAGCTTTGCTGGATTTTCGCTCTTTTCACTATAACCTGGTCATATATCCAATCCCAGAATGAAGCATCTTCTAATTTAACAGTAATAGAAATGGGGACTTCCCTGGGGGTCCAGTGGCTAAGACTCTATGTTCCCAATGCAAGGTTCTTTCCTTGGTCAGGGAACTAGATCCCACATGCTACAACTGAGACCTGGTGCAACCAAATAAATAAATTGTATTTTTTAAAAAGAGTAATAGAAACATTTTGTTATCATTTTCTATTTAAAACCTGGAATTCAAAGTCAAAAATAGGTCTCCAGGAGATGCTGATTTTTAAAAGTTGCTTCTATCAGTTTTATGCCAATGTTTGTACTTTCTCTAAAGAGTTTCAAACATTCAGAAGTATTCTATTCTCTTGGTTTTAATTTTTTTTTTTTGGACTGCCTTGAAGATAAATTACTTTAACCTGCAGGCTAAGTTGCATTGACGTATTTATCTTTCCCAACATGCTTTCTCCTAAGGTCAGTCTTTCTTTGAAAGATTTGATTTAAATAAATTATAAATGTGTATCAAAATCTATTTGCTATTAGTGTAAACACATTCAAAATAGATACCACTGTTGCTTTGAAAGAAAGACGAATTCCATTCTATAGTTCAAATTTCAAATGTGCATGTGTACTTTTATACATGTCTGCGTCTAAATGTTGAGGTCAATATTTCTATAAATTCCTAAGGTTGGTTCATTTTGTAGTGCTGATAAATGTTCCTTGGAATTAGGATGTGTAGAAGATCAAAGATTAAATCGCAATTTTTCCCCCAAAGTGACAATGAGCCTAATTTACTGTCAGTTAATGCCAGGTGTTTCTCCCCCTTGTATTAAGTTCTTCAAAACAGTGGCTGCAGAGGACACCATTCACAGAGGCTTAGCACTGGGGAGAAAATGATTACATTAAATCGAATGATATGAATAATTCATGACATCACGTTTTGTAATCCTGGTGTTAAGCATAAAACCAGTGGTTTATTTTTCAGCAAAATGTTTTTGTATCATTTTAGATAGTGCATAATGCAAAACAATAACTGCATACATAATGCAAGAAGGATGGTGGTGAATAGGTCCTTAATAGTGCTTGCAGCATCAACTGGGGTATGATCACAATAAACACATTTTGAGCCAATGCCCATGGGTGCCCATCGCTTGCTGGAATCTTCTGAGTCCAATAGAATGTCTGCCTTTTAATTTGTTTTTGAATATTACACCTGACCTTTACCACAGATCCGAAAGTCAGTCCTTGTATATTGCTAAAACTATGAATCCTTTCATCCTCCTTTCTTTTCAGTATGCTGGGAGGGCAATTCCATTGGGGGTAAAAAGCAGATTTTTAAAATGGTCTTTTATTTTCCAATCTGGAGTTGGAAATTCTAGAAACATCCATAGAGTCTGAACTTAACATTCTTCAATAAAGACCTTAAATCTTCTGGAATAAAATGCCAGTTATTTAGCAATTCAGCCAGGTACCTATTAGGAATGTCATTTAAATCTCTGAGACTAAATAAATGATTCCTTATCTTATGTAAATCTTCTTGCTGTTTCTTAGGGAAAAAAAATCTTTTCTTTGTAATTATCAAAGGAGATTGAAGGTGGCCCTGAAAGCCTTCATGAAGCAATTTCCAGGTCATGTACACTGTAGCAATACCCTAACATGAGTCTGATTATTCTGCCGCTTTTCAGGCTGAAATAATTGTGGACCCAGACCATCTGCGGCTGCCTTTTCCAGCACCTTCCTGTGGACAGCTCCAGGGCACTCTCGGGAAAGCCAGAACGGACTCCTGCTGATTCGCCCACATATTTGTCTTGAATGAAAGAATGGCATGTGCCAGTTGATTTCAAAGCTTTTCACAAACCATCTCCACATTTGAAGTCTCAAGAGTTTATGTCACGCATTTGTATTACTTACAAGTAATTAAATATACCATCGGTGTTTTACAACACAAACACATCTGCTGATAATATTGTAAATAACTTGTATTATTATTTATTCGAAACAATACATTCATAATTAATGGTTGGTCAGGAACCTTGAAATGCTGACCTATTTATAGTAGATATTAATTACCACATATATGAGCAATCGTTTGAAATTCCTTCTTCACAAAAGGATAATCTGGAAGCATGTTCAAGTGTTTTGTTATCTTTATTTACTCTGATCCCAAGAATATTGTTTAAATACCTAGTTATAAAATTTTAAATAGACTGCCAAAATAAGTAGATGATGATAATGTTGTTAGCAAAAAATTAAAAGATGTAGCATATATAGTAGTGCATTATAAGGTCTTGCTGAAAATGTTTGATGGAAAAAAAAGTCTTGATGACCCAATTAAAAGGTGTGGAAATGGGAACACTGCATTTGATTCAATATAGAAATGCTGAGATGCGTGATACATGCATTGTAGCTTGAGATTTGTTCTTCTGTGAAAGAGATATGAATTACCTAGAACTAACAGAAGGCAGAAATCAAACTCTGTAAGGGTACTGGTATTTTTCCCTAAAGTACAAATTTTATGTTAAAAATCCAAAAGAAGGCTTCCCTAGTGGCTCAGTGGTAAAGAATCTGCCTGCCGATGCAAGAGACACGGATTGGATCGCTGGTACCGAAGATCCCACATGCCTCAGTACAGCTAAACCTGTGCATCACAACTAACGCGCCTGTGCTCTAGAGCCCGGGAGCCACAACTGCCGAGCCCACATGTGTAGCTACTGAAGCCTGTGCGCCCTGGAGCCTGTGCTCTGCAACAAGAGAGCCGCGGTGATTAGAATCACGTGCTCCATAACCAGAGTGTAGCCCCCACTCGCTGCAGCTAGAAAAAGTCCGTACAGCAACAAAGACCTAGAACAGCCAAATATAAAAAATAAACAAACTTATAAAAAGATCCAAAAGAGAATCCTGTTGTTTAATACTATGCCACCGTTGAGTATCAATAGAAGTTGGTTCCCACCTCCACCTTTCTTATTCCTACAATTGTTTCTAAAATTACCAATTTAAGGGTGACTGGTGGTGATGATGCAATCACTTCATCACTGAAGACCTGCTCATCATGGTCCTGACTGCCCCTACGCAGCTGCACAGCTGCTCTATTAGGGGACAAAGATCTCTGAGTTCTCTCCTCCCCATTTCTTATCTACATTTATGGAAACGGTAACTTCTTTTTGGTACAATCTATCAAAAAGAAGAGAATTGTGCATAACGTAATTTCAATTCTGAATACAGAGGATGATGAAAACACTGCTAAAATGAAAATCTATGGGTCCCTGTAGCAAATATTTCCATTTTTTTCTGTATATACATAGCTATGCTGCATGGCATAAAACAAAACACAAGTTTCAGTGCCAATGTGACCACTTATCAGCTGTGTGAATTTGGGAAAAATCAGTGAGTAACTCAGAACTTCAAATGCCTCCTCTGTAAAATGGGAATACAGAAGCTAGCTGGGGTTTCCTACAGGAAAAAAAAATGAAATGATGCACAGGGGAATATTCTATAATAATTCTCTATGGAAATAATTATATTTAGCTATTTAAAGAATTTCTTCTTTGTCAATTAATAGATTATTAAACAGTGCCTTAAAATATAAATTTGTTCTGAAAGCAAAACACAGAAACCCATTGGGAGGTTCATCTATATGTTTAAACTTTTAAGACCACCAAATCAGTGATGTGGGCTTTCATGGGTGTCTGGCTTTCTCACACTTTAATGCATAACCTTGAAAGGGATAAAAGTTGCTGAGTTGGCTATTTCTCTGCCTTCCCCAGAACATATGTCAATGGAGCAACAGAGAATTAGCTGTAGCAAGAAGAAGGATGGTTGAGTGGAAGTTTGTTCAATAATTAATCCGCTGAGTAACTGTATGAATATTTGATAAATATTTAGTCAACTCTGTATCATGCAGCATTGGTTGCATACCAAAGAATTTGCAAAGGTAAAAACTGCCAGTCACAGGCATCAAAGATCTGAAGATTTCAAGCTCACAAGCCAGAGATGTGCAAATTATTCCACATAATAGAAGCCCCAAAATTTACATCCATGACTATCCACATGATATTTTGGAAAGGGTGATAGAAGGCCATTACTTTATTCTCCACAGTTCTTTTAATGTGTATTTGGCATCACATTTTAATTTAATAGCTGCCTGAATGCTTGTGTGTGTGAGGTACAATATTCTGAAGCATCCATGGAATGGAATTGTAAAAGAACAACCCAGTGTCCTCTCGAAATTCATTCTGTGGTGCTAGGAAAGCACTGGTGGCTGATGCACTGCTCTCAACTGAATGGAAACGGAATTTGCTTCAGTATCTAGAGAACAGACATTTGAATTCACCTTAATAAACATTTATTAATTCCTTGGGATGCCTAACCACTATGCACAAAGAGACGCTAACCTGTGTGAATCTTTTTAGTGCAAGATATGTAAAAATTAAGTCAGTGTAGCAAAAATGAGTAAGTAAAAATAAGAAGATGATCTCTGATTGCTGGAAAGATTATCTTTTATAGTGAACATTTTGAAGTTTTCATTTTACTATTTGATCACTCACACACACATCGTGTTAGGTTATGAATTCTTGGTGAAATCCTCGCAAATCTTTAAAACCTCTCCAGAAAGCTCAGCATTTCCTTCTGTAGTGGGACCCACATCACCTTCGGTTAGTCGTAGGCCCTCTGCTTTCCTGGGAGTGGGTGTGAATACTTACAAAGAGAAGGTACAAGTGCCTGCTCCTCTTGGCACCCCCTGCTGGCCACAGGAGCGCTAATGATGGCTCCACAGAGGCCTCATCTTCTCTCTTCCAGTCCATGTGAACCGTTGCCATGGTAGCCACAGCAATAAAAAAAAAGAAAAAGAAAGGAAAAAATGGGAGCCTGGGGCTGCAGCATATGAAAGAGACATGACCCCAAACGAGGCACTGGAATGGAATGCCTCTAGGATTTCCCCTCGAACACAAAAGATTGATCTTGCAGGAAACTATTCTACTTGGATTTATTCACAGGAACCATGTTTTATTCCTTAATTATGGTTCCTTCTCCATTCCCCATACTTTGATTCTCTGTTTCCTTACTATTCTCCTCTTTTAAACGTGACAAATAAAGTGAAAAGAGACTGAACAATGGTAGAAAACAGAGATAGTAAGAAGTGTTGACAACGTAAGGACCAGTTTATAGATCAGGTGACTTACTCTTGGTGAGATGGCAATGCTCCCCAACTGCTCTACAGATAAAATGCAAATCCTGTCAGAAATCCAGCTAGCTTCATTGCTGGAATTGGCAAGCTGGTTCTAAAATTCATATAGAATTGCAAGAGATTCAAAAAGGTCAAAACCATCTTGAAAAAGAATGAAATTGGAGGACTTACACTTCGTGATTTCAAAACTTAACAACAAAGCAACAGTAATCAAGACAGTGTGGAACCAGCATATAAATAGGTGGAATAGAACGAAGAGTCCAGAAATAAACCCATGTGTCCATAGTCAACTGATTTGCAACAAGGATGCTGAAACGATTGAATGGACAAAAGTCATTTGAATAAATGGATAGCCACCTGAAAAAGAATGAATTTTCACCCTTACATTGTACACAAAAATCATTCATAATAATTCAAAAACTTAAATGGAAGAGCTAAAACCATAGAACTCTTAGGATTAGACATATCAGGACCTTGGATCGGGCAGTGAATACTTCGATATGATATTAAAAGCACAAACCACAGTGATAAGATAAATTGGGCATCATGTAGGTTAAAAATATTTATATTTCAGAAAACACTATCAACAAAGTGAAAAATGGTATGAAATATTAATATGTCATATGTCTAATATTAGGTTTGTGTCTGGAATATATAAAGAATTCTTACAATTCAATAAAAAAAGACAAATAATCCAATTAATGATGGGCAAAGGACCTGAACAGACATTTCTACAAAGAAGATAGAAAAATGGCCCAAAAGCCCCTGAAAAGATGCTCAACAGTATTAGCAATCATGGAAATGTGAATCAAAACTACAGCTAGGTGTTATTTCACACCAACTGGTACACCAAGAATAAAAAAATGTAACGGGTGTCGGCAAGGATGCATAGAAATTAGAACCCTCATCACTTGCTTGTAGAAATGCAAAATGATGTGGCCACTTCAGAAAACACTCTGGCAATTTCTTAAATGGTTAATATACACCCAGAGATTCTACTTCCAGGTATATTCCCAAGAGAATGGAAAACATGTGTCCACATAAGAACTTGTACAGTAATGTTTATGGCAACACTATTCAGAGTAGCCTCAGTTCAGTTCAGTTCAGTCGCTCTGTCATGACCGACTCTTTGCGACCCCATGAATCACAGCACGCCAGGACTCCCTGTCCATCACCAACTCCCGGAGTACACTCAAACTCATGTCCATTGAGTAGGTGATGCCATCCAGCCATCTCATTCTCTGTCGTCCCCTTCTCCTCCTGCCCCCAATCTTTCCCAGCATCAGAGTCTTTTCTAGTGAGTCAACTCTTCTCATGAGGTGGCCAAAGTATTGCAGTTTCAGCTTTAGCATCAGTCCTTCCAATGAATACCCAGGATTGATCTCCTTTAGAATGGACTGGTTGGATCTCTTTGCAGTCCAAGGGACTCTCAAGAGTCTTCTCCAACACCACAGTTCAAAAGCATCAACTCTTCGGCGATCAGCTTTCTTCACAGTCCAACTCTCACATCCATACATGACCACGGGAAAAACCATAGCCTTGACTAAATGGACCTTTGTTGGCAAAGTAATGTCTCTGCTTTTTAATATACTGTCTAGGTTGGTCATAACTTTCCTTCCAAGGAGTAAGCGTCTTTTAATTTCATGGCTGCAATCAGCATCCACAGTGATTTTGGAGCCCCCCACAATAAAGTCTGACACTGTTTCCACTGTTTCTCCATCTATTTCCCATGACGTGATGGGACCAGATGCCATGATCTTTGTTTTCTGAATGTTGAGCTTCAAGCCAACCTTTTCACTCTCCTCTTTCACTTTTATCAAGAGGCTTTTTAGTTCCTTTTCAGTAGCCTCAAGGTGCAAAAAATCTAAACATCCATCAAACAATGAACAAATAAATGAAATCAATAGGATGGAATATTATTCAGCCATGGAAAGGGATGGGGTACTGATGCATTTACATGAGTGAACCTTGAAAACCTGGTGCTAAGTGGAATAAGCCAGGCACAAAAGGCTACATATCCTGTTCATACAATTCTGTTTAAATGAAATGTCCAGAAGAAGCAACTCTATAGAGATACAAAGTAGATTAGTGGTTACTTAAGCCTGGAGGGGATGAAGGATACACAGGTGGTATTACAGGCTTTCTTTTGAGATAATAAAAATATTCTAAACTTGGCCATGGTGATATTTGCCCATATCTATGAATATGCTAAAAAAAAACCATTGAAATGTACATTTTAAATGTGTGAATTAAATGTTATTTAAATTAGGTCCTAATAAAGCTGTTTACAATAATGAAATGACTTTTACAACTTTAGGATCAGTTTATAGCATAGAGGGCCAGCTCTCATCCAAACTGTGTTTGTGTTTCCACCACCTTTCTTAGCCCCCTCCTATGGATTTCCTTGATTTGTGAGCAGCTGCCTCCCCTACTGCCCATCATAGGTGCTGAAATCCTTAGTCTATTTTTATGTCTCCAGATACGTAGAGCTATCGGCACTTGACTTCTTCTTGTCTAAGAACTCGATAGTGTGTGCTCAGTCACTCAAGTCATGTCCAACTCTTTGTAACCCACTGGACTGTAGCCTACCAGGCTCCTCGTGGGATTTTCCAGGCAAGAATCAAGGAGTGGGTTTCCATTTCCTTCTCCAAGGGATCTTTTGGGAGCAAACTCAAGTCTCTGTGTCTCCTGCATTGATAGGCAGATTCTTTACCACTGAGCCACCTGGGAAGTCCTCGTATACAGAATATATTGTAATAAACATAATATTTGCACGGGCAACCCTTGAGAGTTGGACTGTGAAGAAGGCTGATCGCCGAAGAATCGATGCTTTTGAACTGTGGTGTTGGAGAAGACTCTTGAGAGTCCCTTATACTGCAAGGAGATCCAACCAGTCCATTCTAAAGGAGATCAATCCTGGATGTTCATTGGAGGGACTGATGCTAAAGCTGAAACTGCAATACTTTGGCCACCTCATGCGACGAGTTGACTCACTGGAAAAGACTCTGATGCTGGGAAAGGTTGGGGGCGGGAGGAGAAGGGGACGACAGAGAATGAGATGGCTGGATGGCATCACTGACTCTGTGGACATGAGTTTGAGTGTACTCCGGGAGTTGGTGATGGACAGGGAGGCCTGGCGTGCTGTGATTCATGGGGTCGCGGAGAGTCGGACACGACTGAGCGACTGATCTGATCTGATTAATTTTAACTACAAAACTATACTTTATATGCGGATAAAGGAGTAGAAAGAGGACTAAGTTTATAATTAAAAGGCTGAATTCAAATTTTGACTCTCTTTATTATGCTGTGTTTTCTTTTTCTTACCATAGCCCTAGCCCCTAGAATATAGGTTGAAAAATAGTAGATACTTGACAAATAAGTTTCTAAGAATAATGCATATTATATGTATAAGAGATACAAATGTAACTCACTTAAATGTAAAAGGCACATTATACATATAAAGTATAGAATCATAAACTCTCGTCTAGAGGGTGCAATTGCAGAAAACCAGGAATTTGAAAATATAAGATCACTAAGACATAGGATTTGCACTTATTGTGAGTGTAAACACTAATAAAAAAAAGTAGACTGACTTTGAGGAAGTCCAAGGAACACAGGATTAAAGGAGACTCAGTGATGGCGGCTTGATGTAGAAGCATGGTTCCCAGCGGTGATCACACGAGAGAGTCCCCCTCGGGAAAATCGTTCAGCACCCAGGAGCCGGTTCCACATCCACAGACATTCTGACTTCGTTGGTCTGTGATAAGACTTAGGCATGGATATGTTTTAAAACTTCTCCACCTAATTTTGATATGCTAACAAGATTATGTGTCATTAGGATAAGGGAAAATATAGACTGTAAAAAGATGCAGTTATGTTGGAACTGCATTGTTCACATACTGATTGAGTCATCTTGGGAAGTTACTTATTATCTTTAGCCTTCATTTCTTCACCTTTAAGATGGGGATAATACCTGTTTCATAAAGATTAGGTGAGATGACACGAATACTGTTCCTAAAAGAGTGGTCACTCTAAAGTTAATACCGGTTGCATCCTCGTACATCACTGCACCGTGCTCCTTTTTAATCTTTGTTGTTTTTCAGTAGCTAAATCCAACTCTTTGCAACCCCATGGACTTCAGCACGCCAGGCTTTCCTGTCCTTCACAGTCTCTCAGAGTTTGTTCAAACGCATGTCCACTGAATCAGTGATGCCATTCAGCCATCTCATCTTCTGTTGTCCCCTTCCCCTCTTGCTTTCAATCTTTCACATCACCCGGGTCTTTTCCAATGAGTCAACTCTTTGGATCAGGTGGCCGAAGTATTGAAGCTTCAGCATCAGTCCTTTCAATGAAAATTCAGGGTTGATTTTCTTTAGCATTGTCTGTCATGAGAAAACCTATAGCCATTGGGATGGATGAGAGAGAAATAAGTGAGTAATGGGCCAGTATTATTTCTTTCTGGATTTGATGGCACAATAGCATTATTATTGGTAGCACATAAATTCATCTAATTAATTTTTTTTTTTTTTTACTGGTTGTGCAGAGTTCTCCCAGTAAGCAGATATGGAAAATAACTGAGGGGTCATCTGAGGCCAGTATCATGCTATCTTGAGTCACTCTGGTTAAAGGAAACTCATTTATAGAGTTTTAAGAAACTAGCACAACTTTTTCTGTGTGCAAGTTTCCAAGTCCTAGAATTCCATTAAAATTTTCCTGCTCATATCTAGTATAGTGCCTGGCATGTAATCAATGCTCAAGATATATTTTTAATTGAATTGAGTTTTGAGATAGTTTCTCTTTTTTTTTCTTTTGCTGACAGTTTTGTTTTCCTCACTGTTCTACCTGGTTGTCTTCCAAGTTTTACAGATGGAAACTGTACTGAGCAGTAAAAATCCAGGTAACTATTGTTAATGGTAGCAATGCTAGGGTCATGCCCCTTCGCTCTTCAACATTAATTTTACTTTTTGGCTCCATTTACTTGATTCTTTAATGCCTGTTTTACCCAGCCATTTTGTTCCTACTTTGAGACCATCTGGCATGCATTCCTTCTTTCCTACTTATATCTTTGTGTATATATCTCTTCAAATCTCAAAATATCTCTGGATTATCACCTATTTTCTCTTCTTTCCTTATCAAGAGAATAATCTCCCCCCTCCCACCATTGCCAGGTCTAAAATCCTTCTGGGACTCTCCCAACTTTATCCCCACTCCTCTTGTCTCTGGGAGCATCAGCTGGTCCTTGTAAGAATGAAACACTTAATCTTTAAAATATCTTTCCACTGGTGTCTCCTCTTGTGCCTTCAGATGTATCTAGGTTTCTCTTATTTTACACACACACACACACACACGTTCAAAATCACTCAAAATTCTTTCAGCCTTTATACCCACATTAAGTTCAACCCAGTAACTCAGTGTTCAGTTGTGTCCTACTCTTTGCGGTCCCATGGACTGTAGCCCACCAGACTCGTCTGTCCATGGAATTCTCCAGACAAGAATACTGGCGTGGATTGCCATTTCCTACCTCAGTGGATCTTCCTGATGCAGGGACTGAACCCATGTCTCTTGCATCTCCTGCATTGACAGGAGGATTCTTTACCACTAGCACCACCTATTTTTCTCTTGACATCCTCTTGTCGTTATGCTTTGCTCCCTTTATTTAAACTGCAGTATAGTTTATAGGTAGGTGTACAGCAGTTTATATATAGGTATATATACCTATATATAGCATAGATATACTATAGTATATATTGTATCAGTTCAGTTCAGTCCCTCAGTCGTGTCCGACTCTCTGCGACCCCATGAATCACAGCACGCTAGGCCTCCCTGTCCATCACCAACTCCCGGAGTACACTCAAACTCATGTCCACAGAGTCGGTGATGCCATCCAGCCATTCCGTCGTCCCCTTCTCCTCCCGCCCCCAACCTTTCCCAGAATCAGAGTCTTTTCCAGTGAGTCAACTCGTCGCATGAGGTGACCAAAGTACTGCAGTTTCAGCATCAGCATCAGTCCTTCCAATGAACACCCAGGATTGATCTCCTTTAGAATGGACTGGTTGGATCTCCTTGCAGTATAAGGGACTCTCAAGAGTCTTCTCCAACACCACAGTTCAAAAGCATCGATTCTTCGGCGATCAGCTTTCTTCACAGTCCAGCTCTCACATCCATACATGACCACGGGAAAAACCATTGCCTTGACTAGACGGACCTTGGTTGGCAAAGTAATGTCTCTGCTTTTTAATATACTATCAAGGTTGGTCATAACTTTCCTTCCAAGGAGCAACCTATACCTATATTTAGTATACTTTTTGGCTTCATTTGTGTATATATATAGAGAGAGTGTAGGTATACAATACAGTGATTCACAATTTTTAAAGGTTGTATTCAACTTACAGTTATTTTAAAATACTGGCTAATTCCCCATGTTTTACCCTCGTAGATTATTTTATACATAATAGCTTGTATTTTTTAATCCCCTGAAGAAAATGGCAACCCACTCCAGTATTCTTGTCTGGAGAATCCCATGGAGAGAGGAACCCGGTGGGTTACAGTCCATAGGGTCACACAAACTCGGACACGACTGAAGTGACTTAGCATATAGGCACCCCTATCTTGCCCCTGCCCCTTCCCTTCTCCCCACTGGAAACCACTACCTTGTTCTTTGTATCTATTCTGTATGTCTGACTGCTTTTATGGCATATCCACTACTTTGTTGTGTTTTTTAGATCCCATATATAAGTTATATCATACAGTATTTATCTTTGTCTGACATTTAGCTTAGCATGATACCCTCCAAGTCCAACCATTGTGCTGCAAATTCTTTCTTCACTTTTGTGATTCCAATTCCTTTCTTTCCTTATTTTACTTCTTTCTTTGTCTATAGTTCGGTCAAAATTGAGTCGATTCTTATTTTTATTTAATTTTCTCACTCTATATCTTTGTGTAGAATTTATTTTTTTCTAACAATGTCAAGTATCAATCGCATGTACCATTCATTTAAAAAATTTATTCATACTCATTGACCTAGTTGCTCATTTAAAACACAAACATAACATGTTCATGATTATGAGAATGAAAATTAGTGACCTGTCTGTAAAGTTAATTTTCTGATCTTCAGTACTGCCTGCTGCACTTTATCACGTATGTGCTGTGTGCTAAGTCGCTTCAGTCGTGTCATGCCCTCCCCAGGGGATATTTCTGACCCAGGGATCCAACCAGCTGTCTCTGGCATTGGCAGGTAGGTTCTTTACCACTAGTGCCACCTGGCAAGCCCAGGATTTCATCACAATTTCCAGCAACATGTCAATAGCCAAGCTAGTTCTCTTGCTCCCAAAACCAATTTCTGCCAATGCGTCTCATCTCTTTGTGACTTGCCTTGGTTGCCTGGCTCACCCCTTATCTCTTCCTCTCTTCACATAATGTGTTCATCTGATTTCTCTTTTATCACCCTCATTTCTTCCTTCTCTCCTCATGAGCACTCTAGTATAAAGTTCTTGTCTATAATAGAATGTGAGTCTCTAATTGATTTTTTGGACAAAGGCTTTCCTCATCTGAGTCTTCTGGCACATAATTTTCAACTTTTCTCCCACAAATACAAGCTCTGTCTTCTCTTCAAAAGTATTGCTGTTGTTCAGTCGCTAAGTCTTGTCTGACTCTTTGTGACGCTATGGACAGCAGCACACCAGGTTTCCCTGTGCTTTACCATCTCAGGGAGCTTGTTCAAACTCAAGTCCATTGAGTCGGTGATGCCATCCAACCATCTCATCCTCTGTTGCCCTCCTTCTCCTCCTGCCTTCAACCTTTCCCAGCAAAAGGGTCTTTTCCAATAAGTCAGTTCTTCACATCAGGTGGCCAAAGTATTGGAGCTTCAGCTTCAGCATCAGTCCTTCTAATGAATATTCAGTGTTGATTTCCTTTCTATTACAATAATAAACATCTTCAAACTTCTGTACCATCAGTCAGTACCCTGCTTCTTCTTCATCTAAATAAACCATCCACTTTAGGTGGTTATAATGTCCAGATTCGTCAAAGAGATTTCTGAATCTGTCTTCCATGTGCTAAACCTACCCTTCCTTGAAGCTCAGGTTCAAGTCCCTCGGTAGTCTTAGCCCTAACTAACCACCGTATCCTTACCTGAGTCACAGAGCAGGTACTGGCTGACACTTGTTTGCAGTAAGCCCCTCGTATATGTAACTGTTAGAATCACGTCCTGCCTCTAGGACAGAATATAAGCTGTTTGCTGGTAGGGAACATACATGTGCCATATATGCTGTGGGCAGAATATCCATAGTCTCACTGCCAGAGAGTGAGAGTCAAAAGAGCATGTGTTGACACTGGTGATTTTTCATTTTTAAACTTCAAGTAGCATAAAAACTAAATGTAAATTGTGAGCATTGCTGATTAGCCTGTTTTCTGGAGTGAATAATAATGAGTGTTTTGATAATGCCCTGATAACGTAAAAGAAAGTGTGAAAGAGAGAGCTAGAGAGAGGAAGAGAGGGAGAGAGAACATGAGAGACGCCGAAAGCAAGGACTACATTTCTTATTTGCTTAAATGGAGAAACTAAGATATTTGATCTTTTGACTTCCTCGAGCATAATAATCAATATAATATTTTCAGAAATAATGCATATAAGTGAAAGTTGCTCAGTTGTGTCCGACTCTTTGCGATTCCATGGACTATATAAACCATGGAATTCTCCAGGCCAGAATACTGGAGTAGGTAGCCATTCCCTTCTCCGTGGGATCTTCCCAACCCAGGGCTTGAACCCAGGTCTCCTGCATTGCGCGTAGATTCTTTACCAGCTGAGCCACGAGGAAAATAATGCACAGAGCCTGCTAAAAGTAAGCACATTAAAATGCTTCGATAGTATTGCAACACTGTTGTCTAGTGATTACATTTCATCTCCTGTGGGAGTGGCTTTCTTTATTTTTGTTACCCAGCCCAGTCCTGCTCAGATCCTGAGTGCTCATAGTCTCTTGGCAATTGACAGTTAAAAGGCACATGTGTGTCTGTGTTAAATGCATATGGAAGAAAATCAGCCAAAAATGGTACTAGAAGGAACAGAGTAGGTGAGAACATTTTGCTTGTGGTGTCTGCTTCCCTAGGCTCAGTGGGTAAAAGAATCTACCTGCAATGAGGGAGACCTGTGTTTGATTCCTGGGTTGGAAAGATCCCCTGGAGGAGGGCATGGCAACCCACTCCAGTATTCTTGCCTGGAGAATCCCTATGGACAGAGGAGCCTGGTGGGCTACAGTCCATGGGGTCACAGAGTCGGACATGTCTGAGTGACTAAGCACAGTAGTCTGCCAAGCTGCTTGTCTTCTTTCATTTTTTTTAAAGATTTTTTTTAATATGGACAATTTTCAAAGTCTTTATTGAATTTGTTACAATATTGCTTCTGTTGTTTGTGTTCTGGTTTTTTGGCCTTGACTTGTGTGGGAATCTTAGATCCCCAAACTGGGATTGAATCCACACTTCTCCTACATTGGAAGGTGAAGTCCCAACCACTGGACCACTAGGGAAGTCTGTCTCCTTGTCTTCTTTCTCTTCCTACATTTTCACCCCAGAACATCTTCTTTCAGGTTGGATCAGAATCCGTTTTCTTTTATCTGGTCCCACTCTGTTATACGTACTGTGGTCACTCAGTCGTGTCTGACTCTTTGCCACCCCATGGTCTGTCCGTGGAATTCTCTAAGTAAGAATACTGGAGTGGGTAGCCATTCCCTTCTCCAGGGGATCTTCCAGACCCAGGGATCGAACCAGGGTCTCCTGCATTGCAGGAAGATGTTTTACCATCTGTGTTACCAGGGATTAGTTTACACTTACTACCTTGTTTCTAATCTGGGAGCAAGCCATCTATTACCTTCTCTGATTTCTCATAATTCAACCGGAATAAGATCCAGTGCCCAAGGGCCATTAAAACCTCACAGAAATTATGTTATCTTCCCGCCTCACCCTCAACACTCCAAGGAGGGGTCCTAGCTTGGCGCCTCTGTCCTGAGGCCTGGTGGGTGCTGGCCCCCCAGAAACTGACCCCGGAGGCTGGAAACAGTGTCCATCTGAGACGCGTGGGTCCTTCAACCACCCTCGCCACGGACAGGCGTTGTCCAAACAAATCCGCTCCACTGAAGGGAATCACAGCTTACTAATGTCTTTTCACCTTTCTTTTAAGCACCAAAAAACTAGAATTTATACATCCTTGAGTTGACTAGACATTTTCCTCATGACAAAGTGGTGCAAATAAATATGAATCCTAAAACATTTCAGTTTGATTGATAATATGGTACAGCTCCTGGATTTTTGTCACTAGGAACTGTTTTTATTGGCTTTCTCCTCTGGGATCTTAACATCCAACCATGAATGATAAGGCATCTTTCCCCCCATCACCCAAAAAGAAAATTTGAGCACTTTATGCTTACTGGGAGGGGCAGAATATAATTAATTCATGGTTTTAACGTGCAGGGAACTTACTCTGTCTCTAGGAAATAAATGACATCCCAGGTGGTAATATGCTTGCTGCTTGAATGACTTACTGTCTCTGCTTTTTTTGCCTAATCACCCTCCTGACCTCCGTATCTGACCCTCATCTCACCCCCCACCCCCTCAGGATTCACTAACTGAACAGGGATCTTAAAGGTATTCTCCAAGAGCGCACAGGGGTTGTGAGCTTGCTTTCAGAAGCTTTTATTTTCACTTTTAAGGTTTATTAATCGAGTGTTTGAAATCTTGACCTTAGTATCATTGTTCTTATCATAGAGTTCTTTGACTTATCTAGAAATATTCATATATTTTCTGCACACATATTTGGTTACATTTTATTCATTAGTGTATATCTTTGCTTGGCTTAAAATATATGAAAAAGATCTTTAGATTTTTGAAGAGGGCTATTAAATTAGGTGGAGTAATTAATAATTATGGAATGAACGTATAAACAAGATAAAAAATAAAATGTTTTTTATTGAAGGTTAGTTTCATTTCTATGAATGAGTAAAAAAATATGCAGACAAACTTTTAATTATTCTGGATAACCAATAACTGGTGATGTGGAGAAGACATTTTCATGTGAATTAAATATAATCAATTTCAGGCTATATACACATAAGTAGTAATATATGCATGTAGTGATGAACGGAGTTTTTAAACTATCTGATTTAATTTGCTCTTAAACTACTTTAAATTTTCTGTTTAGTGGTAGATATACTTTGCTCAGATGTTAATAGCGATATAAGAGTTGGGAACAAAAGGCTTTGATCCGTTCTCTGTTTTCTTATGAGTTTGAACATCAACATGCAAATGTCTATACCTTTTGTTCCTGAGGCAGTCTGGTTTATTCCTACTTGGTGGGCAGCTGCTGTGGACATTGGTGTCCTGGAATATGAAGAAAATGGTTCTCTAGCATGTGCTGTTGTTTTTCATGTGGGCATCCATTTAAAATTCTTATGGCTCTCCATCTCCTACCCCCACCTTGAGAAGCAAAATGCATTTAGCTCTGAGCTGAAGAGACTGTGGCTGGAGCTAGCATCTCCTGGATCACACCAGCATATACACACACGGTCATTGTTTCCGTGCTTCCCACGGCAGCTTTATATAATAACACAAGCCGCGTCAAAGAGGCAAGCCTGTAATATTAGGTAAAATCTAATTTCAGTTTGGTTATCATATAGTGTTCATTTCCCTAAGGGAGGGAAAAAATTAAATTTGTAAGCTTAAGATTCCAGCTGAAGGAGCAGAAGATATGAAAGGCTTTCCTTTGCCTTTTATTATTCACTTTATGAATTAGCCTTAGTTTACTTGTTTCGATCGCTGTCGACATATTTCTGAATACTATTAGCATAGCAATCAGGGCTGTTCTCAGGTTATTGAATGGTGTGTTGACTTCCGAAATAAATAGATATGCAGTGTGAAGGGCGAGCTGTCACTTTAGGAGAGCTTTCCTGATCTAAATTAAAAGGCACTTCTAATTGAAAACTGTAATAGCAGGAGGGTTAGGGAGACAATGAAACTGCTCAGTCCCTTTCAATTTTCACAGGATTCTGTTAGTGAATGTAGGAGAAAAAGTAAAATGAAAATATTAAATTACAAATCGCAATTTAAGTAGCAATATTAAATTATACCTAAATAGCCATATTGCTCTGAAGCCATTTTAGATGTTTGATTTAAAGGCTTTCAATGCATCTGAGTTTTTCCTGTAATATCTTGAGTTACCTGTTTTATTACTTAGCATATAATTCTATGTTTGCACCAGCAAATGCATCTTTATTTATGAAATAAGAAATCAGTCTTGAAGGAGTCCAGATTTTGTGGTGTGATCATTAATTCTGGGTTCCATTAGCATTTGTGTGTCTTTTATGAAACCTGAAGGGATATGTCCAGACTAGAGAACCTCAAAGTCAGGACAGTTTTCTAAAATCTGAGATAATCATTCAGGAGTTAGCTATGCAAAATGTTTTCATAAATTTACATAAAATCAGTTATGAACTTAAGTATTAAATGAAATTATTAGCTATTTCAGTTATATGAATAGCTACCAGCTGTTTGAGTCTATATATTTTGGTCCTTTAAGGGTTAACAATTGAAGCCCGTCTATAGCTCATTTCTATAGTAACAGCAAGACGGAGACTTTTTATGGGCACCTAATAATTAGAAAGTGCTAGAAGGTATAACAATATAATGAATCAAAACTGATAGACTTGTGAGTTTCCATAGAAACATGTATAATTATGATAATCGGTCCCTGGCGTACCCTCAGAATTGTATACATTCAGTTAAATGCAATAAACATTAGGCACTATTTAGTGAGCTGTGATGCAGATTAACAGTGTGAGATATGGGGAAGCTATGAATAAAATTGCTGTACAGTTTATCTCAAACTAATTTCCCAGATTGCTTTAATAGATGTAGTGTGTGCATGTGAAAAATTGGAAGTGTATTTTTGTTAGTGGTAAAGCTAACAAAGATAATATTTCATAAAGTGGCTGGCTGATTGTTAATTTCAGCGTAGATCAAAATGGGCTGCAGCACATTAGTCAGGGCAGGAGCCCAGGGCCTCAGAGCACGTGGCAGTTTGGACCTCCCTTTGCTGATTTATCTCAGAAGTAAATTATAAATCTTTTTATGGCTTTCCATTTTTCTTTCACCTTCTCTCTCCCCTCCTCTACCGCCCCATTTCAGGGAGACTTTTAGCAGCCCTGTTATGGCAAGACCAAATCACAGAGGGGAATGTCCTCCAGTTCTAATCCAGGGAAAGGCAACAATTCCTTCTGGCTCCTTTGCACACCTAGGTTTTAATTTTCTTTCAGCTTCTAGATTTCACATGTACTGGGCCTTAGCACCAGCAGAGGCCCATGAAACAGCCAGAGTTCCATTGTAAAGTGGTATAAATAATCATATGTGCTATTCATTGTGTGTGTGGGAGCAATAGGGGAGGTGGTGTACCAGACTTTTAATATTATTTTATTGGATTGTTTTCTTTTTCTTTGCTGAGAAAGTCACACACCTGTTTGGAAGATCCCAGACTGTTCTTGAGGGGAATAAAAGGGCCTGGAGAAGGTGATGTGGGCTGAGAGTTGTGGGAGAATATTCTCACCGACAGAGTTGAATGGAGAAAGATGCTTTCAAGCCCATGCCCATGTGTGTGTGTGTGTGTATTTATCTGTATTGCCGTCCTCTGCCAATGTTCAGTAACCTGCCAAGCACATTTCACGAGAGACACCTGGCTTTTCCCTGATGCGGGAAGAGCATGAGAATCCAGATATGTATGTGAGAGATGGAAGAACCTTTATTCTGGAGCCAAGATTAGGGATGGAATGATACAAATGTACTGCCTTATCTCTTGAACCAACTTTAAAACAATAAAATAAATGAAAGCCTTCTGGGGGAGAAATGTTTTTCCTAGGCAGCTTCAGGGCTTCTCTTGGAACTGACAGTTGGGCTGGGGAGGTCTTTTCTTCTGACTCAAGGCTGCCACAGTCTTCCTCACAGGGGAGCCTTTTAGCGGCCTGGCCACATAGATGAAGCTTTTCTTTTCTCCTTTGTGATCCTGTTACTTTCTAATGCTATAATGGTGCTCTACAAAAGAGTCTAGTTCCTGCCTGGCAGGAGTTGAAGTGCTGAGGGTGTGGGGGAGGGAGGTTGGCTACAGTGTCTCAATGTGCAGAACTTGCCACCCCCCTGTTTCTAAGATTCCTTGTCTTCAAAAAACCAGTGGAAGACTTTTCCATTTCTCTCTTTTATCCATGGCAAAAACATCTAGATTAAATGGATGGTAAATAAATGAAACATGGTATATAATTTTGCTTCTTTGAAGCTCATCTCACTTATCTTTATCTTTTCTTTTAATCAAACCTTAGCATTCTTCTTCCTTCACAACTCAATTCAGTGACATTTGGCATATACCATTTATCCCAACATTTATGGTACCATGCCACTGTGTCTATGCATTTTTATAGCTTGTTTTATATACACATATGTGAATATATTAATGAATTATTCAACAAATAGGCAGCCAGGATCCACTTAACAAGCATGTACACATATGCACGCATAACACACCTAAACATTTATTGACATTATATTTGCTTGTACATGTATGAATGACAACTCAATCCCAGATTATTGCTTTTTACAAGACTCCTCCAGTACTTATTATGGTAAATTGTGAATATATGTTACTAAGCATTACATGACTATGATATTTTATCTCCACATAAAGCAGTCATTTCTCTGTACAAAAATGAGAAACAATACCTTTCTGGCAGCTGAAGATATACTTATGCATATATATTGGTTGAATAAGGAGTTTGCAACACATTTGGGTTTCCCTGATAGCTCAGTTGGTAAAGAATCCGCCTTTAATGCAGGAGACCCTGGTTTGATTCCTGGGTCGGAAAGATCCGCTGGAGAACGGATAGGCTACCTACTCCAGTATTCTCGGACTTCCCTTGTGTCTCAGCTTGTAAAGAATCTGCCTGCAATGTGGGAGACCTGGGTTCGATCCCTGGGTTGGGAAGATTCCCTGGAGAAGGAAGAGGCTACCCACTCCAGTATTCTGGCCTGGAGAATTCCATGGACTGTAGAGTCCATGGGGTTGCAAGGAGTCAGAACACATTTAACAAATATTGATTAAATGTTGATTACACTCAGAGTACTATTAATCTTATGGGGAGCTGTAAAAGTATATATTATGATATTATCTATTCATGTACATATTTATTTACAAATGGTTGGTTGTTGTTGCCAGTGGTTTCAGCAAGAAATAATGGAAGCAGCTTTGAATAAAACACACATGTAAGGCATTTATTCTTTATTTCAGCAAATATTTATTGAGAACCCTCTATGGAGTGACTTCCCTGGTGGCTCAGCTGGTAAAGAATCTGCCTGCAATGCAGGAGACCTTGGTTCAATCCCTGGTTCAGGAAGATCTCCTGAAGGGCATGACTACCCACTCCAGTATTCTTGGCTGGAGAATTCCATGGACAGAGGAGTCTAGTGGGCTACAGTCCATGGGATCATGAAGAGCTGGTCGGTATTGAAGTGACTTAGCATACACTCACGCACACTAGTGCAGTCTAGGACTTCCTTGGTGGTCTAGTGGTTAAGACTCCATGCTTCCTGTGCAGGGGACACGGGTTCAATTCCTGGTCTGGGAACTAGGATTCTGCATTGCTGCATGGTGCAGCCAAAAAAGAAATGCCCAATCCCAAATTACCTTTTATATAGACACTCAAGTGTTAGTATTTAGAGCTGAGAATTTTAAAAAGGGAAAAACAAAACTAACATTTGTGGGATATCGAGCAGGTGCTTGGTACTATGATAAGCTATTTTTGCCCCCCTCAGTGGGCCATTTACTGCTTATATCTTTCCCTGAGAGATGGGCAGGTATTATTATCTCTACTTTACAAGAAAAAAAGGTGACATTCAGTTGCTAGCCCAAGGTCACACACTGTTATGCTGGGATTGAAACCCAGTTCATTTTCTTCCGAAACCCATGCGCTGTTAGCAGCACCCGGTTTCTATATATTAAGAACAAAGAAAAATTCACATTTTCAGTGCCACACGGAAATATATCTAGCTTTCTTTATTCTTTGTATAGCTCAAGAATTCTGTTACTCTGAGAGAGGACGGGCATAATAACTTGACTGGACACATCCTAACCCAGATACACAGTTTTCCTGAAGGGCTGTTTTCTCCTGCTGAACCACACACAGCTATTAGTCTAAGCTTTCTTATTTAAATCCTTAGGGATTTGTAAGGTAGAAAGTCTTCCACATGGCTGCATCTCTGCTGCTTATTTTTAGTTGAGCACTGTTGTTGGGAGGATATTTTTACAATTTCTCTTCCACTGCATTGTGTGCCTTGAAAACAAAATTGTTTCTGTCCTGGAAAACCTTTGAAGAGTTTTAGAGTGTTGCTTATTTCACGATCTGAGTTCAATTATTCCGATAGAGTTTACTGATGACTTTGATCAAAGAAAAAGTTTTTATTTTTTTTCCCTAAATTTATTTACTAGCTGTTTGGTTTGCTGAAATGGCCATGATTAGCAGTATTTTTCAGCAGGATTTCTATGGAGAAGAACCCGGAGTTTGTCTGTTTGTTGGATTTCTGGAAATGAGACATTTGGTAATGTCTGCAATAACATTGGAGAAGGAAATGGCAACCCACTCCAGTGTTTTTGCCTGGAGAATCCCAGGGATGGGGGAGCCTGGTGGGCTTCCGTCTATGGGGCCACACAGAGTCGGACACGACTGAAGTGACTTAGCAGCAGCAGTAACTTTATAGTATAGATAGATCAGCATTTTTCTTTCAAACAAGAAGATATATGCATACTTATGGTGGAAAAAGCAATTATACTGTACCCATACAGCAGATATCTATATTTGCATTAGCAATCCTTATCACTGGGACTTTCCCTAATCAACACGTATGACCATTTGATAATACTGTTATATTTAACTAATGTTTTGGTTTACTTATTCAAAAATATTGAATGGCTTAATCAAAAAATGCAATAAAAGATAAAAACTGTATACTTTACACTTACATAAGCATGCACACATCCTCTTTCTTTGAGGTTTTATCTCATCATCACTAATGACCAGATTGACGATTACAGTTCAAATGAACTAATATTTGCATATGCATGATCAAATAAGTTGTTCAATTTGAAGCCCTGACCATATAGATGCTTTTGAGAAGCATAAGCTTCTCTCTAAGGGTCTGTAGCTTCAGATCTACATGAGGAATGAATAGGTCTTATTCAAGAAAATATTCTTGACTGAGGTTTCTTGAGTTTAATTCTTTTCTAAACGGGAAACAAGGTAAAAAGTAAGGACTTCTGTTTTGTTTTGCTCATGATTTCCTCTGTTGTTTTATGAAGCTCATACTGTTTATATATCTCTTTTTTTTTTTTTTCCATTTACAGAACTTGGAAACAGAAAGCTGTTTCATGCAGTTTCTGTAAAGAGTAATTAATTCCAATAATTATTATGAGTTTGCATATGGACAGTATGAAATGATGCTTGGTTATAAAATGCCAAGAATTCCTCTTTGATAATCTGGTAAATAAAAGTGCTGGGACCAGTAGAGACCTTTCTGTTTGGGCCAAGATTGGCTGCTCAGGATCAAAACTCTGCCATCTTGTCAGGCTTCTTCTGGTACATTCTCCTGTAATAATTCCCTCAGTGGCAGTTCTCCAGCTTTAGTACTGTTGACACTTAGATGCACACATCGCGATGGATCTCTAGTTGCAGACTAGTTATGCATTCCTATCAAATATTACTCTCAAGCATTCACACAACCCTCGTTTACAAATTAATAGAACAAAACAACCAACTGCTTAAAAAGTGTTAAAAATGACCTTTTATCTAACTCAAATATCCTACAATATGTTGGTTAAACCATGGTATAGCCATTCAGTGGAATGTTAATTCAGCCATTAAAAGGCATGCTCTAGGGACTTGATAAGGTGTCCTTTGTGTATTGCTGAATAAAATGAGTAGGTTAAAAAATTAACAAATATATGTATAAAGAAAAAGCAATCATGAGCCACATACCCAAGGATATGGATAGTAGAATATGAGTGATTTCTTTCTCTTTTTTGAAATTTCCTCCACATTTTCTCAATTTCCTACAATGAGCATCTATGACTTCTATATATTAAAATATAGGTTTAACTCTACACATGAAATAGATAAACAACAAGGTCTTATTGTATAGCACAGTGAACTAGATTCAATAACCTGCAATAAAGTGTAATGGAAAAGAACATGATTTTATATATATATATATATGCTTAGTTGCTAGTCATGTCCCACTCTTTGCAACAACTCACCAGGCTCTCCTGTCCATGGGATTTCCCAGGCAAGAATACTGGAGTAGCTTGCTGTTTCCTCTTCTAGAGGATCTTCCTGACCCAGGGATCAAGTCTAAGACTCCTGCATGTCCTGCATTTGCAGGCAGGATTGGCAGTGGATTCTTTGCCACTGAGCCACTTGGGAAACCTATGTATATATAACCTATATATATATATATATATATAATGTATATAACTAAATGACTTTTCTGTACACCAGAGACTAATACAATATTGTAAATAAACTATACTTTTAAAGGTTTTTAAATAGATATATATAGTTTTAAAAGAAATCAAAATGCTTTTCTTCATTGTAATATTAATCATACACATGCAGATATACAGGTGCAAGGCAGACAAAAAGGTGAAATATTAGCAAAGGTTTCTGGATAGTGAGATTATGTTTGATTTTTTATTCTTTTCTGTAAGCTCTAGATTTTCTCCAAATACCTGACTTTCTATAATCAGAATTAAGAAATTGTTCAAAAAAACAAAAGGAGCTTAACATCACTCATTATCAGAGAAATGCAAATCAAAACCACAATGAGGTATCATCTCAATGCCGGTCAGAATGGCTGCTATCAAAAAGTCTACAAACAATAAGTGCTGGAAAGGGTATGGAGAAAAGGGAACCTTCTTACACTGTTGGTGGGAATGCAAACTAGTTCAGCCACTATGGAGAACAGTGTGGAGATTCCTTAAAAACCTGGAAATAGAACTGCCATATGACCCAGTAATCCCACTGCTGGGCATACACACAGAGGAAACCAGAATTGAAAGAGACACGTGTATGTCAGTGTTCATCACAGCACTGTTTATAATAGCTAGGACATGGAAGCAACCTAGATGTCTGTCCGCAGATGAATGGATAAGAAAGCTGTGGTACATATACACAATGGAATATTACTCAGCTGTTAAAAAGAATGCCTTTGAATCAGTTCTAATGAGGTGTATGAAACTGGAGCCTATTATACAGAGTGAAGTCAGAAAGAAAAACACCAATATAGTATATTAACGCATATATATGGAATTTAGAAAGATGGTAACAATGACCCTATATGCAAGACGGCAAAAGAGACACAGATGTAAAAAACAGACTTTTGGACTGTGTGGGAGAAGGCGAGGGTGGGATTATTTGAAAGAATAGCATTGAAACATGTATATTATGATATGTGTAATAGATCACCAGTCCAGGTTCGATACATGAGACAGGGTGCCTAGGGCCAGTGCACTGGGATGACCCTGAGGGATGGGATGGGGAGGGAGGTGGGAGGGGGTTCAGGATGGGGGACACATGTACACCCATGGCTGATTCATGCCAATGTAGGGCAAAAACCACTACAATATTGTAAAGTAATTAACTTCCAATTAAAATGAATAAATTTTTTTAAAAAAGGAGAGTGGCATGTATTTTCTCACAGTCAGTGTTAATTTATCACAATATATGTCCCAGAATGTGGTGACTTGCCTAACGGAGCTCCCAGCAGAAGATCCTGTGATATTCATGTATTAAATCACATTTTACCATTAAGTCAGAAACATGTCCCCTAACCCTGTTGCCAGTTCTATGTGTGCAGTATAAATATAATAAATGTTATTCCCCATATTCTGAAGTCCAAGTATTGTAAGTTCATTTTCTTCAGCATCGTCAGGAACTTCCACTTCTCCCACAGTTTTGCTTTCTTTGTGTGTGCCTCTGCTTCCCTTTCTTTTGTTGAAACCATTGGTCATTTTGGCAGGAGTTTGTTTCTAAGCATAGCTGCTGATGTTAGATGTAGTTACTAATTTGAAGCTCTAGCTTTTCCAAAGCTGCAAACTCCAGTTTCTGGTTTTTGTCAATGAAAGTTTATTGGAAAACTATCTCTCCCTACCACCCCCAAATAAAAGTAAAAATTTAGAATTAGCAGATGGATCCAACTGAAAAATCAAGAAAGAAAAATGGGCCCAATTTTAGGGTTTCTGAGCCACCCAGAGAGTCATGATTCATTATTAATCTCTGTATTCTGAACGTGGGAGGATCATTACTCACCTTTTGGTTTCTCTTGAATTTGGATATACTAACTCTCTGTAGGAGTTTTTGATATGCTATTGCAAAAAATTAAAATCAGGTAATGAATTTGTTTCTTGAACCAGCAAATGTTTTGATATTGGACCTTTTTTTTCATACACCAAAAAAAAAAAAAACTAATAAATAGTTCACTTGAGAGAAAAACCCCTGCCAAATCTGTTGTTTGATAATAGCTACTGAAAACAACAAAATTAGTGCCTTTATATGCTATCTGTGCTAAAGCTGAAACTCCAATACTTTGGCCACCTCATGCGACGAGTTGACTCACTGGAAAAGACTCTGATGCTGGGAAAGGTTGGGGGCGGGAGGAGGAGGGGACGACGGAGAATGAGATGGCTGGATGGCATCACCGACTCTGTGGACATGAGTTTGAGTGAACTCCGGGAGTTGGTGATGGACAGGGAGGCCTGGCGTGCTGTGATTCATGGGGTCGCGGAGAGTCGGACACGACTGAGCGACTGAACTGAACTGAACTGAACTGATGCTATCTGTGTAGACACAACTTGAAAATATTCTTCCTGCTAAAAACATGTGCTTCTCTATCTTCTAGAAAAAGTTATTTTTCTCTTTGTTTTCCACTTATGTCCAAAATATTATCTTTGCATCCCACTTTTTGCACTATAACTTTTGATTGAAGTCATTGCATAGAAGAGAATGAATCCAAAATGGAAGTTAATACCAAAGACTTTTTAAATTGCTGAATTGTGTCTGACTCTTTTGTGACCCCTTTGACTGGAGTCTGCCAGACTCCTCTGTCCTTGGGATTTCCTAGGCAAAAATACGGGGGTGGGTTGCCATTTCCTTCTCTAGGGGATCTTCCTGACCCAGGGATCAGACCCAGGTCTTCCGCATTGCAGGCAGACTCTACCATCTGAGCCCCCTAGGAAGCCACAGACTAATCAGCACTCCTTCTAGCTTTTCAATGTATTTCTGCAACTGTAGTTCTTGCTCAAGTTCAGACCAGAGGCCGTGCCTACTGAACACCAACAAGAGAGCACACTATATTATTTTTAATTTATTTGAAATGTGGTAATTATTACTAATTATCAGCTCACTCAGAAATTAACAACTGGTGGAAGTAAGCTAACTTCCTTCCTGGCCCTGCGGCTGTAGTGGAGCAGGAAGTGTGTTATTCGGTGGATGTGTCATACTTGAACACCAATGAAGGCATTATTACCTTGGGAGGGGAGTTCTATAGAGACCCAGTGAAATTTAGGCTTCTGCTCTACAAAGTTATTTCTTGATGTATCAATCCAAGAATTTATTTGGTATACTAACTTAAATGCATAAAACTGCTTGAAAAATGGAGAAAGCAATGGTACCCCACTCCGGTACTCTTGCCTGGAAAATCCCATGGATGGAGGAGCCTGATGGGCTGCAGTCCATGGGGTTGCTAAGAGTTGGACACGAGTGAGCGACTTCACAGTCACTTTTCAGTTTCATGCATTGGAGAAGGAAATGGCAACCCATTCCAGTGTTCTTACCTGGAGAATTACCAGGAATGGGGGAGCCTGGTGGGCTGCCATCTATGGGGTCGCATAGAGTCGGACACGACTGAAGTGATTTAGCAGCAGCAGCAGCAACTCAAAAAATGCTCTGTTTCCAGTTGCCCAAATAACTGTCCTGGGTATTTTAATTATTTGTCTCCTTTTGATTTTTTCCCTGTCTCCTTTCTCCATTATCCTCTCAGTCTACAATTACTTTAATTTTGGAGTTAGGGTCTAATGTTGCTTCCTTATTCAAGTAACATAATACTATTGGCATAAGTACTGGTAATAATAACTATGACAATCATAATGATACTAATAATTATTATGATGTGCCAGGCACTGTTTAAGAGCTTTAAGTTAGATAGCCCTTCAATTCCCACATCAAGTCTTTAAGTTGTTACATAATATTGAATAGAGTTTCCTGTGCTATAGGATTGTTAATCAACTACTGTTATTGTTGCTGTTCAGTCACTAGGTAGTATCCAACACTTTGTGACCCCATGGACTGCAGCATGCCAGGCTCCCTTGTTCTTTACTATCTCCTGGCATTTGCTCAGATTCATATCCATTGAGTTGGTGATGCTATCTAACCATCTCATCCTCTACTGGTCACCTCACCTTTTGCCTTCAATCTTTCCCAGTATCAGGGTTTTTTCCAATGAGCTCTTCAACATCAGGTGGCCAAAATATTGGCGCTTCAGCGTCAGTCCTTCCAATGAATATTCAGGATTGATTTTCTTTAGGATGGACTGGTTTGATCTCCTTGCACTCCAAGGGACTCTCAAGAGTCTTCTCCAACACCACAATTCAAAAGCATCAGTTCTTTGGCATTCAGCTTTCTTTATGGTCCAACTCTCACATTCATGCGTGACTACTGGGAAAACCATAGCTTTAACTATTTGGAGTTTTGTCAACAACTCAAATCCTGAAAGATGATGCTGTGAAAGTGCTGCACTCAATATGCCAGCAAGTTTTGAAAACTCAGCAGTGGCCACAGGACTGGAAAAGGTCAGTTTTCATTCCAATCCCAAAGAAAGGCAATGCCAAAGAATGCTTAAACTACCGCACAATTGCACTCATCTCACATGCTAGCAAAGCAATACTCAAAATTGTCCAATCCAGGCTTCAACAGTATGTGAATCGTGAACTTCAGATGTTCAAGCTGGATTTAGAAAAGGCAGAGGCACCAAAGATCAAATTGCCAACATCCATTGGATTATCAAAAAAGCAAGAGAGTTCCAGAAAAAACATCTATTTCTTCTTTATTGACTGTGCCAAAGACTTTGACTGTGTGGATCAAACTGTGGAAATTTTCTCAGGAGATGGGAATACCAGACCACCTGACCTACCTCCTGAGAAATCTGTATGCAGGTCAAGAAGCAACAGTTAGAACTGGACATGGAACAACAAGCTAGTTCCAAATCGGAAAAGGAGTATGTCAAGGCTGTATACTGTCACCCTGCTTATTTAACTTATATACAGAGTACATCATGAGAAATGCTGGACTGGAGGAAGCACAAGCTGGAATCAAAATTGCCAGGAGAAATACCAATAACCTCAGATATGCAGATGAAATCACCTTTATGGCAGAAAGTGAAGAAGGCTCTTGGACTAAAGAGCCTCTTGATGAAAGTGAAAGAAGAGAGTGAGAAAGTTGGCTGAAAACGCAACATTCAGAAAACGAAGATCATGGCATCTGGTTCCATCACTTCATGGCAAATAGATGGGGAAACAATGAAACACTGACAGACTATTTTTTCAGGCTCCAAAATCACTGCAGATGGTGATTGCAGCCATGAAATTAAAAGATGCTTACTCCTTGGAAGGAAAGTTATGACCAACCTAGACAGCATATTAAAAAGCAAAAACATTACTTTGCCAACAAGGTCCATCTAGTCAAAACTTTGGTTTTTCCAGTAGTCACATATGGATGTGAGAGTTGGACTACGAAGAAAGCTGAGCACCAAAGAATTGATGCTTTTGGACTGTGGGGTTGGAGAAGACTCTTGAGAGCCTGTTGGACAGCTAGGAGATTAAACCAGTCCATCCTAAAGGAAATCAACCCTGAATATTCATTGGAAGGACTGATACTGAAGCTGAAACTCCAGTACTTTGGCCACCTGATGAGAAGAATTGACTCATTTGAAAAGACCCTGATGCTGGGAATGATTGAAGGCGGGAGAAGGGGATGACAGAGGATGAGATGTTTGGATGGCATCATCGACTCAATGGACATGAGTTTGAGTGAGTTCCGGGAGTTGGTGATGGACAGGGAAGCCTGGCATGCTGTAGTTCATGGGGTCACAAAGAGTCAGACATGATTGAAAGACTGAACTGAACTGATACTCCAATATAAAATTAAAAGTTAAAAAAATAAGATGGTAGGATGGGGCCTGTTATTAACCCTGACTTTCTATAAGACACTGAGGACCAGAGCCATTAGGCACAAAGGTAGTGAGATGCAGACCTGTAATAGGAATCGGGCAGCTGGACTCTTGAGTTAATCCTGTTCATACTTATATACCACATCTCAAGGTCAAAATCTCAGATGTAGTGTTTTGTGTAGAATCAGTGCTTAACCACTGCAGATTGGATCCAATTATCCACATTATTATAAACTGTTCATTGCCTGTAATGATAAATTTTATGGCTTCCTACATTCATAGCTCTGAATTCTCCTTTACACATTTCAGTTTGAACTGGTTTCTTCAGCTTCTCTTTTACTGACTATAGTAAATAAGACTCTTGATCTTTATGGAAGCATACATTAGCTTCTTCTGTTTTCTGTGTTACAGAGCGGGAAACGGAGGGGAGTAGATGACATTACATATGGAAACATCTGCAGTGTCTTGCTTTACCGGTTCAGTTTATAAATATTCATCTTAATTTTTTTCAATTACTTTCTTGGACATCATCACATAAGCCATGAAATCCTAGACATTCCTTTTGAAGTCCCTGCAGGCCAAGGGCTCAAGAACCCTTGTTTGCTCACTCCTGAAGCAGAGCCAGTACTGCCTTGAACAAGGTGCTTGAGGGAAATCTGGAATTGCAGCCCTGCCGTTGCCTGTTGCCACCACGTGGAGTCACTTTGGGAGACCCCAGTGTGTGAGAGGCACGGGTCTGCTCTGCCAGGTTGCCCGCGATGCTCAGATTCCTGCCAGCTGCACTGATGCCCACATTCCAGCTCTCTCCATTTCATGCCCACGGGCTTGGCCATCATTCCCCAAGCTCCAACCACTGTGCCAGCGTTGCTGGGTCAGTAGAAGCTTCCAGAATCTGCCATGTGCCATGGAAAGCGTATAAACACACACAATCTCTGTCTAATGAGCACTTAATCCCTTGTAGAGTGAGCAGATGCTAACCCAGACTCTTCCTTTCCTCCAGATAATTTGATTGTGGGAGTATTGCTGTTCTTCCCTGCCTTTGGTCCTGATGTGCAGGATCCACATTCATGCCAGTGGGTCTCCTTAGATTTGAAGACTCCTGAGTATCCTTTGTAAATTGGTTATAAACCCCCACTTCTCTAGGGGAGGGAGATTTTTAAATTTTTAATTGGGGATAATTGCTTTACAGTGTTGTGTTAGTTTCTGCTGTACAGCAGCATGAATCAGCCTTAAATATACATATATCCCCTCCCTCTCGAGCCTCCTTCCCCCACCACCCCACCTCTCTAGGTCATCACAGAGCACCGAGCAAAGCTCTTTGTGCTATACAGCAGCTTCCCACTAGGTAGCTATTTTACACATGGCAGTGTATATACATCTATGCTACACTCAATCTGTCTGTAGCGGAGAGAGATTTTTGAATGAAATTCTAAAAGGAATCAAAAGAATTCCTGAACATTCTCATTCCATTGTCCTTTTGATACCAAGGGTAGCTATTTACCCACCTTGCATTTACATAACTAAGAAAAAATATTGAAAGAAGTTCCCTAACAGTCTTCTTCCTGATAATCTGAGATCTCCATTCCTAAATCTAAGACCGCCTAGCATTTCAACTACCCTCTGTGGGTGAAATTCACCTGAATCATGTTTGAATGACACACCCATCCCTTTGATAAAGTATAAAGTGATTGGAAGAACAATAAACAATAGACATATCCAGAAGGAGTGATCAAGAATAGATACACCTGAAAAGACGAAAGAACTAGTTTGTATGTTGTACCTAATCACGCGCAGGACATTGTTAAATTGACACACAGTATAATTGACACGTATTTCAGGATGGCCAGGACTGAGATTGTGTGTGCGTGCTTGCACACACAATAGCAGGAAAAGTGCCCCAAGGAGCAGTGGTTGCTTTTGTAAGAAGGGCAGATATAAATTCCCTGGTCATAAGTGTAGCCACTCTTCCATCCATGTCCTGGCTATTCTTCTGTCTAAGCATGAGTGAAAGTCAGCATTTCAGTGCAGAATCTTTTTTGCATTTTGGATTTTATTTTCAAAAAGCCAACAAGTCCAGGTAGATTTTGATAAAGCGCAGTTGTCAAGGCTTCAGATGCATGAGAAGGCAAGTGTTTGAGCCAGCCATGACCTTCCCTTCTGAGGCCATGTTCCAACCCAACAGGGGACTGTGCAAAACAGGGGGAAATTAGGGTACTAGCCTCACACCATTTTCTGGGCTCACTTCTAGAGACCAGCTGTCACCTCAACACCCTAAGTAACAGTGCCAAAATGTCCTCTTGATTGACAACAAATTAGTGGCAGAGAGTTGAACACAAGCCTTCTGGACCTTCAAATCCATGTTCCGTAATCTCATAACAAAGAGATGGAAAGTAGGTTTTAACTCAAGTTTTATTCTGATCTTAACACAGTGTAAAGGATTCACTCTCAGGGACCACTATGAGAGGACCCTGAATGTTTGCTATTGGTGGAGAGGAGAGAACTGAGGTTCTTGGGTCAGACAGCTACTCAGCAATTCTGTTCAAGCCTCTTCAACTCAAAACCCCAGATCAGGAGCAACAAAGTGCTCCCATGCTGCCTGGCGTTCCAAACAAATGAACCAGATTATCTCACATTGCCTGTGTGTTCAATCACTAAGTCATGTCTGATTCTTTTGTGACCCCATGAACTAAGAGTCCTCTGTCCATGGCAAGAATACTGACGTGGGTTGCCATTTCTTCCTCCAGGAGATCTTCCCAATTCAGGGATCAAACCTGTGTCTCCTATATCTCCTGCATTGGCAAGTAGACTCTTTACCTCTGAGCCACCTGGCAAGCCTTTTATCTCATGTCAGCAATGTATAACCAACAAAACCCAAATTTCATTTAGAGCGAAACTTGCTTTTGACAATTTCTATAAAAATTGTTTCCTTCTAAACAATTAAAAACATGATAAGCTAAGTCTGATGCACATACATATGGCAACCCTCTCCAGTATTCTTGCCTGGAGAATGCCACGGAGAGAGGAGCCTGGCGGGCTACAGTCCATGGGGTCGCAAAGGGTCGGACATGACTAAAGAGACCTAGTATGCACAAATGGCACTTCAGGCTTTATTGCTTTTTCTTCTCTCATTTTTTTTCTGTAGAGAGGGAAATTTACTAAAGGCAGAAGCCCCCTGACAGATATTTGTATGTTCTGGATAATGTCCTGTAGCAGGCAGTGAGAGGTACAGTAAGATGAATTCAATTTAAGAAAACAAACACAACGAGAAGAGAATAACGTGATCCATTTCAATTTGGGAAATATTCTGAAAAAAATTCATATAAAATATAGCAGTGATTGTGGGATTGTTAAACTGGATTTTTGATTCTCCTGCAAGGAGTGAGAGATCTGGAAACGCATTTCAGAGGTGTATACAAAAAGCTGGGTGGAAGGAGACAACACAATGCAAGTTCTGAAAACAAGCAATAGGCAGGAAATTACAGGAAAAAAACCCTTAAACACGACAAAAACATAATTCTTTCTCTGCCTTAGGAATTGTAGAGCTCAAAATTAAAATCACCGGTGTTTTTCTACCTTACTTTAAGTAATGTTAAATAACAGGAAATTCACTGTTGTGATACATCCTTAAGCTATTTAGACAGTTTATACATAAACCTTTTATTGCTTGAGTCTCTGTGCTAGTTTTTGTATAGATATTCAGCAGAGGTTCTTAGGAGGTTACAGTCAAAACATTACACATTTGCATTTACGATATTATTCTAAATATAATTCAGAACACAAGCAAAGGGATGATTCTGAAAGTTGAAGAAAGGAAGGACAAGGAAATACAGGATATGGGAAAGAAATAGCCTTCCACCTACCCACTTGGATTGGCAGGGAAGAAGAAAAAAGGAAGGGCAGAGAAAGTGAAGGAGGAGAGAGAAAGAAAAAATAATACAGTTGAAGTTATTTTCTCTGGCAGCTTCAACACATAGTGTTAAAGCAAAGTAGAGAAAGGCCCTGGAACTTGGGCTCCCAATGGCAGGGAAGGTCAAGGGTTGTGACAAGAACCTCAAGTCTCAATGGTTGAATACAATAAAGAATCATGGCTTACCCACCGTACAGCCCACGTGGGTTGGGAATCTCTCCTACAAGCAGGAGACACGGGGACTCAGGTTCCTTTCATTTGTGGTGCTACCATCCCAACCAAATGTAGGAGGGAGCTCACAAAGAGGATCTCAAGAGGGTGATTGCCTAGGACAGAACAGAGTCACACAACCCCACCTAATTAAAGATAGGCTGGGGAATGCATTTAATTCTGTGTCCAAGAATTGGAAACAGTTTTAGTGTAAATATAGCCAGGCTCTGTCCCAGTATGGTCGCTCCAATGTATGAACAGGTAGAAGCAAATGGCTGAGAAGGAGAAATGATTTTCTACGGATACTGAAGTTTTTATAAAAACTTTAATTAAATATTTTTAGACCTGAATACTTATAGGAAGGGGCTTCCCTGGTAGCTCAGCTGGTAAAGAATCCATCTGCCATGCAGGAGACCCCAGTTCAATTCCTGGGTCAGGAAGATTCCTCTGAAGAATGGATAGGCTACCCACTCTAGTATTCTTGGGCTTCCCTGGTAGCTCGGTTGGTAAGGAATCTGCCTGTAATGTGGGAGACCTGTGTTTGATCCCTGGGTAGGGAAGATCCCCTGGAGGAGGGCATGGCAACCCACTCCAGTATACTTTCTTGGAGAATCTCCCTGGACAGAGGAGCCTGGTGGGCTACAGTTCATGTGGTCACAGTGAGTCGTACGTGATTGAGTGACTAAGCACAGCACAGCATTCATAGGAAAGGTCTATAGCTAACTAGTTAAGGTTGTTCTTAGCCAAGAAACTGTCCTGATTTCTTCCTAGGCTCATTGCTTTTCAACTGTTGCATCCTCTGATGAGATTCAGTGAGCCCCTTTGTATCATTTTTCCTTAGAAATTCTTGTTGAGTTCTTACCCTTTTCTGAGGACTCAAGCAGAAATCAGAGTTTAAATGCATTGGTCCCTATCACCACCCAAGGAAGAGATGGAGAGACATCTCTTAGAGATGACATAGAATATGTTCAAGAGCTTCTTTTCAGTTCAGTTATTTCAGGTTATTCTGGATTCTACATATTAAGACAATGTTTTTAATGATTAAATTTTGATAACTTACCTTTTGATGTTTTACTAGTCTTACACAGTAGATATATTTGTTCTGGAAAAAAATTGTGTTTTTCTCCTTTAATCTTTCCTAGTTTCAAATCATTTAATCATGGGAAAAAAACCCCAAATTTGAAACTTTCATATTTCCAATCAAAAGTTAATCTTTTACACTCTTATAATTACACAAAAGAGAAAGAGAATGCAATTACTAGAGTAAATTTAGCTTTTGTATAAAAGAAATCTATGGTAGAACTATAATTATTATAATAGCGTAGTAAATATACAGATTGTAACTCGCTGCTATATTTCACTGTGATCATTATAGTGTTGCTATTACTAGGCCCAATTTACTATAGTTTTACTAGGCAAAATATTAGGTACTCTATTTTTCATTTAATAACCATGGTTTGTTATGGTTTTATGACAAAGCTAGAATGCTATTATAATGAATTTTATTACGTTGTACTTATAAGTTGTAGAGAGGGACTGTTAGTTTATTTTCTTGCTTGTTGTTTGTACGTACTGTGTTATGACCCAGAGCATGTTACTTGAGCTTCCTTAATTTTTTTTCCAGTATGGAAAAATATTCATTTAAAAATGTCCCTTTAGAAAATATAATCTAAAATCCAGTCCTCATTAACTTCACTTAGATTCACATCATGGATTAACTGAAGTGAAATATCAACCCTCTCTTATTGAGTATATATTGTACTTTTCTTTACTGCAGTGAATTAAGTTACTCATAATAAAGAAAATATTTACTCTCAAAAATGAAATAACAAAAACTGGACCAAGGCCCAGGAGGTCTTTGTCCTTATTTCCCTTTGCCTAGTCTGACCTCTTCAAGTTTCTTCCCCTCTCCTGTGAGTATCTGTGTTGGTCACTGGGTCACCTGGCAGTGTCAAGCTTCTATGCATTCTAAGCAAAGACAAAACTATTCTTGGGATGATTTAAGTTACGTACCACCCATTTGAAGGTACTGCTCTATTACTGGTTATAATTGAAGTTAAACAGAATGATTAAGAATGAAATTGTTAAGTGTTATGCAATATATTGTTTTAATTGTCTTGGAATTTTGTAACGTCTACACATTCTTCTGGGAGGGGTTTAGTCCCCTTTGATGTAAACTGACTTTTTAATTTTGCATGCTAAGTTATTGCTGTAAAAAATTAAATGAAATAGTAGGTTGATTTAAGCCGAGCTATATGCCATTTTTGTCCTCCGAAGTTTAATACCATTAGAAAGGATCGAGATGGAATGAGATCAAGATATCAGTTATATTAGTGAAAACTTTTATTGGGAGTGTGGCTTGGCTCCACAGTCAAGTCCTTGTAATATTCACACTCTAAATAACTCCCCAACATGAGCCTAAGGCAGAACTGTAATGCAGCCCTGAGTAGGCAGGCACTTCCCATACAGCAGAAAGATGAACCAGAACATTCTGAACACATTGCTCTAAATAGATTAAGGGACTGAGTCAAACATGCCTGGTGATTCTTTCAAATTTATCAATCAAATAAATTACTACAATGAGTCATGAAATGTTAGTAGGGCAACCACTGCCTCCGCATTACTTTGGAGGGTGAAGGTGGAATGATTGGGGAGAATGGAATTATAGCATGTATATTATCATAAGTGACCAGTCCAGGTTCGACGCATAATTTTTCCTCTGTTCATTTCTTTGCATTTGTGCTTTTTTAATAAAAATACTTTTAACTGTAAAAAAAAAAAAAAGAAAGAAAGAAACAATCAGCCAGAAAAAAAAAAAAATTGTAGAAAGCTAAATGGTTTTCAAGTCAGATTACCAAGATTTGGATTTTCTCTCTTCCTCTTATTAGCTCTGTGATCTTGATCAAGCTTCGAAACACCTCTTGTCTTCATTATATAGTGAGGATCAAAATACCCACTTCCTTGAACAGAAGAAATGTAGCTTTAAAGGCAAAACCCTTTCTTTTTCTTCTTTGGTATTAAAGGAACTACTTCACAGACCATGTGATTGATGGTTTGTCCTATCACACTTTCTGCTCCGTCCTCCACACTCTTCATTGCCTTGCACTCTAGCGAGACCAAGAATCCGATGAAAGGAACTCAGCGCTCTGTAACTCAGAGTGTCTTAACAATTATCCAACTTTTCAGTATGGTTTCTTAGGATTTTATAGAAGGAAATGCATCCCTAAAAAGATGTCATATTGCTCATAATCTCAAAGTAATTTTCTGCAGATTTCCATACAAATGAAAATAAGGAAGAAACAATCCAATGAATTGGGATTAGAAGTAGGTAGAAATGAGGGAATTGAAATAAATAAGCAGCTAAGATAAAAGAGACCAAGAGATTAAAACTATTATAATTCATTAGTGAAATATAATCAGAAATTGTGTTTAACACTGTTTAAACTTAGAACCATCTCTCTTCCTTTTACAAATTTATAGAGACTTACTTTATACAGGGATAAATTAGAGTGCTCATTAGCTCCTAAAGGGAAACAAACAAAATAAAAAACCTTGACTAGCCTTCTACTGATTCTGATGAAACTAATTTTTGAAAGTCTTAGATCCCTAAAGATGATTTTTTTTTGGCTTACTGTTTGTATGTTTATTCGCTCAGGGAAAACCGATTGTGTCAGATAGGATCACATTTTAAAAAATTGTCTTTTGTCTTTCCAAGTGGGCATCTCACAGGCACTGTGCTTAAAGCTCCTTGAGAATAGGAAGACAGTTTGTCTTTTTTGCTGCTGTGTATCTAACAATTAGTATGTGGAGAAATGCAATGTATTGTTTTTAAAATAAAGATAAAGCCGAAAGAATCTGTACAAGGGACTTCCCTGGTGGTCCAGGGGTTAAGAATCTGCCTTGCAATGCAGGAAACACGGGTTCAGTTCCTAGTTAGGTAACTGAGATCCCCAAAATCCCACATGGCTTGGGGCAACTAAGCCCCTGCCCCACAACTACTGTACCCACACTGCAAGAAAAGATTGCACATGCAGCAGCGAAGATTCTAAGTGTCACAACTAAGCCCTTGTACAGCCAAAAGTAAATAAAGATTTAAAAACGGAATCTGTAAATCTTTATTTACATGAGTAATGTTACTTTTAATTTTTTAAAAAGTTGAATCAGCCCACATGCTCAAGAGACCAGTTACTCTTTGACATATGGAGTGGTTTGAAGTAACAGAAGTGATGGACGGTAGAGCAATTTAGAAGTCCTTCATAATCCAGGCACATTATACTTACAGTTGGAATAAAGTTGAGACAGTGAGGAAACCAAAAGGGTGCAAACTTGGGATGCTTTTTATTTTATTCCATTGCAGATGAATGAGTGAGAGGGAAAAATAGAGGATATCCTTTATATTTTTAATTTGAACAGTTAGGAGTGTGGGTAGAAATGCTATTGACCAAGATAAGAGACTCTATATAGAGAAGTAATGTGATTAGAAGAAGATAAAAATAGTACAGTCAGTCACAATATAGTATATGTAGTTGGAAATGAATAATAGCAATTGGAAATATGAGTCAGGAGTTTAGGCACAATACTGGGAAGGGTATAGACTGAGAATTATAAGTACTTTTCATCCAACCACACCTCATGTGGCTACAGAGCATTGGGAACAGAGCTAGAGCAAAGAGGAATACCTTGTAAGAGTAATATGTAAGTGGATTTGAAGACAATGAAAAAATGAAAACCATTTCATTAATTACTTTTATATTGACAACACGTTGAAATGAAAATATTTGGGCTACCTTGAGTGAAATAGAATATATTACAAAATGTTTCACCTTTTTCTTTTTAGATTTAGTTTTTTTTTTAATGTAACTACTAGACAAAAACAAAGTCACACACCTTGGTTGCATGATATTTCTACTGGAAAGTGATAGGCCAGTATGTTGAGGAAAAATAATTGATAGCTTTATATTCTATTTAATTCTCTTTTATTAGTTATTTTAAGTAGTCTAGGTATGGCAAAAAAATACATTTTAACTATCTGAATAACAGTAAGAATATAATATAAAACATTTTACAGAGTAAAGCTTATGTGTTTCCTGCCTCTGCCAAGGAGGTATGAGTTCAGTGCTGCCCCATAAGTTCCTAAAGGGAAAAGATCAGGGCTCTGTGACATATTTGCACCAAGCACATGGTGTGTGAATGTGTGTGCATGTGCACTTGTGTGTGTGTGTGTATGTGTGTATACGGTATACATGGACATGGAATCTGCTATTTTCTTTCTATACTTCATATGTAAAATATTGCTTTTTTGGTTCCTCCAAATTTGCATGTATTCTTTCTAAGAAAAATGAACCCAAGTTACTGCAGCAAAATTTTCTTCTGGCTTTCAACCAATGGAATGAAGAAACAATTGTTCCAAGTATATTGCAGCAGGGGTGGGGGTGGGATGGGCAGGAACTGTTCATTTAAAAATCTAGGAATTAGATTACACAACATCTGTAGCTAATGGTGGAAGTTTGATTGTTACTTAATCTATTGCTCTTACTCTCTCCTTTAAATTAAATTTATGTAATAAAATAATCCAATACTTTTATCTTTTCTCATCAAAGCATCCAGAATAGATTCAGATTGAATGTTACAGCAAGGGTAGAATTCATTTCATCTCATATAACTTATTTACCCACTCATTCCAGGTGTCTTTGGCAAAAGCCATTATTTCATTCTATTGCCAATGTTGTCTTATGTCAGATAATCTCTTGTTCTATGTTCTTACAGACAGATAGAATTTCATGTAAGAAATAATTGAAAGCTACCTATAAACTTCAGGGAATATGCTGGGACAGGAATAATTATAATATTTATAATTTTTTTAATTAAAGAGAAAGAAATTGTTAATATTCTTTCCTCCTTTTTAGTCAACATGTAAATTTTCTGTATTGCTGACAAGAAAAGGTACAGTCATAAAATATACAGCTGGTAGAGGATGTTCAAAAGCAACTTAATATTTTTGAATATAAGTAGGAATTGTAATAGATTTAAATAGAACATAACCCAAACCACATACGTTAAAATCCTTGCCTTTTAAGATTTTAGTATTGAGTTGGTTATTTTAGGTAAGAATTTCCAGACTGAATTGCTAATGTAGATATCTCTTTTAAATATTAGTTATGCATCTATAACTAACACTGTTCTGTTCCATCACTCAGTCGTGTCCGACTCTATGCGACCCCGTGGACTGTAGCCTACCAGGCTTCTCCATCCATGGGATTCTCCAGGCAAGAATACTGGAGTGGGTTACCGTTTCCTTCTCCAGGGGATCTTCGGGTCTCCCACATTGGAGGCAGAAGCTTTAACCTCTGAGCCACCAGGGAAGCCCATAACTAACACTATAGATTGTTAAATAAAAAGTACAAATTGTTTATCTGTTTCCTGCTCCAGTCCATTCCCCAGGGAGTTATTCATTGTTTTTGCCTATTTCTTAATTCAAACAGAAGTTGGTTATGAAAACATTTTCATCCACATACCAACCTTCGTGGATCTCTTCCCTAAACTAGAGAGGTTGGTGAAGAGAAAGGAGAGTTCAGTTTGTTTTTCAGAAAGTTTGCAAATACTTGTGATTATTTTTTGACACAGATACATACCTCCTGATGCTGAACTATGAATCATAACATGAGTCACCCCCTAACAATCAAATATCAATGATTTTTAGGTTTTCCCAAGCTTGATCAAGTTTGAACAGTGGCTTAGTTAATTTTTTTGTTTGTTCCCAAGCCCTTGAAAACCCAATTCCTTTGTGTTCCTACTGTGTTCGTTTTAATACGGTTAAATGAATATATAAATTCACACTTCTTATAATCAAACAATAAAAACAAACAATAAGCAAACAAAATAACAAAATAGAAAACACATTATTAGATCTTATGTAATAAATGCTGAGTTCAGTTCTACTTGCCCAAAAAGTAAGCAGAGAAGAGACAACACCAGAAAGTTCAGTTCTGTGCAGTTGTCCCACATTGTCCCAAATAGTGTGATATTCTAATTTATAACAGGTGGCCCAGTAGTAAAGAATCCTCCTGCCAATGCAGGAGACACAAGAGATGGGGTTTTGATCCCTGGGTCAGGAAGATTCCCTGGAATAGGAAATGGCAACCCACTCCCATATTCTTGCCTGGAGAATTTCAAGGACAGAGGAATCTGGTGGGCTACAGTCCAAGGTGTTGCAAAGAGTCAGACATGACTGAGCAGCTGAGCACACACACACAATCTACTGTAATTATAAATGTTCCATTAAAATGTGTGAGAATATAACATGGAAGATATGGCATAACATTACATTTTAAAATGGCCATTTTATAACTTGAGTAAATTGTCAAGCAAGTATCCTCATATAGTCAATGAAGATTGTGATATTTTTCTGTTATTCTTTTAAAGTCTCCATTTACCATAATCCTTATAGTTATCACTTACCTCTTAATCTATTCCATCCTTTTTTTGGGAAAAGGAACACAATACTAATGAGATTTAGTGCTATTTTTCTAGTCTTTCAAATTATTTATTTTCTTAAAGATGTCTATATAAACCAACATGCTAAAGAACACCTTTACTCTGAATGTCAAATAGGTATTTAAAGTGGTCCTTCAGCAGGATATTTTTTTGGCAATATGGCTATTATTTAAAATGCTTTGGAAAATTAAAATGTGTATTTTGAACCTTTTGCTGTCTGAACTAATTGTGGGTAAAATGTGTGTCTTAAGATGTTAATACATACACTTGTGTTGATGATTTAGCTTGGACAAGGTATTCCTCTCAGTTCCCAAAGGCAGGCAAAAATCTATTCAGATAATTCTCCACAATGGGATAATAAAACCTTTTTAAAGGTTACTATGAGAGGAAATGTTATACAAGGCCCTGTGGATTTGTGTTTGTAAAAATAAAACACACAAATGACTTCATAGTTCTGTCAATTCAAATTTGCAGCCATTCATTCCCCTTTGATGCTCCTTAAGATGGAGCCTCTAGGTACATACATTTCCAGGGCTTAATGAATCCATGGCAGATGGTGCTTGAATCTCCAGCTTGGCACATCTTCACCCTCTGTTGTATGTTATGAGCACCTGTAGGCTAAAGTCTATGTCACAGTCTGTCTCTTTTGTATTCCCTTGTATTTTCTCCTTCTACAGTATCCATCAGATAGTAAAGAATCTGCTTGCAATGTGTGGGAGACCTGGGTTCAATACCTGGGCTGGGAAGATGCCCTGGAGAAGAAAGTGGCAGCCCACTCCAGTATTCTTGCCTGGAGAATTCTATGGACAGAGGAGCCTGGCAGGCTACAGTCCACAGGGTCGCAAAGAGTCAGACTACACTGAATGATGAACACTTTCACAGTATCCATAGTGTAATAACTAAAGCAGCAGAAGTTACTTTGAGTGAACTATCCTCTTAGAGAAGAACTTATGCATCAGGTCATGCCGATTGTGCCATGATATGAGCCTTAGTGATTATCAGAGCCAGAAGGACCCAAAGAAGTCCAAGACAAAGATGCTTCTGTTGTGACTGGATTGTGAACAGATATGTTCTGTGGTAGATATGATGGGAAAGTCATGTTATTGTCCCAGTGTATCTGCCTGGTAAATAACATGCATGAAAAGTATCTCAAGCTAACATATTCAAAATAAAAGTTTGAATTTTTTGTTTTGTTTGTTTGTTTTCAGAGGGGAGTCTGAATGGAGTGGCTGAGAAATTCAAGAAGATAGATGAAAGCTGGAAGGGGGAAGGCCTGCAAAGCCACATTAAAGACTGTGGGTTTTTTTTTCTTGTTCTTTTTTTTTTTTTAATATGCATCCACAAATATTCTCTTAGTACCACCCCTCTGGCCATCAAGTTAGACTTCTCTGGTGACTCAGATGGTAAATAATCTGCCTGCAATGCAGGAAACCCAAGTTTGATCCCTGGGTTGGGAAGATCCCCTGGAGAAGGGAATGGCTACCCACTCCAGTATTCTTGCCTGGAGAATTCCGTGGATAGAGGAGTCTGTGTTCACAAAGAGTTGGACTTGACTAAGCAACTAACATGTTCACTTTCACTGCCCATCAAGTAGCCAGATGAGAGAGAGACTCCTGGGCCTGGGACTCTGTCATGCAACAGAAACACATTTGTTTAGGTTCAGATCGCCATTATCTTCAGACAAACAGAGAGAAGTATAATGTAAGTATTTTAGGAAAGACTCCCTTAAATTTTGCTGAATACAAAATTAACTATTTGATATATTCTTTTTGAGTTATTTTTAAAGTCTCTTTAGCTTCAACTTTCCTAGGGTTATAGAGTATTAGAGCTGCTGTAACAAACTGGAAAAGGGAATGCGCTATTGAGCCCCACAAAGCCAGCTTAAAAAATCTGCCTTCCTTTCTGTGTGACTTTTGACAATTTACTTCTCCTCTCTGTGCCTTGTTTATCCATACCCTAAAATGCATGAAGGGAAGCCTGGCATGCTGCAGTCCATGGGGTCACAAAGAGTCACACACAACTAAGCGTCTGAGCTGAACTGAAAAGGGATTAATGTATATTATTTTGACAGCAAAACATGGCAAATAATAGTGAAATAACACATAGAAAACTTCTTAGAGTTGTGACACAAAACTGAAAATAATAAATAGGAGCAAATGAAAATTCTTGAACTATAGTCAGGAATAATAGTAGCTGAAGAGGAAGTTGGTGAGTTCAAAGACAGGACAGTAGAAAATAGACACAGTAGAACACAGAGATCCAAAAATGATGGAGAATATAAAAAGAAAAGAAAGCATAAGAGACATAAATATACAATAAAATAACTTACATGTATGTAATTGAAGTATCAAAATAGAAGACATATGTAAAAGACAATTACTAAGAGTTTTCTAAAGCTAAGTAAAGAAACAAGCTGCAAATTCAAGGAATACTGTGAACCCTACTGATTCATACTGGATCAGAGGTGAGAACATCACAACCAGGTAATAGAACAATTGTTGACAAGTATTCTAAAAGCTTTCAGAGATAAAGAGATGCACGATTTTGAAAGGAGTCATAATCAAAATTTCTTAACATACAAATTAAAAACCTGAAGACAAAGTAATGCTGTCTTTAATGACAATCATTGCCATCATCAAATTCTACACACAATGTGAAAGTTCTTAAAAAATAAAGGTGATATTCAAAAATTTTAAGCTACAGAAAACCTAGGAGAATTTTCACCAGGATACACAGTCTAAAAAAACATTTTTTCAGGCAAAAGGAAAATAATCTGAGTATTTGGAGATATAAGGAGGAATAAAGAACAAAAATAATAATTATTTAGGCAAAATAAATGAATATTGATAGCTAAATAATGACTGCTTATCAAGTTTTATAGTAACAAAAGACTTGAATCAGTGGAAATAGGTAACAATTTTAAATTAACATGTAACTAATAATGTGACTTCAAGCTTTATAAGCCCAAAAATAATAGAACTACAAGAAGAAATAGTCATAGGGGAGACTTTGTAGTCATAGGGGAGAATATACATCTTTTTAACTGATAAAAAATCAGAAAAATTGTTAAAATATATATAGTTTTAAATAACATGATTAACAAATTTGACATAAATAACAGATATAGAGAATTAAATTGCCAAACTGAAGGATTCATATATTTCCAAATATATATGAAATTTAAAAAATTAACAATATGCTGTACCATAAATTAGTTCTTAACATATTTCAAGGGATTGGAATAATACTTAAAATGCTCTCTGATCATGGTAAAATTAAAAAATAAATGATCAAACCTGGGTCTCCTGCATTGCAGGCAGATTCTTTAATGTCTGAGTCACAAGAGGCACCCCAAAATAAGTAACAGGATACTATCAATAGAAAATCTCTCCATCTTGGAAATTTTAAACATTTCTATTACTAATGAGTTAAAGGAAAAAATAGAATGAAAATTTTAAAAACTTTAAATTATTTCATATCAACATTTGTGAGAGGCAGTTAAAACCTTACATTTATTTATAAAAAAGAAGAAAGATTAAAAATAATTATTTAAGCATAATTTATGGTGAAAACTTGAAGTTTTTATTTTGTGTGTGTGTAAGATCAGAACCAAGGGAATAATGACCATTATCATCTATCTTTAAATGTAGAGAAGTTTGGTTTGAAAAAGCAAGAAAATGCATACTAGGATAAGGATTAAAAATAAAGAAGTAAAACTCATTATTCTCAAACAACAGGATTCTTTATGTAGAAAAATATAAATCTACCAATAATTTATTAGGATATGTGATCTTAGCAAGGTTTTAATGAACAAATAATTTGAATATAACATTTAAGTAATTATGCAACTTACAGGAACATCAGCATACATCAAATTCCTAAGAATAAATCTAACAAAAGCTATGAAAGAGCTCTACCCAGAAAACCATAAAATTTTCATTGAAAGGAAGTAATAGAAACCTAAAGAGATGGAGATATATATTATGTTTATAAATTGGAAATCTCTACATTATATTAAAGAGAGGTGAATTCCCAAATTGATCTATAAATTCTCTGAAATCCTCATTAAAATGACAGGTTTTATTTGTGTGCACCTGCGTGCTCATGCATGTATAAGTTGACAACCCAGTTCTAAAATTTATATGGAAATGCAATGGCCAAGAATAGTTATAAGATATTGAAGAAAATAAAATGCTGGTGGAAGACCATGCTCTACTAGATATCAAGACTTATTCTAGAGCTACATGATTTTAAGGTACTAACATAAATGGAAAAATTGATCAATTTGACTATGCAAAATCAAGTTCTTCTGGTCATTGAAAAACATCAATAAGACAGTGAAAATGATTGTTAAAGAGTGTAGGGTGGGAGAAAGTATTTGTAACATGTATAAATAAAAAAGAATCATTTGTATAGTCTATATGTAGAATCTCCTTTCAATTCAACAAGAAATAATGGGGAATCACTTAATAGAAAAATACAGGCAGACTTGAGCAGAGATTTTGAAATAGTAGGATACCCAAATGGTCAACAAACATATGAAAAGTGGCCCAACTCATTAATCATCAAGGAAATGTGAATGAATTAACATCATAATGAGATACCACTTCAAAATACCAATGAGCTAAAATTAAAAACACAAAAATCAATGTTAGAAGAATATGGAGCAATAGGAAGTCATATATCAATGGTGACAATGTCAACATAAATGTGAATAATACAACTACTTTGAAAAATGGAATAGCATTGATTAATTTAAGCATACACTTACCTTGTGACCCAGTCATTCCGCTCACAGGTATATAATCAACATGCACACGTGCTTAAACACATACACAAGATGTTTACATATAAAGTATCCATAATAGCATCACTGCCAGAACTAAAGATATGTCCTAAACATTGGCTGAAAAGTTTGTTCGGTTAGTGAATACACTGTTGAATGAAGTTCCTGGTGAATACAAAAAAAAACCTGTTTTAGTTGTATTTAACACAGAACAAACTTTTTGACCAACCAAATATAATGTAATTTATCCACAATCTGTGTATGTGCTAAGTTGCTTCAGTCATGTCCAACTCTTTGTGACCCCAGGGACACAAAGGCTCCTCTGTCCATGAGATACTCCAGACAAGAATACTAGAGTGGGTTGCCATTTTCTTCTCCAGGGGATCTTCCCAACCCAGGGATTGAACCCATGGCTCAAGTCTTTTACATTGGCAGGTGGGTTCTTTACCACTAGCGCCACATGACTAGGAGACTGGTTAATACCAGTATCCCATTAATACCAATACCAAAGGCAGACCAACAGTGTCTATTACAACAGTATTGCCCTATTTCTTGATCTCCTTCATTTTTTTTTTCTTTTTGATATGGACGATTTTTAAAGTCCTTATTGAATTTGTTAACAGCCGTGCTTCTGTTTTATGTTTTGGTTTTTTGGCCACAAGACATGTGAGATCTTAGCTCCCTGAGCAGGGATCGAATCCACACCCCCTGCATTGGAAAGCAAAGTGTGAACCTCTGAACCAGCAAGGAAATCTGTTTGATTTTCATTTCTGTAGTTACATATCCTTTCTCACTTATTATGCTTGAATTTTATCAAGCAAAGAAAATAAGTGACTCTAGCTATATGCAATCACATGGATAAATTTTATTAAAATTATTTTTGACTGAACAACTGAACACTTAAGATTACCTAGTCTTTGATCTCATTTATGCAAAGCTCCTTTATTGAGCCCATCTTTGCATGAAATGTTCCCTTGATATCTCTAATTTTCTTGAAGAGATCTCTTGTTTTTCCTATTCTGTTGTTTTCCTCTATTTCTTTGCATTGATCACTGAGGAAGGCTTTCTTATCTCTCCTTGCTATTCTTTGGAACTCTGCATTCAGATGCTTATATCTTCCCTTTTCTCCTTTGCTTTTTGCTTCTCTTCTTTTCACAGCTATTTGTAAGGCCTCCTCAGACAGCCATTTTGTTTTTTTGCATTTCTTTTCCATGGGGATGGTCTTGGTCCCTGTCTCCTGTACAATGTCTCGAACCTCTGTCCAGAGTTCATCAGGCACTCTATCTATCAGATCTAGTCCCTTAAATCTATTTCTCACTTCCACTGTATAATCATAAGGGATTTGATTTAGGTCATATCTGAATGGTCTAGAGGTTTTCCCTACTTTCTTCAATTTAAGTCTGAATTTGGCAATAAGGAGGTCATGATCTGAGCCACAGTCAGCTCCTGGTCTTGATTTTGCTAACTGTTTAGAGCTTCTCCATCTTTGGATGCAAAGAATATAATCAATCTGATTTCGGTGTTGACCATCTGGTGATGTCCACATGTAGAGTCTTCTCTTGTGTTGTTGGAAGAGGGTGTTTGCTATGACCAGTGCGTTCTCTTGACAAAACTCTATTAGCCTTTGCCCTGCTTCATTCTGTGCTCCAAGGCCAAATTTGCCTGTCACTCCAGGTGTTTCTTGACTTCCTACTTTTGCATTCCAGTCCCCTATAATGAAAAGGACATCTTTTTTGGGTGTTAGTTCTAAAAGGTCTTGTAGGTCTTCATAGAAGCAGAAGATATTAAGAAGAGGTGGCAAGAATACACAGAACTGTACAAAAAAGATCTTCACGACCAAGATAGTCATGATAACGTGATCATTGACCTGGAGCCAGACATCTTGGAATGTGAAGTGAAGTGGGCCTTAGAAAGCATCACTACGAACAAAGCTAGTGGAGGTGATGGAATTCCAGTTGAGCTATTTCAAATCTTGAAAGATGATGCTGTGAAAGTGCTGCACTCAATATGCCAGCAAATTTGGAAAACTCAGCAGTGGCCACAGGACTGGAAAAGGTCAGTCTTCATTGCAACCCCAAAGAAAGGCAATGCCAAAGAATGCTCGAACTACCGTACAATTGCACTCATCTCACATGCTAGTAAAGTCATGCTCAAAATTCTCCAAGCCAGGCTTCAGCAATATGTGAACTGTGAACTCCCAGATGTTCAAGCAAGTTTTAGAAAAGGCAGAGGCACCAGAGATCAAATTGCCAACATCCGCTGGATCATGGAGAAAGCAAGAGAGTTCCAGAAAAACATCTATTTCTGCTTCATTGACTATGCCAACGCCTTTGACTGTGTGGATCACAATAAACTGTGGAAAATTCTGAAAGAGATGGGAATCCCAGACCACCTGACCTGCCTCTTGAGAAACCTGTATGCAGGAAGCAATAGTCAGAACTGTACATGGAACAACAGACTGGTTCCAAATAGGAAAAGGAGTACGTCAAGGCTGTATATTCTGACCTTGCTTATTTAACTTATATGCAGAGTACATCATGAGGAACGCTGGGCTGGAAGAAGCACAAGCTGGAATCAAGATTGCTGGGAGAAATATCAATAACCTCAGATATGCAGATGACACTACCCTTATGGCAGAAAGTGAAGAGGAACCCAAAGCCTCTTGATGAAAGTGAAAGAGGAGAGTGAAAAGGTTGGCTTGAAGTTCAACATTCAGATAACAAAGATCATGGCATCTGGTCCCATCACTTCATGGGAAATGGAAAAACCGTGGAAACAGTGTCAGACTTTATTTTTTTGGGGTTTCAAAATCACTGCAGATGCTGATTGCAGCCATGAAATTAAAAGATGCTTACTCCTTGGAAGGAAAGTTATGACCAATCTTGATAGTATATTGAAAAGCAGAGACATTACTTTGCCAACAAAGGTCCGTCTAGTGAAGGCTATGGTTTTTCCCGTGGTCATGTATGGATGTGAGTGTTGGACTGTGAAGAAAGCTGATCGCTGAAGAATTGATGCTTTTGAACTGTGGTGCTGGAGAAGACTCTTGAGAGTCCCTTGGACTGCAAGGGGATCCAACCAGTCCATTCTAAAGGAGATCAATCCTGGGTGTTCATTGGAGGGACTGATGCTAAAGCTGAACCTCCAATACTTTGGCCACCTCATGCGATGAGTTGACTCACTGGAAAAGACTCTGATGCTGGGAAAGGATGGGGGTGGGAGGAGAAGGGGACAACAGATAATGAGATGGCTGGATGGCATCACCGACTCTGTGGACATGAGTTTGAGTGAACTCCGAGAGTTGGTGAGGGACAGGGAGGCCTGGTGTGCTGTGATTCATGGGGTCGCAGAGAGTCGGACATGACTGAGCGACTGAACTGAACTGAACTGATGCAAAGCTCACAAGAGTCAACGCCCTCTGTGGTGTTTAGAGGTCAGGATAAAAGTCACTTTTGGAGATGAAAAGGAGACATGATTGAAAGGGCATGAGGAAGATTTCTGGGATGCTGCTAATAATCTAATGTTTTATTTCTACACCATGGTAGTAGACAAAGGGGTGTTTGCTTTGGGAGAATTCACTGCACTCTACACTTAAGATCTGTGAATGTTTGTGTGTGTGTTCTGTTCCAATAAAAATGGTAGAAGATCAGCTTTCTTTGTACTGTCTCACTCTCAACATTCTATATTATCTCACTCCTCAGCTTTATTGCCAAATGTCTGGAAAGAATATTTTCTACTTGATTCTCTCTCTCTTAATCGCACTCATTTTCTGCCCTGGCTTCTGCCCTAGTACTCAGAAAATGTTTTCACCAAAGTCGCCAATGACCTGCTAATTGCCAACTGTGTGTTTTCAGTCTAGTCCAGCTTGACCTCTCCACACCACACGATGCTGCTGAGCTGCTTTCATTTGTAATCCTTTCTTCCCTTAACCTCTTCATCATCTTTCTCTTTCTTTGTGGACTATTTCAGTTGTGTCCCTGCTTTCTTGGTTTGCCTTCAAATGCTGTTTATCTACTGTCATGGCTGTTAATTTTGTGTTTTCTAGTTACACTTGTTCAGGGTTCTCTAAAATCAGATTTAGAAATTGGCTGTAGACACGTTTTCTGTAATTCAAAGAAGTTTTTAAAACATTATTATTTCCTATTGTATAAATATCAGCAGCTTTTACATAAAATACCAAATTTCTGGAATTAGAAAATTTAAAAACCCTGGGATTCACCCTGTTGAGGGGATAGAGATCTTTTGGATGTAAGTAGTAGGAGATTTTAGACCAACACAGAACCTACTTATCTCTACCTTTTTTTAAAAAAAATCATTTTATTGAAGAAGAGTTGATTTACAATGTTGGGTTCATTTCTGCATCTCTACTTTTTATAGTCTGTTTGGAGTACTTAGGACACTTCTCACCACTATAACATGTGTCTCCTTAGAGTACAAGTTTTGAAATAAGTGGAGCTTCCCAGGTGGGTCAGTGGTAAGGAATCTGCCAGCCAATGTAAGAGATGTAGGACACTTGGGTTTAATCCCTGGGTCAGGGAGTTCCCCTGAAGGAGGAAATGGCAACCCACTCCAGTATACTTGCCTGGAAAATTCCATGGACAGAGGAGTCTGGTGGGTCCCAGTCCATGGAGTCTCAAAGAGTAGGACACGACTGAGCACACATGCACTTTGAAAATGTGCAAAAAAATAAATAGAAAATAAATCACATGGGAAACTTGTTCAAATGCTTCTGTTTCATCCCCAGGGAAAGCAATATGACTGGTATTGGGTGAAGTCCAAGAAAGAATATATTTAAAAAATCCCAGATAACTGTGATGCAAGTAGTCCATGGAAGATTGTTTCAGTTCAGTTCAGTTCAGTCGCTCAGTCATGTCTGACTCTTTGCGACCCCGGGAATCACAGAATACCAGGCCTCCCTGTCCATCACCAACTCCCGGAGTTCACTCAAACCCATGTCCATTGGTCGGTGATGCCATCCAGCCATCTCGGAAGACTGTTTAGGAGATTTTTTTTAACCTTTATGTCTTGAACTCTCAGTTCTTGGTTATAAATGCTCCACTCTGTGCTCGATGATATAGCTGTACAAACAAGTAGTCATAATAAATATGCCCAAGTGACTGTTCTTCCCAGGCAAGCTGAGGCCTGAAGTTCCCACCTCTGTGAAAGTCTATAGTCTGAATCAGGTGTGGAGCATTGACCTTTTGAATGTTGGGTCAAAGAAATGTCTCACTGAGCAGGAAAACTGTTGAAGAGTTAATATAATTAGGCAGAGTTGTTGTTGTTGTTGTTTAGTTGCTAAGTAGTGTCCAACTCTTCATGACCCCATGGACTGTAGCCTGCTAGGCTCCTCAATCCATGGGATTTTCCCAGGCAAGAATACTGGAGTGAGTTGCCATTTCCTTCTCCAGGGGGTCTCACTGACTCAGAGACCGAACCTGAATCTCCTGCTTTGGCAAGAAGATTCTTTACTGCTGAACCATCAAGGAAGCCCAATTAGGCAGAGAGACAGGTATTAAGCTAGAAGTCAAGGACAGGGAAACCATGGGTCAGTGGGAAGTTTTGGAAGAGGCATGAAGAGCTGGGCTTGTAGCATACCTTTGAGGCCTGAGAAGGTGGCTGTCTTTGAAATATAACTTTTGATATTAGCACAAAGTTCAGTTCAGTTCAGTTCAGTCTCTCAGTCGTGTCCGACTCTCCGCGACCCCATGAATCACAGCACGCCAGGCCTCCCTGTCCATCACCAACTCCCGGAGTACACTCAAACTCATGTCCACAGAGTCGGTGATGCCATCCAGCCATCTCATTCTCCGTCGTCCCCTTCTCCTCCCGCCCCCAACCTTTCCCAGCATCAGAGTCTTTTCAAGTGAGTCAACTCGTCGCATGAGGTGGCCAAAGTATTGCAGGTTCAGCTTTAGCATCAGTCCCTCCAATGAACATCCAGGATTGATCTCCTTTAGAATGGACTGGTTGGATCTCTTTGCAGTATAAGGGACTCTCAAGAGTCTTCTCCAGCACCACAGTTCAAAAGCATCGATTCTTCGGCGATCAGCCTTCTTCACAGTCCAACTCTCACAAAGGGCATAGCTAAATTGGTGTGTATCATAATGTGGTCAGTGTTACACTGGAGTAATACATTGTGTCTGTAAATGAGGTTCCATCAACTCCAGAGTCTGAAAATAGTCCTGAGTCATTCAATGAACCATTTAGGTCAGTATCACTTGTTTGTGGCATCAGTCTGGATAGCAATGATGTCCAGCTGCTGAATAAGTTCCATGCTGTTTACCTGTAGCTACAGAGTTGAATCACTGTTTTGGTTCAACTGTTGGATTCGGTGAATCATTAAGGTATAAAGAAAAAAGAGAGCAGAAAGCTTGAGGGTGATGGTGAGTGATTTCAGGGCTAGATCATGGGGTCAATGCTTAATAATGAAGCAAGAAGTTAATTGGCAAGGAATGAAACCATCAAGAAACTTGTGGCCTTGGCAACATTAGAGAACAGGTAGGTAGAAATGAGAGAAAATGAGGACTTGATGAAGGGAAATTGTAGTAAAAGCGCATTTGGTGATTAAAATCCCAAAACCAATTCATTTAGGGTAATGGTGATATTTCAGAATGTTGTTGAAATGAGGTAGAGTTGAAGGTCTGTAGTATAAGATTAAGGAACTATAAAGTAAGAAAAACAGTGTTTGTGACATAAATGTATTTCCACATGTAAATATCAGAAAAAAGAAGTTGTTTCCTCTTTTTTTAAAAATGGTTTATTCCTGCTGCTGCATTAGTTCACCTATACTCTGACTCATGGTCATTGTCAATTTGGTGAAAATCCTTTGCATTTTTTCATCTCTTTTTTTAAATCAAATTTTTATTCCCTGAAGAGATGACAGGAAGAAAAGCAGTTCAGTCTAAATAAATAAATGAATGGTAAGATAACATGGATAATACTGTGAAATTCCACAGTTTTCAAGATATGTTTTATAGAAATCCCTCCACTTCTTAGAACAACTCATTATGCAGACTGGGAAGAAACTGTCATCTACTTTTAATAGACAAGGAACACAAGAAGACAAACTGAAGGTAGCTAATTAATAAGTGACGGAAGTCACACTAGAATCCCTGCACCTCTGTTTTATTTTTAATAATTTAGATACTTTTAAATTAATGAAGTTGTTGAGATGCATTTAGTTTGCTATATTTTCTTGCTTTACAATTATCATTTTGACTTACCATTTTCCCATTAATGCTCACTAGAAAATTGAATTATTCAGTCATTAAACGGATAATCCAACTTACATACTCATTATGGAAAAAAAGCAAGAAGACTTTTATTTTTAGTCTTGTGTAGCTTAGTTTTACAGGACATAAGTAATTATCTAATAGAATTTATAGGACTCTGGGTTCTGTCACCTTTTGGGTTTTTGATAGAAATAACATAGTATATATCTAGTTGATGTGTATGTATTCTCATATACACATGGACCTCTAATTGCTTATATAAAACAAAACTATCAAGAGCCTCTTCTGGGACTTTCATTGCAGTCCAGTGGTTCGACTTCACTTTTCAATGCAGGGGGTGTGGATTCGATCCCTGATCAGGGAGCTAAGATTCCCTATGTTCAAGGCCAAAAAAAGCAAAACATGAAACAGAAGCAATATTGCAACAAATTCAATAAAGATCCTTTGAAAAAGAGCCACTTCTAAAATTTTCTATCTGTATTTGATGTTTCAATCCTCATTTTTTGGTAAAGTTTAATACAAGAGGGCTCTTCATTGGCTATTTTTAAAAGGAAAATTTTCTGTATGAGTGCAGGTCTCAAGAATGAATTGAAAAGGGAGAAAGGTCAAAATGCCTGAGCTGTTCTCATTCTCTCAATACACTCATGTCTATTTTCCCAGCTTTCTTTTCTGTGGAATATACCCCAGAAGAACAAGATGCGAGGGAAAGGAGGCGAAATCTCCACTCAGAAAATAGGGTTTCAATGTAATACCTAGCACTTCTTAGCCTTAGTTTCATAGTTTCATAGTTTCTGTACTCAGTTTCCACATCTATAAAATGGCTCAAATAAGAAAAGGTACATGGGAGCATTTGTAAAATATAGCACTTTATAATAACATGTTTGATGAGGTGGAAAACACACGACCGTGGAGTCAGATCTACTGCGTTACCTGCAGAAAATCACTTAATCTCTCTGAATCTTAACTGCTCATCTGCAAAATATAGATAACACACTGTTAAACATTGCTTTGATAAACTTGGGTTCAAAAATAAAATCATGTGTAGCATCTGTATTCCCATTTATAAATGATACATTAAAATTTTTTTTAATGATACATTTTTAAAAACATTTTTAATTGACCCATTTATAAATGATATATTTTAACCTGGAGAACAGGGAACAAGAAATCTTGCACAGTGCCTAGGCTTTCTTACAGCGTAAAACACACTTTTTTTCATAGCAAATTCTGCTAGAATGTTATGGTCACTACAGAATGCTATGGTCATATTTTAAAATGTTTTAATAACACATAAATGGTAATATCTATCTGACTGGACATGCACAAGGTGTATAATGACCTTCCCACCCGATTTTTCTCTTTGTGCAAATTGGTAGTTTTTGTTTCTAGTTATTAATACAAGTACTTTAAAAAAGGAAACCTAGTTCTTAGTAGACATAGAAATACCATTAGAATTGAATACAAGGAGGTTCAGAAGTCAGAGTGCATCCTGACTTTGAACCAGCTTTTGACCTGGAAGAAACAAGTGACATGAAATATAATCAGACATGATAAAAATACAGAATTCAGTAAAACTGGTTTGCGTGGTTCCAAAAGGGACAGGAACATCACCCTTTTTTCCAGCTGACAAACAATTTTCAGTGCAGTGGTGAAGACGGCAAGTTTCTAATTCCATCACGGTTGTATCAGTTACTCCCTAACATATGTGATCTCCTGTCTTCCCACCCATTCCCCACTTTGCTGTCAGAGAGATCTTTATGAAATGAATCCCCCTTTTAAATCCTTCAATGATTCTCCGCTGCCCTCAGGATAAAATTCATATTTCACATCAGGGTCCCTGTCTTCCTCTCTGCTTTCATCTTCTCTTGAGATTCTATTCATGTTCCTCCAGTTATAATAACACACCAGCAACTAACCACAGCTTTGTTCCTTTACACAGGTTTCTCTTTCCACCAACCCTTTCTCACCCTTCCCACCTTCTGAATATCCCTCCCTGACCTTTTTCTATTTAAGTTTTATTCTTCTACATTCCCATACTATCATGTGCTTATCTTGATCTTGCAGTTTATGTTATCCTATCATATTTGGTACTTATTTCAGAGAGTTTATGTTTTAAGTATTGAAAATTTATTCCTTTTATAGACCGCTGATGTCAAACACAGTTTGGGAAACAGAGTAGGCACTGTGAACACTTGCTGAATGAATGAAGGCAATGGGCATTGCTGTCATTGGTATTTAGTTGCTAAGTCCGACTCTTTTGCAACCCCATGAACTGTACTCCACCAGGTTTTCTGTCCATGGGATTTCCCAGGCCAGAATACTGGAGTAGGTTACCATTTCCTTCTTCAGGGGATCTTCCCAAACCAGAGATTGAACCTGTGTCTCCTGCTTGGAAGGTGATTCATTACCACTGAGTCACCTGACAAAGGACAAACACGGGGATATATTCTTGGGTTGCATCTACTAAATCTCTAGCTAATTATTAACATTTGGAAGTTTAGAATGTGAATATACAACATTCCCTTTTTAGAGAGCATTTAGAAAAATGTGAAGAGGAAAGTCAGAGGGAGTCCTCTTTCTAGACAACTGTCCGAGGTTAGAGAGATACTTTGAGACTAGTGAAGGTTGTATACTTGTAGGTGAAGGAGGTAACTGGAATGAAGTCTCTACCAGTCTTCCCTTTTAGGGGAACACAGATTTAGTTTTCCCATTTCTTCTCCTTCTCCGAGGCATTGGCTAGCGCACCCCTGAGATTAAACCAAATACCGGGTGGCCTTGATGAAGCCCGTGAGGAGATAAGCACAGCTTTTCAGGTGATTCATTGCCTCACACTTCGCCCATTTGCCCACTGAGGATAATAGTACAGGCTGCCTCCTAGAGATGCTGCGAGGATTAAGGAGCTCAGAGAGATAATAAACATAAAAGAGCATTGAACAGTTGCTTCAGGATTCAGTCTGAGAAGCAGAGGGAGATTCTCCTTAAATGCTTCTTATTTACCTGTCCTTCATCTCCAGACCATGTTCTGAATGTGCAGATTCCAAAGGGCAGATGGAAGAGGTGGGGTGCCAATCCCCGGGACTTTATTTTCTGGTTTGTTCTACAATGCCATGGCCAATTTCTGTAGGTTTATTCAAGCCAATGACATTTTCTGAGTCCCTGTTGCACTAGACTCCACAGACATGGAAGCCAGATAAGAAGCCCCCAATGCTTCTTTAAAGGAAAATTTGTTGGACCAACGAAGCCATGATAACCCCATAGCAAAGGACACGGGAGCTGCCCCACTTTTGAAGATCTGGTTTAGGATTATCCATTTGGTGGACTTTGAGGGGAACATTTTAGAGATCAAAGTGCCTTGGACAAAACAGACAACTGCAAAAATAACCACTGAACCAAGTTAAATAACTTGAACTGAAGTCCTGTACTTTTCCTCAAATATCTAGATATATTCAGTGCTCTTTCCTCAAACTGTTTGAAGATCTGTGTTTGGGGCTGCATGCTGGTGTCCATACTGTCACATTCTGGTAACTGATGATAACAAACAGCGGACATGTATCTGCAGAATATCAGCAACAACAAAGAGAATCTGTATTAATTGTAGGAAGTGTTTGGGTAAAATTGAATTTTAATAGTGACCTGTTAACTACTTGTGTGTGTGTGTGTGTGTGTTAGTCTGCACAGTCCGTGGGGTTGCAGAGAGTCAGACATGACTGAGCGACTAACACACACACGCACACAAGTAGTTAACAGGTTTCATAGAGATACATGAAATATTCTTATCTAGGTGTAAAGGCTAAATGGATAGAACTAGAATTCTGAAGAAATCTCAGGAAATTACACAAAAGCATTTTTCTATAAAATAGTATTAGTTTCCTATGAAAAATTTCATAATTCATTGACGATTTTTTTTTAACAATAGAGCGCAATTTCAATTAGTTATCTTTTTTTCTGAAATCAAAATTTATGGTAACTGTTTAGAAACAGCAATGGGATTCCTATTACCTACACTTTTTCTAGGGAAGTTTCCTGTTTTTTTGTGAACTAAAAAGCAATTTTGCTCTTTACTTTTAATCATACAATAGGACATCAAGCCATTTTCGAGGCAAGAATACTGAAGTGGATTTCCATTCCCTTCTCCAGGGGATCTTCCTCACCCAGGGACTGAACCTATATCTCCTTCACTGGCAAGCAGGTTCTTTACTGTTGAGCCACCAGGGAAGCCTATGTAATTCTTATATTTTAATTATTTGAATGCTGATTTAGTAAAACTTGTAATATTTTAGGCTCTATACTTGAGGCAATACATTTGTACTTTGGCTAACAATTTTCTTAATAAATCTTTATTCACACAGTTAGTGGTCTTGAGGTTAGCAAGACAGCTCACTGGATGTACAGAATTAAAAGAATATCAGGATCATTTCAAAAACTGAAAAAAAAACTAACCCTTAATTTGGTTCCAGTGATTTTTCTTCCTGTCATTTAATTTGTTTCATTCAGGATCTGCAGAACTTTCTCAGAAAACATTTCATTATATCTCTGTTTCACTGATTATCTTGCCTCAAGATACTTTGAAAGCACATTCAAATTTATATAATTTTATAAAATAAATCATACACTTATTTTCTGCTTTTTCAATATTGAAACATCCTCTTCACAGTTTGTTTCTAGTGTAATTATTTTACCATTTTGAGGGATAACTTTATCTTTTTGTTTCACAGAACTTCTTTTGAGCTTCATAGTTATTTTGGACCCAGCATGTGGCCCATTTCAACTATTTTGACGTCTTGATTTTAGAGAAAGTTGACCCATGCTCTGTATTTCCTATGGGCAAATGTATACTTACTTTTTATTACAGCCATTCTACCTTTGATTTATGACACTTTTTTTTTTTTTTAGTAATTTAACTCAGTATCTCTCTGCAATTCCATGTTGGGCTAAAGGCTAAATGGATAAGATTTGCAGCAACTTCTCAAATGTGTTTCTAATGAGCAGGCTGCCGCACCTTTCCATTAAACATTTATTTCCAACTTTATATTCTTTACTTGAAAGCTCATTATTTTGCATTTACATATAGGGAAATATATGTAATTTGTTGTCTATTAGCACAGATACGTCAATGTTCTCAGTCTTGATGTATCCCTCATAATCTTACTCATCCTTGCTTTTCTAGTCATTTGAAAATAATCTGTAAACAAACAGAGTGAAAGAGTGGTGAGTCCTTTTTTTTTTTTCAAATACAGATGGATTCTGAAGAAATTTAATAGAAGGAGAGGAAATAATGATGAGACTGACTTGCTTCCTCGGCCCTTTGACTCTGACATGAGCACCATTGTTTTATTGCATGTCATGATGGTAATAGCAGTAGAGCAATGTATGGCCGTAGCTAAAAGTAATTGTCCACTGTGACCTTCCCAATTATCTTGCTGCCTAAAAAATACAAGGGAACTATGATTATACATAGCAATGAATGGGTTCAAAGAGTTCTATATGATTTTAAGCTGTGTTGATAGGGGTATCATGTAAGAAATTATTTTTTCAATGTTCATTCATTCATTTAATAAGCACGTACTGAATGTCAAGTACTCATGAACTTTTTTTTTTTAATTTTGTCTGTGCTGCATGGCATGTGGGATTTTAGTTCCCTGACCAGAGATAGAACCTGTGCCCCTCTGTCATTAGCACGACGTCTTAACCACTGGACCACCAGGGAGGTCTCCCTGTAAGAAATTATTGAATCAAGTAATTGAATGAATAAAAATGAATGAGATCCTTAAAAATAATACTGAAGGAAACTGTTCAGTAGGTCTTGAGCTGTAAGGTTTACTTAATTCAGATTATTTTGTAAATGCGATAATCTGCATAAGGAGTGTTATAGTTGTGGGGATTCATTGCTATTATGTGCTATTATAGCCAGAGAATCAAGAATATCTATGTCCTTTCAAATCAACAATCCTTTCTAAAAGATTTACCCCCACCGTAACCAGGCAATGGCAAGCCATTCCAGTACTCTTGCCTAGAAAATCCCATGGATGGAGGAGCCTGGTAGGCTGCAGTCCGTGGGGTCGCTAAGGGTCAGACACGACTGAGCGACTTCACTTTCACTTTTCGCTTTCACACATTGGAGAAGGAAATGGCAACCCACTCCAGTGTTCTTGCCTGGAGAATCCCAGGGAAGGGGGAGCCTGGTGGGCTTCCGTCTATGGGGTCACACAGAGTCGGACACGACTGAAGTGACTTAGCAGCAGCTTAGCAGCAACCAGCAGCAGACAAAGTATGAAGGTAACTTTTCATAGCTTCGTGTGTGTCTAATCATTTAGCAAAGAGTTTCTGTTAACATTGGATTGGAGAGTATTTCTTGGGCCTCAGGTTTTAAGTGGGGACTCAGTAAGAAATCTCATCCCCATATTCTGAATTCTGGAGGCAATCTCTGGAAGCAGAGGAGTAAAGGAAAAGAAACAAAAGAAAAAGGAAGAGACTTTGTATCTAAGAACCCATCCCACTCCCTGGAGTGGAAAAGAGAGAGGCTACCTGAATGGTCCGCAGGAGGTAGGGCCCTCCCTGCCACCGTCTACCACAAAGGTAGGAAAGGAGATCTTTGCAAGACAGGGAGAACAGAGTGTGTTAATCTATTTTTGTGTGTTTTAAGGCATGATGATCCCACATTGTCCAATCAATGTCCTGGGAATCAGAATAATTAAATAAAAACTCCTTTTATTTTCCCAGTATAACCCTCCAAAGCGGAAGCTCCCTGGTGTGAATCTATGCTCGAACATTCCCTAGTTGATTGATGAATGAAGAGGGAAACATTTCACTTCTGGGAAGGGACAGGTAAGACATTCCCTGGTGGTCTAGTTGTTAAGACATTGTCTTCCAGTGAAGGGGGTGCAGGTTCAATCCCTAATCAGGGAGCTGAAATCGCCATGCTTTGGGGCCAAAAAGCCAAAACATAAGACAAAAAAGTCTTTACAAAAAAAGGTAGGAGCTAACCAGATGATAAAATGAGCAAGGACATTTCAGAGCTAAGGGACAGATGTATAAAATCACTATTTGTTTTTCTTCAGTTCAGTTCAGTTCAGTTCAGTCGCTCAGTCATGTCTATTCTCAACAATCTTACTTTTATGAGGCAGACATTTTCATCCTGGGTGTAATTTTGGAAAAGTTATTGAAACTCTGTGTCTTGGTCCACTCATATGCCAGCAGGGAATATACAATAGCTACTTCACAGGCTTGTTGGAGCACGTACAGAATTATGTCTATGAAGAGCTTTGTAAGCTGTGAAGTATAATACAAAATTGTGATTATTAAGTGGATGAGATCTCTGTTGTCTTATATTTTGTACCATAGCGCCAAAATTTTAAAAACAAATATTCATTTCAGTTCAGTGGCTCAGTCATGTCTGACTGTCATCCCATGGACTACTGCACACCAGGCTTCCCTGTCCATCACCAACTCCCAGAGCTTACTCAAACTCAGGTCCATCAAGTTGGTGTGCCATCCAAGCATCTCATCCTCTGTCGTCCCGTTCTCCTCCTACCTTCAGTCTTTCCTAGCATCAGGGTCTTTTTCAATAAGTCAGTTCTTCGCATCAAGTGACCAAAGAGTTGGAGTTTCAGCTTCAGCGTGTCTTTCCAATGAATATTCAGGACTGATTTTATTTAAGATTGACTGGTTGGATCTCCTCGCAGTCCAAGGGACTATCAAGAGTCTTCTCCAACACCACAGTTCAGAAGCATCAATTCTTTGGCGCTCAGCTTTCTTTATAGTCCAGCTGTCACATCCATACATGACTTTGACTTGACCATAGCTTTGACTAAAAGATGCAATAGTCAATAAATATGAGTCACTTAATCTTCTTATGTACAGGTACTTCTTTTTCCATAAAGTTCAACTCAATAAAAGTGGTTATATTTAAGAAAAAATCTAAAGCACATATGTCAGATACATGGTACATGGGGCTTAATTCCTCAGTTGTGCTCCCAAGGCAGATCACTAATTGATAATGCTTTTTCCATTGTGCCAGGATGGAGCCTCAATATTCTTCTCACCATTCCAAGTAGCTAAAACTGATAAGTAAAAGTTGATCTTTGAAATCTGTTATTATTTTTACTGGATTAAAGCTAGGAGAAGGCACGGCACCTTTTTTCTTCCTGCAAGTCATCCTTGAAAATAGCTAATTCAGAGAGAAAAAGCTCCATCTTAAAACATTTTTAGGGATGAGAAAGTGAGAATTGTGAAGTGAGTTTTCTTAATGAAACAAGAGAGATCCTTTTAAAAACTGGGGGTATTTTTGGGATCTCAGATTATTGATTGGTTAATTTCCTTCAAATTCAACATGATTTCATATCAATTGTGTTAGTTTTAAAGTAATGATTACAAAATGACTAGGTGTGTGCCAAATAATAAATATAAATTCAAGTAAAAATATCCTTGAATAGCTCAGAACAATTTTGTGAATGGAGTCTAGAATACAGGCAAATGCATTAAAATGCCATAAGCATGTATACACATAGTTATCAAGCCATTGTTGGATACTATCTTCATACATCATTTTGATGATGTTTAATGTAGGATATGCTGAAAAGCTATTATTTAGTCTTTTCAAAAATACCTAGTAAATAACCTCTTGCCCAATTACACTTTTCCTTAAGATTCAAACACTAAGGCCTTAAAGATGCATAATGGTTTCTTCTGAATGTGTAGCAAAATATTAGGAAAAAAAAGTGCTGCTTTTAAGCTGGTAAATACCTGATAACAGACACATTTAGAATGGATAAGTGTGGACCAGGAGAAATGAAACATGCTGTGAAAAGGAACATTCTTAAATTTATGCAAAGGTTCTGCAATGGAGGGGATAAAGATGAGGGTGTGAGTAAAGTGGACATTTGTACTGATTCTGATGTGGGTCTTGCCTTCTTGTAAGATGAACACAATGTACCCAGTAAGCAAACTGCAGTGTTAATCATTTTGAGAGATGAGAAGCAAAAGCCATAGGCCATTCCCTCAGCCTCTCAGTACCACTAAGACCTGGTCTCAGGTGATTTTTCTTCCCTTCATAGTGGAAGATCCTCCCACTGTGCTTTACCTCCTGAAGGATGATTTCTTTTGCTGACCCAGGGGACAGAATTATGGCAGTAAGGTGTGGAGACCAAGTGAGAAAGAAAACCACTTACCGCCATCTTGTTTGTGAAAACTAGATGCTGTATTTGCAAGAAGCTGTATTTGAATAGCTATGTGGGTGAAAAAGGGCCTCTCTCTCTGGGATTTTAACCAACATGTGACATAACACTGGATTCAGTTACACTCCATAATTAAAGGTATGTGTTAGATATCTTTTCATCTGTGGCCCAGAACATAGATGCACTTGCTCCAGTGACCCAGTTCTTTCAGTTTTAGTCATTTAATATATGCAGTACAGAGGGTTAGAGACTCAACCCAGCAAGATGCCAGTTTTTCCTTGGCTAGACAATTGGAAATAGACAGAGAACCGATAACTCTGCACACTCAGATGTCCTGGGGGGAGATGTCAGTTCAGATCAGATCGAAAGGGCAAACTTGTAGAAAGAGAACAGAAAAATACTCTTATCTCAGCCTCTGTCAAGTGGTCATCAGATATTTCAATTTTGTGGCAAGAATACTGATATATTATATCTCAAATATAGCCATTTATTAAGTATGCAAATAAAGAATAAGCAGGCATGGTCTATGAAAAATTACAAGGAAAATATCTCATGACTTTTGGGTATAATTTTAACCTAGTTAGTCTTCTCCCCATGATAACAAAAGGGGAGGCAGTAGAACCTTCTAGTTAAATATTTCAGCATCAAAGTTGGAGAGACAGGCTTGATCGAGTGCCAGTTCTCCCACTTACTGGTTACATAATATCGAGGTGTTCATCTAACATAGGTAGATAATAAGAAAGCCTAGCACACCAGCTCTCCTGGGAGATACACTGACATAGCACTTTCACTGTATGTATTATATTTCTATACATGTACATTTTCTGAAAATAACTTATGTGTAATGTAAGGTATGGCGGCTAACATTTATCTCTTAGCCATTCAATCAAATACATAGACACAGGTTGAGTGTGTTACACACGGATGGATATAAAAACAGGAAATTATTTAAGCATCTTTAAACATCTGATCTCAGGTGTCTTTGTTTATTTATCAAGATATTTATAGCACTAGCAGCTGGACTTCCATGCATAAAGAGTCATGAATCCAAACAGTGGCACAAGGCATTGATTCCATGACAATTAGGTAACCTTGAACTTCTCAACACACAACCAGTAAAGTGTCTATGTTCAAGGGGAAATGTTTTCTAGGTGTCAGCTTCTCGAGGCTGCGGCTCCAAAGGAGGTCACTGCCCTGAGTAATGAGAACAGTTGGGAATCTCTCCCCTTCTCCATCGCCTGAAGGTCAACAGCCATCTGGTCTAACTCATGCTGGCTTTCCAATTGAGAATGAAAACAGATTTTCTATCATGTCCAAGAACAAAGGGCAGGGCTGAATCATGGGAAATGTAGATGACACAGTTGCCTTCATCCAGGCAGAGTGTGTGTCTCAATTTTCTGTAATTCATTCATGGGGGAAAGTGTCCTGTGATTCAGAGGCAGAAGCATAAAGGGTTTTGGAAAGGGGGAAAATGAGTCATGTACTGGCATCCCCTTGGAATGAAAACGTGATTATGAAAATAAGGAGTCTCTTTGGTTAATCCAAGAGCTTTCTTTCAAATACAGAGAATAAACCCACCAGTCAAAGTACTGCCTACTCTTTGCAAATATGAAACAGAAGTTATATACTTCAGCATTCTATGTTATGAACCTTTTATTTTGCCTTTGCATAAAAGAAATATGACACCCCAAATAGGGCACTGACCAACAGATTAAAATCACTTACTATGAGTGTACTTTATTTTTTGGCAGGCCATGTGCTAATCTAGCAGTCACCCATTTTCCTTTTTCCCCTGACTGGTTAACAAATATTATCTGGTGATATTACCATCCAATTTTCTTATACCCAAAATGATAAACATTGGAAAAAATGCTGAGTTTGGGTAAGATGTCTTATCCCTGTTAAATATTTCAGACACATTACAGAGTTCCATGTACTTGGTGAAACATTTAAAATAAATATCCAAATACCTTGTTCTTTCCACTTTATTTGAGGGATATTAAATATGTTACAATTAATTTCATATGCTGTATTAAGACATTCCATTTATATGCTCAAAACTACAGGGGTCTCTATAACAGCCCTGAGTGATTCCATTTTGCAGTACGAGGGATATTGTTAATGTTCAAAGATTAGAAAATGCACCCTCTTTGATCTTTGCTCCTTATTGAAAGGCAGCATTCAGACACCAGGAATGCATTTTCCTCCAAGTAGTTGATTTCTCCTAGAGGAAGATATGATTAAATAGAATACTCCAGACTTAATAAGGGAACAAAAAAACTGGCAATTTTTTTTTAGCTCCCTTCATTCTCACATCCCAGAGCTGTTTGCCTTGGGATCAAGAAACTGAGACAGAACTAATTGCTGACCTCAGAACAGTCACGTGAGTTATTTTGGTCATGCTAGTTTTGAAAAAGAACATGGGCCAGAGGCAGAAGCACTTGGCTGAGTGGGCATTCTGTACAGTTTCTTTTAATATAGGTGTATTAGTCACTCAGTACTGTCTGACTCTTTGTGACCCAATGGACGGTAGCCCGCCAGGCTCCTCTGCCCATGGCATTCTTCAGGTAAGAATACTGGAGCCATTCCCTTCTCCAGGGGATCTTCCCAACCCAGGGATAGAACCCAGGTCTCCTGCATGGCAAGCAGATTCTTTACTGTCTGAATCGATGGCTCAGTCTATATTATAGATTGGGCTTCTGGTCAAATGCATCTTCAAAATGACTGGATTCTTGCAAGTAACAAAATGAGAGGTTTAGAAAGGAAGTTTCCATAGCTACTGCCCACATTTCTTCAAATCTCTCCTTGTTTGCAGCCCTTTTCCCATAACCCTTGATTCATGTAGTCATTCATTCATGGAACTATTGTCTGGTGTAGAGGTAAGCATTAGAGTTTTGCTTATATTCACAACTTCTTTTTCATGGGGATTACAGTCCGTTGATAGGACATCATGGATAGATATTTAGAGTCCTAAGCTAAAGTTTCGACAAATCTAGTGCATTATTCCCCTTTAAAATAAGCTTTGGCTAATTGCCTGGCCCATGAGACCACAGTGAACCCTTTGGGTTCTCTTGGTAGTTCAGCAGTAAAGAATCTGCCTGCCAATGCAGAAGATGTGGGTTCAATCCCTGGGTCGGGAAAATCCCCTGGGAAAGGAAATGGCCACCCACTCCAGTATTCTTTCCTGGGAAATCCCATGGACATGGAACCTGACAGGCTAAAGTCCATGAGGTTGCAAAGAGTTGGATGTCACTTAGTAACTAAACAACAACAATTTCAAAACACATTTCTATTATTATTAATACCTGTGAAAAAAACAAGATAGCAGATAGCTGTAGCCAGGTTTTCTCCCATAAGTCTTTTCAAGTATCGCTAGATTGTCCTCACTTTACTCCACCTTCCATTGTATCTTCTAGAATGGTTATAGCTCAGAAAATATTCAGCAGCTTTCCATTGCCCTTAGGATGAGGACAAACAGCTTGAATGTGACCTTCCAAGCCAGGCATGATCTGGCCCCTGGGGACCACTGTAGCCTCATCTTAGGCTCAATGTCCTTCAGCTACATTGTTTTTCTCTCAGTTACTCCTACGTGCCTGACCCAAATCAATCCACGTGACATGGCCAAACCCAAGTACGAGTAGCTGCATCCAGAGCTGTGTGTGTGCTCAGTCTTGTCTGACTCTTTGCTAGCCCATGAACTATAGCCCGCCAGACCCCTCTGTTCATGGGATTCTCCAGGCAAGCATACTGGAGTGGGTTGCCATTTCCTTCTCCAAGGGATCTTCCTGGACCCAGGGATTGAACTTGCATCTCTTATGTCTCCTGCATTGGCAGGCAGGTTCTTTACCACTAGCACCACCTGGGAAGCCCACTATGTGCCTGGCTTGTTGCAAATTCTCTTTCCTCTACAAAGTTCTCCATCAGAATCAAACCTTCTGAGCTTGGGTACAAGGCCTCCTGAAGTCTGCGAAACAGCATTTCATAATTTGTCTTGTGTCTGTTCCCAAGAAGAGATCAGAATCTAAGTGTGGTCTCCACATCTGTGGACCACTCTGCTTCTAAATTCCTTTATTCTGGATTTGGTCTCCTGAGTTGATGCTATGAACAGCATGACAAAATTGCAAAAACTTGGTTAATGTTGTGAATCACTTGTTGCTGGAATTTTACTCAATAGAAAAAGACTGCAAAACACTTAACAATATATTAATCTAGAAATTTGAGTTCATTGCAGAAATGTAATTATTCAGAATGTTTTCTTTGAAGTAAAATTTCAATTTAACAAATATTTACTGAAGATCTTCCCCACGTAAGGAAGTTCAGAAATTCTTTGGTAATGATTAGAATTTTTTAAGCATTTTATTTCAGCAGTATTTAATTTCATTTGTGATTTCTCTCTCACTGACATCTGTATCAGTGTTATCTCTCTATTAGTAGATGAGAACGCAGAACGAACATTACTTGATCACTACCCTCATTTTTGGCTTCCGGGTGGCACTAGTGGTAAAAAAAACCACCTGCCACTGCAGGAGACATGGGTTCTATCCCTGGGTCAGGAAGATCCCCTGGAGAAGGAAACCCACTCCAGTATTCTTGCCTGGAGAATCCCATGGACAGAGGAGCCTGGTGGGCTATAGTCCATGGGGTCACAATCTGTCAGACAAGATTGAGGTGACCTTACACACACATGCACCCTAATTTTCAAGTCCAATTATGTATGTGCTTTTTAAGCCTTTGGTTGTATCTTATTTCCTAACATCCCACTGTCCAAAGTAAATCTAATGGCTAAGCTTAGAGGCAGAGTGGGAGAACACTGCAAGGTTATGTGACAAATGTATAGATACAGAGTGTGTTACGGGCTGAATTGTGTCCCCCCCCCCACTTCACTGACACCCTAACCCTAGTACCTTTATTTGGAGATGGAGTTTTATCGAGGTGATGGGTGGGCCTTAGTCCAATCTCACTGGTGTTCTTATAAGAAAAGGAAAATTGGATATACATAGGGACACCACGGGTTCATGCACATAGATAAATTATTCAAGGACAAGAAAAGAAGGCAACTATCTGCAAGTCAAGGAGAGAAGCCTCAAGAGAAACCAAACCTGCCAACACCTTTATCATGGACTTTTAGACTCTAGAACTGTGAGAAAATAAAATTCTAATGTTTAAGCCACCCATTTTTTTATGGCAGCCATGGCAAATTAATGTAGGGAGAGATGCTAAAGATGATGAGAAAGAGAAACCATTCGTTTTTGCAATATATTACAAACATAAAAATCCATGTACTCTTGGACCCTAAATTCCAGAGTTGATATATAAACAATACACATAATAAAAACAATGAATTATATATTATAAGAAGGGGACAAATGTTATAGAAAAATGAAAGTTACTTGGGGTTAATGGATCAGTAGTGCTGGAGACAGAGGGAAGCAGTTTGCAGTATTAATTGGATAGTCAGGGTGAGCATCTCTGAGAAGTAAAAAATGAATGAGCTCTTGAAAGATGACTTCCTTCAAGAGAGCCAATCCCCAGGCTATCTGGGTAGAGCATGCCAGCAGAGACTAGAGGAGCACAGAGGCTCTGAGCTCGAGGTCCCTGAAAAGTTGGAGGCACAGCAAGAAGCCAAGGTGGATGAGAATTGTAGGAGATGAGTCACAGGCTGAACAGAAGCTAGCCTACATGGAACCACGTAGACCAAGTGAAGACCTCAGACATTGCAAGGTTGTGAAGGATTCCTCCACACTTGGCTCCTTCTCATTTCTCAGTATCTATGCCTGCCATTGGTACTACAAATTCCCAGTTTCTAAGAACCGGCTACTAACCTGGTCCAAGGTTTGCCCTTTCCCGTAAGTTTGAGTACCATATTTGAATGGTACTCCATGAGGAAAGGGCTTCCCAGGTGGCTCAGTGCCAATGCAGGAGACACAAGACTTGGGTTATATCCCTGGGTCAGGAAGATCTCCTGGGGAAGAAAATGGCAACTGGCTCTGGTATTCTTGCCTGGAGGATCCCATGGACAGAGAAGCCTGGAGGGGTACAGTCCAAGGGGTTGCAGAGAGTTGGACATGACTGAGTGACTCAACCACTACCATCAGCATTGCATGAGGAGTACCCCCACTCAGACCCTACTTCTGATTCTCAAGGTTTTTTCCCCCTTAACTACCCAATCTTTGGCTTTCTTAGGTTGCTGAAATGATAATGTTATAAGCTTTTTCATTTGACACTGGCTAAAATTGCTTGTTAATGCTCGGATCAGATTGAAAAGTATTGGAGACACAGGACCATTGCTTGAAAAGCACTTAGAACTGAGTGTCTGGCATACAGTAATTGCTTAATAAAAGCCAACTATTTTATCTTTAATTGTACTGCCTTTTATAACCCTGGCAAGTTGGTTGCTGGTTACCTTGCTAGCATCCAGGCCTTCTGAATTTTTTATCTACTGCTTATTCTGCCTGCATGAGCTTTTGCTGAGGGATATGTTTGTGAACAAATTTGGTATGTGTGTTCAAACTGAGATTTTTCTCAACTGCATGTTTATAGATATATGAATAGTTTTTTATTTGATTTTGTGCATACTACCATTCAAATATGGATTTTGAGATCATTGCCAGTTAATTCATATCTTTCAGACTATAATTCATGATTTAGAAAGGCTTCTTACTGGTTTTTTAAATGTAATTTTTATTGTTTTTCAAGGATATCTATTAGTAAGTAATAAGGTAAAGCTACCAAGGAAAAAGTCTATTTCTCTTGCCACTTGCTTTACTTTATATCAAGTTGAAACCTAACACCATCATTTATTATAAAAGATTAAAATAGTGATGGTTTCCAGTGAAATAAATACAATGTTCACTAGAAAAATTTTCCTGTGATAAATCAATATTTATCAGTTCCTTAGTTTCAGTAGCTAAATAATTTTTATTTGAATCATTGAAGTTCTATACTGTCATTATGAGTTAAGATTTTATACATTTTGTTAATATTCAGGAAACATAGCTAACCTAGTTTAAATAAAGAGAATTTTGAAATTAACAAAAAGGTGAATTTTCATCATGTTACATCATTATCAGATATTTATCAAGTGTCAGGTTTCAGGCATAAAAGATGTGGTGGTGAAATAGACATTGAATTTCTGTTTTCTTAGAACTTATATTTTAACAGGAGAAACAGATAATAAATAAGTAGAGAAGTAAGGAAATCAATAAACAAGACAACTTTAGGTGGCAGGTGCAATGAAAAAACACTACAGAGCAATGAGATCGAGTGACTTCCAAAAATGGTAAGTAAGGTGGTTGGAAGAGACCTTTGAGGAAAGATGTTTGAGCTGACACCTGAATAATAAAGAGTTTATCAGGTAAATATCTGAAAGGACAAAGCTCTGGGCAGCAGGGAGGGTCACTGACTAGGCTCTTGAGGTCCAGAAAGTTTTGGTGAGAGTGGACAATGAAAGGGAGAAACCAGGGAAGGCAGGGTGGGTAAGTGGAGATGAAGATAGAGATCTTGGCAAGACTCAGATCATATGAGACTGAATAGCTCCCGCAAAGAATTTGCACATTATGTTTTTTTCTTAAATGGAAAGCATCAAAGAGTTTTGAACAAGACAAGAGTGAAAGTTGATCTAGAGGGCTACATGTTTGGAAGCTACTGAAATAGCCTAATCAAGGAATGGTTTGGATGATGGTTTGAACTAAGATGGTGACAGTGGACATAAGAAGAAGTGAGCTGATTTGGGATATATTTTTGGGGCAATGAGAATAGGACCACCAGCTGAATTAGTGTGAGAGGTGAAGGAATTCAGGATGAATTCTGTGTTTTTGACTTTGCATGTACATTGGTGATGGTGCTATTTACTGAAATAGGGAGTATAGGGAATCCTATTTGCTGTTACAGGGAGAAGGCTTGAAAATGAAGGTGTATCCTAGCCTTGGTCTGTTAAATTTTAGATACCTTTGACACACCCACGGGAGTTGGATTTATCCCCTAGGTATCTTAGAGGAGAGGCAGAGATGGGCACATGCGTTTGTGAGTCATTGAGGGACAGTGGATGAAAGCACTGAAATATATACTTTCTCAGGACAGTCACTATGCTGCCCTGTGAAGTTTGAGAGAACCCCAACTTTAAGACTCTGAAAAGCCAGGACACCAGAAAATTCTAGAGTTCCCCAAGAACTGAATCAAATACACTTTTACTGTCCCATTTCCATTACCATCCAAACTCCCTAGAATCCTTCACAAGAGCAGGCTCTTCCTTGCTGTCCCTTGTAGTCCATCACTGTGTTCTACAGATTTCCTTAGCCATCTGAAAGTTTGTGGTCCTAATACACAAAGTGAAAATGTTAGTTGTTAGTCAATCAGTCATGTCTAACTCTTTGCTACCCCATGGTCTGTAGCCTACTAGGCTCTTCTATCCCTGTGATTTTCCAGGTGAGAACACTGGGGTGGATAGCCATTCCCTCCTTCAGGGGATTTCCCCAACCCAAGGATCAAACTCGGGTCTCCTGTATCACAGGAAGATTCTTTACCATCTGAACCATGAGGGAAGCCCTCTCCTAATATACAAAAATGACTGTGTAAATCTATGTAATCTTATCAGGCTCCAAACTCTACCCACTGCTTTCTTTGTATCCCAGCCTCCATATCTGAACTCTCATGTCCTCTCAGATCTTCCCGCTGAGTGTTAATTGTCCCAGATTCTGTTCTTGCACAAACGCTGGTGAAGGAATGATGAGCAGCATCTGGAAGGGTTTTTTTTGTTGTTGTTTGGTTGGTTTTCTTCTTTATGTATAAGAAGAATGAAGAAATAGGAAACGGTCAGAATGTGCAAGACTAGCTCAGTGGATTCCCACAATCACCCAAACTTCTGTCCTTGTCTAGTAAGTCAGAATGCAAGTCCAGATTCCCAAGTTCAGGCTGGAGTGCGAGTTGCCTGGTGAGATGCAAGGTGGAGCCAAGAACAGAGCTGAGGTCACAAGCTAAACAGGGAACCAAGAGGAAGGTTTTGAAATAACCAATTTGATGTAGCCTTCTGGGTTTTCTGGTTCTGAAAAGATGCTCACGTAAACAAAACAATCACTGCTTCATCCCAGATCCCTACTTCATTCATTTCTCACCCCCACAGCCACCCAATGTTCATAGCATCAAAATGGCCACTCAAAATATTATGTAACAGATCTAAGAAATACCTTCTTATGTGAAATTGACATGAAAACTTGACACTTAAAAGAAACCTCAAGCTGAAGGGATGAATTAGATGGGCCAAGAAGAGGCATGTGGTATTCGGTTGGAAATTGGGAACACCAGAATGGAAGAAAGGATTTTAAATTAGGAGAGGTGGTGGTACAATATGGACCTGGCATGGATTGTGTGGTCCTCAGGGGCGGAGTCCTGAGGTCTTTTGTTTGGCATCTGTAGCCACGGTGCCTGGCTGACAAGTGGTCAGTGGGTCAGGACCCAGGATCACTCTCTGAGTTTCCTACCTCAACCTGCTTATTCTTCTGCTCTTGTCACTTCAGCCCATTTGAGCTCTGCCAAACTTCAGCACAGTTCAGATGGCAGAGAGAAAAGGCAGGCAAGCAGCTGACATCCTGACATGTTGGAAGCATGAGATTCCTTCATGAAAATGACATCCTCAAAGACAGAAGACTTATCCAGAGCCAGGCAACCCATTAGCTCCCTCCTATTTCTGCAGATTACATGAAAAAGTGATACAGATCTATAAATAAAAACAAATTTTTAGAAACCACTTTTTAAAGGAGTTGAGGTTGTACATGATGTTATCAGTTCAATCCTATTGAATGTTGTGACCTTTAAGAAGGCCAAAGAGATGCTGTTAAATAATAGAATTTGGCTTTCTGAATTATAGGTTGAGATACTGGAATTTAGATTCTTTTCAAAACAATTTTTTAATGTTAAAAAAAATTTGTTTTTTGGCCATGTGGGATCTTAGTTTCCCTGACCAGAGATTGAACCCATGCCCCCTGCATTGGAAACGTGGAGTCTTAGCCACTGGACCCCCAGAGAAGTCCCAGAGATATAGAAACTTAGGTTCATAATAAGGGACTGGCAGTATAAAGATCAGGAAGAACATTAGCAGGAAGCTTCTAAATTGAGGGAGATAAATGCTCAGATAAAACTATAGATATTATTAAATAAAACAATTCTTATGAAGAAATATAATTGCATCATAGAAAGATATCAGAAAGAAAAAATGTCCAGTAAAGCGAAAGAATAAACAGAAGGAAAGATAATTGGAAGCAACACAAGGGATCCTTGCCACACCAAGCTACTCACGTCTCCCCTTTCTTTTGATAGGTAAAGTGGTCAAGGAGAAACAGAGTGATTCTTGATTTCAAGAGGCATTCACAAAACTCTTTCATGGTTTCCCTTAGTGGATAAAGTTTAGAAATGTAGTCTGATAGCCCAGCAAGATAGAGTCCCAGTTGATTAAACATCTGAGAGTGCATATTTTTGTTACTCCAAGTGAAGTCTCTCCTAGCAGCCCAGATAGCCTTTCTTCATCTGAGCCTGTGTCATGCTGAACTGAGGACCAAGATTGAGTCGTGAGTCACATCCTGTCCAACTCTGCCACTGACTCAAAATCCAAGATGAACGTCAATACCAAAATCAAAAAAGGAAGGTTGAAAATGGTATGAGCAGGCTGAAAGGAAGGCTTAGCTCATGAGATGAATTGTAATGGTGATCAACATGATGATCTGCCATCAACTTGGGAAAGCCACTGCTGAGTTGCAGAATGGGCAGGCCAGATGTCAATAGTAAAATGATCCAGGAGTGTTAGGGGAACTCAAGGTTCAGTGTGAGCACGCCCTGGCTATAAAAATAAGGCCACGTCTCATTCCCTCTCTGTGTGAGCCATTAATTAGATGGGTAGTCCTCAAACTTTCCTTCCATCTCTAAAAGTCCATCATGTTCCCCTTACCCCCAAGGTAGAACCACCATTTTCAGTTAAAATATAGTTGTGTACCTGCAAGGAAGGGCTTCCTAGGTGGCGTGAGTGGTAAAGAATCCACCTGCCAGTGTAGGAGACATAAGAGACCTGGGTTTGATCCCTGGGTCAGGAAGATCCCCTGGAAGAGGACATGGAAAAACCACTCCAGTATTCTTGCCTGGAGAATCCCCATGGACAGAGGAGCCTGGCAAGCTATAGTCCATGGGGTTGCAAAGAGTCAGACACGACTAAAAAGACTTAGCATGCACACACGTATGTGTGTGTGTGTCCTAAGTCCAAGTCCAAGTGAAGGTGTCTGTGTATGTGCAAATGCTCATACAGGCTTGCCCAGGTGTGCAGGAACAGTGCCTCACCACAGACAAGATCACATTCCTTTTTTTTCTGACTTAAGGTGTGTGTGTGTGCCCCAAGTCCAAGTCCAAGTGAAGGTGTTTGTATACGTGGGGTGCTCATACAGGCATTTCCAGATGTGCAGGAGCCGTGCCTCACCAAGGACAAGGTCACATCCCTTTTTTTTCTGACTTAGGGCACCTCTCTGCTACCATCCTCTGTATAAAGCCACTTCCTGCCACTTCCCTGGGTGCATTTGAAACCATTCCCCTAGTCTTACTACACGCAGAAGAAAACTGAGTTTAATGACAGGGTGACGTATAAATATAACAGGAGAAAAGCAAATGGAGGCCTGAGACTAGCAAACCTGAATTTAAACTTGACTTGAACCCTCACAAAATCGAAATTCGTCCATGAAATAATTTGGGGGTCAATATTATTTTCATAAGGAGCAAATATGATGTTCTTTCAAAATACAAAACTATTGTAAATATGCAGTTTCTGAGATGGAGACTCCTAACCATTGCTGCATTTTAAGGCAAGCAATGTCATTGTACCTTCTGGGGGAAAAACCTGTTTTTTTCCGCCCATAAAGCTATAAAATATTTTCACTGAAAGAAGCTGAGAAGGAAAGAGTATTTCCTTCATTTCCCATTTTTGTAGAATTTCCACGAGGGTTTTTCATCTTTTCAGATATTGTCAGAGGTAAGGAATTTTTTTTCCCATAAAGCTGCAATTTCAATCTTCTGAACATTAAGCAGATATAAATTATCTACAAGGCTAAAAAGTCTTTGATTAACAAGCTGGGGAATTGCAGGTATTAAAATTGCCCCCCAGAGGGAGTGCATACCATTTTATGAATGCATTAGATATCTACTTTGAATTACAAAGAAAAATTAATTAAAAAGTATATGTTTATAAGTACTGTGTATTCCCTTGAGTTCCTTCTAAAAGCCACATATATGAAGAATCTAATAAAATTAAATTAATTTGCTGCCTATTTTACTGCAGCAACATGGAGAAAAAGATAAAAGCAGGGGCTACCTAACATTTTGTTCTGGAGATCTGGTGCCCCAACTGGTTGGGATGGATTTTAGTGCCTGACACCCATGGGAAAATTCTGTGTGGCCGAGACAAGGCTGTAGCTGCCTTGAGAAGGGTGACTCCGAGCTCTTGCAAACAGCTCTGCTTCCATCTCACTCTTGGCTCTTTGAACTGGTCCAGCCATGCCCACACGAGTTCTACAGATTCGTGGTGGTGCAGGCTTCATTTGCTGGAAGACATCTGCGCTGGGAGCTATCAGGCAGCCCTGCCTGTGGTTGGCCATTTTAACAAGTCCAACCACAAACACAGTCTTTTTCCTTCTTGTCTGACCTGTCAGGCAGCGCAGTCTTAGCATCTCTGAAAGTATGTAGGTCTAGAAGCCATAAGAGTATTCTGACATCCCACACTTGCCCATATTTTGTTTATTCCATAGGTACCTTATTCTGTTAGCTTTTTGTGCCTCTTTTTTTCTTTTCTTTTCCTTCCCTGTGCTTTTTCCCTTTTGGTTGCCATGGAAACCATTTCCCTGGTAGGGGAGGAGCCTAAGGGCATCCAGGAGTGTGAAGTGAAGTCAATTTATATCATGGTTTGTGAAATATTGGGAGTTTGTAATCACTGTTATCACCACATATGGTAAATCAATCTCTCTGTAGAGTAAATTTCTAAATATTGATATGAGTATGGGGTGATAGAATTTTAGAAACTCGCTCATCCCAGAAACTTGCACGGCAACCTTTAAGATATACATTTTTATTTTCTGTTGTTTGAACAAATAGGACATGAAATACAAAAGAGAAAAGAGATACTATTTATGCTTTTTATTTAACTTCTTCAAAGGCATGGAATGGTCTCTAACACAAAGCATATGGTTGCTTTAATGATACAGATTAAGAAGTCCTGTCTGATCAGTTATAAAGTTTGTATATATTCTGTATGTGTGTGTAAATGTGTAATTTTTTCACATGTAGCTCATGTATAGCAGAGCAGTTATGCTATCTTCATGCTCACTGCTATCTTTACCACTTGAAATCAACCGATATTTGAACAACTGTGTTAATTCATAAAAACGCAGGCTTTGAAAGTTTGTCCAAATATGTGTATTACACACAAGCAAGTGAGGTGATTTTATTTTTTAGGTTTTAAAATAGCCTGGTCTGTCCCCCTTGTTGGAACCACAATGTGTTTATTTGGCTTTGATAGTCACTTGTTCTGCTCTCTGTTTTCTCTCAAAGAGCCATGAATGATGAGACAAGAAAATATTGGATTGTTTGTGTTGTTGAAGCAGATGCTACCTGAGTTGTGACAGGTATTTTAAGTATCATCTCCTGCATTCATTTAACACTCTGATGTGAACATTTTCAAACCGTGGGCATCTTCTTGTTCGCTTCCCACCAAAATGAGTCACCTCTTGGGTGTGAAGAGAGCTGGAAGAAAATGGGAACACGAAATTCAGGTGCCAAGGGGACCGGTAAGAGAGGGGGAGTAGAACTGTTGCTAAAAGTTTGGCTGGCTCCAAACGCAGATGTAGAACAACCAGGGAGACTGTGAGTATTTTGATTTTTTTGTTGTTTTGTTTGTTTTCTGAAAGAATACCCTATGTTAATTTTAATGAAATTGCAGTTCGGCTGACATTTTTGAACAACAACTGTTCTCAAACAACTTGTGCACGATGCTCTCCTAGCGTGCTGTCCTTTTGTGAAGAGGGTTAGAGGCTGGCTGGGTCCTTGAAACACTGTGTAATCTCATTCCCTTTTTAGATTTGGGGAATGTTGAATATTGTATGATCTTTTGAGACAAAGAAGTCTTTAGCTTAAAAAGGGAAGAAATTTTTAAAAACTTAAAAAACCCTCAAGCCATCTTATTTTAAGGTTTTTCTAGAATGTACACAAAAAATTAGAAAATGGAATTTTATGCAATTAAAGACAATAGGAAAGGTCTGGAGGGAGGGGATGGAAGAAAGGCCAGGTTAATCGTTGAACTTATTTTGAAAAGTGCTTCTGATTTCAGCAGAAAGCCGAACAAGTCAGGACACGGCTGGTTGGGGTGTCTGTTCTTTTTCCATCCTTTGTCCTCCTCTGCCCAGAGACATGTTGTTTGAAGAAGCACTACCCTGTCTCCCAGGCTTTGTTTGATTGCATGAGTTGGTTTTATAATTGCTTCTTTAAAAAAAAAAAAAGTGTTATTGAGGTGCAGTTGTTTTACAATGTTGTGTTAGTTTCTGCTGTACAACCAAATGAATCAGCTATATATGTATCTACACACACATGTAGGTCCCCTCCCTCTTGCCACCCCCATGCCACCCCTTTAGGTCATCACAGAGCACAGAGCTGAGCCCCCTGCTCTATAGTGCAGCTTCCTGCTAGCTATGTATTTTACACATAATAGTGTATATATGTCAATCCCAATCTCCCACTTTGTCCCATCCAACTCCCTTCCAGGTCCACACATCCCTTCTCTACGTCTGTGTCTCTATTCCTGTCCTACAAATAGGTTCATCTGTACCATTTTTCTAGATTCCACATACATGCATTAATGAATGATACTTGTCTTTCATTTTCTTACTTTGCTCTGTATGACAGTCCCTAAGTCTATCCACATCTCTACAAATGACCCAATTTCATTACATTTTATGGCTGAGTAATAGTCCCAGGTGACCCAGTGAGTAAAGAATCCTCCTGCAATACAGGAGATACAGGAGACTCAGGTTCAATCCCTGGGTTGGGAAGATCTCCTGGAGAAGAAAATGGCAACCCACTCCAGTATTCTTGCCTGGAGAATTCCATGGACAGAGGAGCCTGGTGGGCTACAGTCGGAATTGCAGAGTTGGACACGACCGAGCAACTAACACTTTCACTTTTGGTAAATCTGAAAAGCTCCAAAGTTCTCTCTGTATGTTTATTATTTGTTTGGCTTTGGTGTCCAGTAGATAAAGGTCATGGGTGACTTGAAGAAAAGGATACATTCAAGAGCATGGGTCTGGTCCTGAGCAAAGTCCACTGTCTTGTTCAAAGCAGAAAGGGTTAGAGTCATGAACAGCAAGCAGGGAGAAAATATCTAACTTTCAAATTTTCGGATACTACATCTTAGTGACCTCCACCTAATTCAGTCAGCTTCAATTAGAGGCCACCTCCCCCAGGACATCTGGCCCCACGTTACTAGATGGAGCATCAAAGACTCTTTCCGGGCCCACAGCAAGAGGGGTGGAAATGGGCTCATTTAGGGAGTAAGAAAAAGAGTTCATGTCTGGAAATAGTTGACCAGCTAAAGACAGAGAATGGCTTTCATCAGAAGGTATAAAGAGACAGTTTGAAATTATAAAGAGGAAGACAAATCATGAGAGCAGAAGCTGGGCAGGTCTGGGAAGCTAGGATGAGAGATGACATTGAAATGGAGCAGGACCCGATGGTGCTTGTCCCTCAAGTCCACAGCCTGCCTTTTGTCTGTGCAAAAACTTTAACCAAAGAATAAGTTTAATCAGAGAAGTGAGAGCAGGTGGAAACAAAGGAAAACAAAGGACACCAGATAGTAATGATTGAGTCATTAGGCACTGTTGAGGACTTTAGGTTCCTTCTCAAGGCCTATAGATAATACTTGGAGCTGTGTCCTGTGAACTGTCTTATAGATCCTGAAACCCCACCATGTGGAGAAGTTAACTACATGATGACCAGGCTCTAGCCGTGACATAAGCTGCCACAGTGTCAACTGGCATGTAGCCCTCTTCTCTGTCTATGGAAGCCCTTGCCCCTTGATTGTTAGTGGGGAAGAGTCGGCCTCTGGAGTTTGCTTCCCCTCAACACATCCCCCCTGCCACAGTTGCTGGCATCCAAAATAAAGCAAACTTTCTGCCAACCTTGCCTCTTTATTGGCTTTTGAGCAGTGGGCAGCTGAACCCACTTTCAGTTACACCATAACCCAGTGTGCTCGGGATGGTTGTTTTCTGGGTGACACAGGGACAGACCACGTGTGACACTGCAGTCTGAGAGCATCAGGCAGCACCGCAGGGCTTACCATGTGTTCTCGTGACTTGGTGATCTCGGACTTTCTTTTTAATGAAACTTTGCAATTTTGAGATAATTGTGGATTCATATAAAGTCTTTTGAAAGAAATCAGAAAGAGTTGGGCTTCCCTAATGATAGCATCTTGCAGACTTAGAGTACAAGAATCATGACTGAGACATTAGCACAGATACAGTCAAGATGAAAAATATTCCCATCACCACATGGTCTTTCAGTTGCCATGCTCTACCACATCCATTCTTTCTGTCCCCATCATTTCCTTACCCCCAGTAACCACTAAACTGGTCTCTCTTTCTGTAATTTTGTTTCTTTTTTCAAGTATGTAATGTAATGGAAGCACTGTGCAATCTTTCAGTTCAGTCGCTCAGTCGTGTCCGACTCTTTGCGACCCCATGAATCACAGCACATCAGGCCTCCCTGTCCATCACCAACTCCCGGAGTTCACTCAAACTCACGTCCATCAAGTTGGTGATGCCATCCAGAAACTAGCTTTTTTCTCAGCATAATTCTCTGGGATTTCATCCAGACTGTTGTATGTATCAAAACTTTGTTCTTTTACTTATTCATCCATTGAAGGACATCTGGATTGTTCACAGTTTTTAGCTATTATGAATTTATTGTTTCTTTAGGATAAATGCTAGGTTGTATGGTGGTTGCATGAGGAATGTTTTAAAAAGCTGCCAAAATGTCTTTAAGAAGGGTGTTTCATACCTTCCCACTAGGTGATCTAGTTTCTCTGCATCCTCACCGGCTTCTGATGTTTTCGCTATTTTTTTAAACAATAAAATATCACTTTATATTTATTAGACCTACAAACACTAGTTTTTAAAATTTTTGCCATTCTGATAGGTATGTAGTGATTTCTTGTTGTCATTTTAATGTACATTTCCTAACTGGCTAATGATGTTGGTCATCTTTCATTTGTTTTCAATAAAAGGTCTCTTCAAGTCTTTTGTTTATTTTCTCATTGGCTTGTTTTTACTGTTGAGTTTTGAGGGTTCTTTGTATATTCTAGATACTAGCCCTTTATCAGATATTAAGTATTTGAAAGTATTTTCTCCCACCGTGTAGCTTGTCTGTTTATCCTCTTAACAAGGTGTTTCATGGGGTAAAAGTTTTCAACTTGTCAATAATTCCTTTTATGGGTCATGCTTTCTTGTCAAAGCTACACACTCCATGCTTAGTCCTTGATCCCAAAGAATTTTCTCCTATGTTTCTTTTTAAAAACATTTTATAGTCTTACATTTTGCATTTTTGAAAAAAAATTAGACACGAGACTTAGGTCGCTGTTTTTTTTTTTTAACCTACAGTTCTCTAAAGGAAGCGTGAGAGCAAAATTTAGCATGAGTTGTATATGACAATCAAGTGCATCATGACTATGTTAATGAATGTCTGTGTAGATGTCAGCACCAAGAACAAACCCCTCACTGAAAACCAGCTCAGGTTGACCGTAACCAAAGGACAAATTCTAACTTCCCTTTACTTGCTGTGTAAATTTGGACAAGTCATTGACCTTACTTGCCTTGGTTTCCCTGTCAATAAAATGTAGATAATGTTGCTTAAGCTAGTGTATAATGATGAGTAAATAACATATGATTCCCCAAACATGGTAAGAACTTGAAAATACATAGGTTGAAGCTATTAAAAAATATTAATGTATATCCTATTCATCTCATTACTGAATCATTGGCTTTTAGGTACATCCTCCTGTCTTCTAAAAAGAAGGAGAGTAAGAATTTTCAAGAGCATTTGTATCCTTTTTTCTCTTGAATCCTAGATCAGACTAGGATAAGGGTGTCTGGGGAGGTAGGAGGAGAGAAAATGTGACTTACATTAAATGACAGCCAGAAGAGTCAAATACTCAATTGTTAATAACTCAAGCTGGATATAAGGTCATTTTCTCATTTTTCACTTTTATTTTTATTAAATTTCAGTATCCTTAAGAATATCCATGAACTTCTTTGAATTAGAAAATACTGTGCTTTTGCTGACATTAATGATGGTTCATAGGATGAATGCTGTAGGTATGAGACACACGCATCTATGCAAGCAGCAGTACACTTACATTCATAGAGTCAGAGCAAGGTGGTGGAGCGTGAACTACACAGCGGGAGGTGTGGGTGAGGGAGGCTAGTTGTGAGGGAGAGAGAGTATCTATCCCGAGTTCTGGAACCATGGCAGTGGGGTTTGGAGAGAATTTAAGACTAAATTACATTCTCATAAAAGGAGAGAAACAGACTCCTTCATTCTTTCAGTGCCTTCATTGGTGGATTGCTGTCAGGAAATTCTGTTTGGTACTTAGCATATTTTGGTCATTCTCTACAGTATAATGATGTGTTCTAAGCCAATCATTTCTTTAAAGTGTGAGAGAAAATTATTTATTTAAAGAAAAACATATCATTGCTTTAGGGCCTCCAATGATGTGTACAAAATACAAATTCAACGATTAAATTACATTAACTCCGGCAGCTGTAATTTCCCATAAAAAGCACAGCAGAGTATTGGACATGAGAGAATGCCATGTAAAACCTATTATTTTTTTCTTATGGTTTGAGTTATTTAATCTTTTCATTCCCAAAAGAATTAGAATGCTCAAATATACTTTTCACATGATTTAAATTTTTCATATTAAATGTATCTACTTGATTTGTCTATGAAAATTTCTGTTTGGCAGTGTATCATTAGTAACTTGACTACTTAAACTGAAAATTTAAACAAACTAACAATAATTTGGTAACTATCAATATGAACTGATGACTACCACAAAAGCAAATTCTCATCATATAATATCAATTATGGCTTGTTTAACGTATGTGTGTTTTATAGCCATACTTCCATTTTTATCCAATAGTAATTTAATATGATGAGCTCCTTGCAGCCTGGAACTATTTCACTTTGGGTATTAAGCAGTGGTTGACATATCATACTTGTAATTTGAGTTAAATTTAAAGACTACATGGTAATGGGGATGTGATTTTTCAGCTTTATTTACTTTTTTTAATGTTTTAAGGCACACCATGTGGCATGCGGGATTTTAGCGGGTTTGATCAGGGATCAAACCCATGCCCCTTACACTGGAAGCACAGTCTTAACCACTGGACCACCAGGGAAGTCCCTCAACTTCAGTTCTTAGCACCTAGTTTGCACATGACATTTAGACAAAACATCCTTAAAATGACTCATCTCCCTCTCTTCCTCCATCTTCATCTTCTTCCTCTTTTTCTTCCGATGTATATTTTATTTGTCTGAATTTTTAAATTTGATTTTTGAACTATCAATACAGGTTGTGACTGACTTCAAGTATTAAAGATTATCTGAAACTATCAAAGTTACAAATAGCAATAATTCGGGCTGGTATATACAGCTGGAAAGTTTGTATATACCAAAAGTCTTTACTTAATCGGCCAGCGTATCTGGATAATGATGCTGAAAATGGGAGCCAGGCGACTTGGGTTATGGTCCTGGTCCTGGCATTACTTTCTTTTTCAAACTCAGAAAACTCACCTGATCCGTTTTTGTTTTAGTTTACTCAATATACAAAGTGCTGATAATATAAGTGCTTCCCTGGTGGCTCAGACAGTAAAGAATCTGCCTCTAATGTGGGATCCCTGGGTAATAGGACCACATAAAATATGACTATCTAAAATAACCTAATTATGAGGTTCAAAATGAAATATATTTATAAAGTATATGTTATACATACACACATATCTTAAAAGTATAGATATTGTACAAATGTTAGCTGCTTTATCAGAATTGTCAATAAATTAGTTAATAAAATACATAGTTAAAATTTGCAATCTGAAGCATTATAGTTATTGTATTATATAAATTGCCATATGTTCCAGAAACATGTTAACAATGTAAACCATGCATTCAATACCTGTGATGTTAATAGAAAGTCTTGAAAGATATCAATGCTCTGTTTTAATAAAAATCAAGTTTTACCAGATATCCAAACCAACCCAGGTGTTCTCTGCTCCAATAGACTTGCAAAATTGAGAATTCATTAGCCATAAAAGTAATCACTTCCATCACCAGGAATTTTGCAAGCTTTCATAGATCTCTGAGGAAGTTTTTCCACCCCTTCCCATTGGCTCAAGACAGCTTAGAATTGAATTTAGACTTGTGAGGAGAAAGTAATTGGCAGTTTTTCATTTTACTAACTTCTCTGTGTGTGTGCGTCTTCGTGTGAGAGAAAAAGAGAGAAAACCAATGATATAAAAGTCTTATAGCTTCTTTCCATGTATAATTTCCCTATTCTTTCCATACATACCTTCCGTATACTTTCCATATATGCTTTCCCTATTCTTTCCATATATACTTTCCCTATTATGCATTAGAAATTTTGGTGGCTTGGTTAAAACAGATTTTTGGTCATCATGGCTTGGGGAGCAAAACATCTTTTAAAGATGGTTCAGGATGATAGTTGCAGATCTAATTATTTGGGCCTGTTTCTATGCTGGACTTCCTGAGGACTTCATGCAGAATTCTCCATTGTGTCTGTGCTTATTATGCAACACCGCAACAGCAAAGAGGGAACAATAGCTTTTCATTTTTTCCTGACATATATTGTTATTTTTTGGTGACTGAGGGAAAAAGGGTAGTTTCTATAAAACTAAGAGATTTCTCTGAAGGCAGCCCCAGTTGTGTTATTATTCAGTCACTCAGTCATGTCTGACTCTGTGACCCCATGGACTGCAGCACACTAAGCTTCCCTGCCCTTCACCGTCTCCTGGAATCTGCTCAGACTCGTGTCCATTGAGTCGGTGATGCCATCCAGCCATCTCATCTCTGGTGCCCTCTTCTCCTCCTGCCCTCAATCTTCCCCAGCATCAGGGTCTTTTTCAATGACTTGGCTCTTCGCATCAGGTGGCGAAATTAGTTTCTCAAAAATAAAGTCCTCAGACCAACCAGATGTAGTCTGGTTCATGAAATGTACTGATTTTATGAGCTGTTTTCAGGAAAAAAAAAAAAGAAAAGAGGAGGAATTCACTTTTGGAAACTATTGTCCAGAATCTTTTCTAAGTCACAGGAAAAGGAATTGGAGTCAGAGTGTTGTTGATCCAGACCTCAGGTCAGCAGATACCCCTTTCTTCTCTGAGAACGCCTATTAGACCTCACACATACAAAGGTGAATCTTTGTTAAGCATATATGTTGTTGTTGTTGTTGTTTTTTAGTCATGAAGTCATGTTCAACTCTTTTGTGACCCCATGGAATGTAGCCAGCCAAGCTCCTCTGTTCATGGGATTCTCCAGGTAGGAATTCTGGAGTGGGCTGCTATTTCCTTCTCTAGGGGATCTTCTTGACCCAGGGATTAAACCTAGTCTCTTGCATTGGCAGGTGGACTCTTTACCACTGAGCCACCTGGAAAGCCCTATATAAATATACATATACACATACACAAACATATACACATACATGTGATTGTCAGATTCCCTGAAAGCAGCTTTGTTCAATAACATTTACCTGAGTGATGGAATTTGGGAATTTCTGGTCCCTTCCGCCCTCTGTCACAGGACACGAGGACTTGGAAGGATGCTATGAGGTCTTTTTTAACAGGCCTGTTTTAGGTCTCAGACCTTTTCCTACCTGCTTCTCTACGCTTATACTTTACCTCTTCCCTCCCAGAACTCTATATCTAGTCTTACTCTGTGACTTGCACTTCTATAATGAATGAACTTGGGAGCCTCTTACATCCAGAATTTCCATCCTTCCTATATCGACTAATCTTGAAAACCTTCAGCTATTCCTTCGTGACTCAGGCCGTTGTCTTTGCTATTAAGAAAGCTTCGATGCTGCTGGTCTAAGTCAGGTGCATCATCCATTTATCCTTATAGATCTTGTGTACATTTTCAGTGTCCCACTTATCAAACCATATCACAATTGTGTTTATTTATCAGTCTACTTACGAGCTCCTTTAGAGCAAGTGCAAAAACTTTTACCTATAATCACCATAAGGTAGTATAGTGCAGGGATCATTGTAGATCTTTATCACACACGTGCCCAGGCTTGCACACACACATACACATTTTAATTGGTGAAGGAGTAAATTGGAGAAAGGGATTCTCAAATAGGGGCTTAGAGAAAAGTTGAAGATTATAAATACCTCTTGAGAGCAGGGATCATCTCTTGTTTACCTCTGAGTTCTCGAAGCTTAACACAATGCTTGGAATATAGTATGCACTCCATAAATATTTATTGAGGAAATAAATAAAGGGATATATGGAACAACAGATGAATATTTGCTGTCAGCAAAAGTGTTGCTATAAAACTTTGATTATCTGCTCGATAAGGGCGTCCTTGCACCAGTTTCATTTCTCCTGTTTTGTCTTCTTCTAGTCTCTGCAACTTGGTGTGTTGGCAGATAGACCCACAGGCCTAGGCCTACCCCAGTTCTGAGCCAGATATGACAGGGGCAAGGATTATATCAATAACCTCAGTCCTACCCTCCTGGGATCCAGTTTTCTTGATTACCTAGGCCTGGTGCATCATGAATAAGTTCTGGGACTGTGTCAGCAGCTTATTAATAACAGCCTTGGGTGAGCAGGGCCCATTTGGCAGGGTTATTTCATCATCCCTCCTATCAGTTTCAATTTCCTCTGCTGTATGCTGGTACATTTCACTTCCCTGACTGGACTTCCTTCATAGACAGCTGGTAGGCATTTTATGTTTGTTTGTTTCTTTCCATTATCACACCCTGCTACCTGCTCTCTTCTTGATTTATTAGATTTACCAACTGCTCAATCATTTCTGATACTGAATCTTTACACCTCTGCTTACCTCTCTCCATCCTTATGTTTCATGAGGTAAGATGCAGGAGTGGTGATGGTCTTCTATTTTCAAATCCAGTGAGGCAAATCGGGTGGTCATTGGGGTATTCCTGGTAAGCCACTTTATCCATCAGAAAAGTTCTATCATGCTGAGTACCTGGCTAAGCATATTTTTTCCTAGACTTATTTTTTCTACATAGACATTGCCTATGTTTTCACACATAATGAGCAATATAGTTTTATACTGGTAAATTTTAAACATTTTAATTAATTAATTTATTTGCCTGCACTGGATCTTAGTTGCAGCATGTGGAATCTTTTAGTTGTAGCATGCAAACTTTTAGTTGTAGCATATGGGATCTAGTTCCTTGACCAGCAATGGAACCCAGGCCCCTTGCATTGGCAGTACATTAGCCATTGGACCACCAGGGAAGTCCCTATACTGGTAAATTTTTGAAGGCTCTCTTACACACCATCCTTAAAATGAAATAAACATCCATGTGTTAATACTGATACAGAGATAAAATAAGCATATAAATTAGGGAAAAGGCAAGCTCTTTCTAATAGAAGAACTTCAATTAATAAATGTGGAAGAAATGAGGGAAGATGAAAATCATCAATGGACAACCAGTAGAGTAATAGTTGTTACAGGTGAGCTATATCAATGGATGTTAAAATTTGTGGGCAGAAGCTTGAGAAATATCATGTTAATGTAGTCTCAAAACATCTCTCCCAAATATTCATTAAATATAAAAGGAATTAACATTACTGTGTAGATGTCTGCAGGCGCCATCTTATTAAATAACCAAGATGAGCGTCATGCCCTGATATGACTCACTGACAAGAGCACACTATTTCTATGGTAAAATGGTCCCAAATATATAATCTTACTCATGAGAAAATATCAGGAAAATAAATTCATCTGGAGGGCATTTTACAAAACACCTGACTGATACTCTTCAAAAGTGTCAATTCATGAGAGACAAGAAAAGACTGTCACAGACCATGCAGGGAGAGACAAAGAATTGTCATAGATTGAGGAAGATTAAGGAGACACAACAGCTTAGTGCAGAAGAAAAGAATGATGGAAGAAAATCTTGCAAAAATTTTACTAGTGCATAGTTAGTAGTATTACACCATGTTAATTTCCAAGTCTTGTTGATTATCATCCTGTGATCATGTAAGATGCTAACACTAAGGAAAAGCGGGGTCAAAGGTACACAGGGATTCTCTGTTCCCATTTCAACAACTTTCAGACAGTGTGTATATGCGTTAAAATAATGAACTTAGGTTAAAATAATGTAGATTGCTTAGAACAAGGCCTCAGTTCAGTTCAGTTGCTCAGTCGTGTCCGACTCTTTGTGACCCCATGAATCACAGCACGCCAGGCCTCCCTGTCCATCACCAGCTCCTGGAGTTCACTCAAACTCATGTCCATCGAGTTGGTGATGCCATCCAGCCATCTCATTCTCGGTCATCCCCTTCTCCTGCCCCCAATCCCTCCCAGCATCAGAGTCTTTTCCAGTGAGTCAACTCTCCGCATGAGGTGGCCAAAGTATTGGAGTTTCAGCTTTAGCATCAGTCCTTCCAATGAACACCCAGGATTGATCTCCTTTAGAATGGACTGGTTGGATCTCCTTGCAGTCCAAGGGACTCTCAAGAGTCTTCTCCAACCCCACAGTTCAAAAGCATCAATTCTTCAGCGATCAGCTTTCTTCACAGTCCAACTCTCACATCCATATATGACCACTGGAAAAACCATAGCCTTGACTAGATGGACCTTGGTTGGCAAAGTAATGTCTCTGCTTTTTAATATACTATCTAGGTTGGTCATAACTTTCCTTCCAAGGAGTAAGCGTCTTTTAATTTCATGGCTGCAATCAGCATCTGCAGTGATTTTGGAGCCCCCCAAAATAAAGTTTGATACTGTTTCCACTGTTTCCCCATCTAATTCCCATAAAGTGATGGGACCAGATGCCATGATTTTAGTTTTCTGAATGTTGAGCTTCAAGGCAACCTTTTCACTCTCCTCTTTCACTTTCATCAAGAGGCTTTTTATTTCCTCTTCACTTTCTGCCATAAGGGTGGTGTCATATGCATATCTGAGGTTATTGATATTTTTCCTGGCAATCTTGATTCCAGCTTGTGCTTCTTCCAGCCCAGCGTTCCTCATGATGTACTCTGCATATAAGTTACATAAGCAGGGTGACAGTATACAGCCTTGACGCACTCCTTTCCCTATGCCTGGTACACAGTAAATGCCTAACAAAGTCTCAGTCTTCCTGGGTGGTGCTAGTGATAAAGAACCTGCCTGCCAATGCAGGAGACATAAGATATGTGGGTTCGATCCCTGGATCAGGAAGATCCCCTGGAGGGGGCCATGGCAACCCTTCAGGATTGCCTGGAGAATCCCATGGATAGAGGAGCCTGGTGGGCTATAGTCCATGGGGTCGAGAAGAGTCGGCTACAACTGAAGCAACTTAACAGGCACACACAGTCATCATTGTTGTCACTTTAGGTGACACTCAGTATGAATGTGAAGTCTGCTACACATACAAGCACTCTGCCCCAAACCCAAACCCTACATGACAGAGCCCCTATAACCAATGAGTAGTTCTTTCCAGAAAGGACATGGAAAAACTGGGCTCTGCTGCTCTCCTCCAAAACATGTAGGAAAAGAAAACAAGAAATTCTTTTTGCTTACTTTATCTGTTCATCTACTTGAATAGATTGCTTGAATTTCTCTGAATGTACATAGAGACTCCTAGCCAGATTGCTTTGAGATAGTCAGGATGGACTCAGGCCTGGGAGGCCATATTTCTCTCATTCTCCAGAGCTGTTGAACAGCACTGCCTCAATAGATAATAAAAAATTATTTTCAAAAAGCATTTGACAAGGTTCGGCGTCGAAGATTTATATCTAAAGCAGACCCAGGGAATAGGAGGTAAAATAGTGTATTGTTGCAGAAAACTAATTTAAGAGTAGCAGACAAAAGGCAGTCTGAGATGGCAAGCTCAGCTTCAACGGGGGTTAGAAACAGCATGCTTTCCAGACCTCTGGGAATCAGGCCCACCTATTTGGGGACATGTGCAGAGGAGGAAAGATCATCGAATTTACTGGTGATACTAACACTGAAGTCTTAGCAAATAATAAGGTGCAATATTATCAGATTGAGAAGGATTTAAATTGCAGGTGATTAAGGCAGAGGATACAAACATGGTTTAGGTATAAAGATACAAGCTACTAAGTACAGGATCAAGGAGCCAATTATGCAGAACATACACCCAGGAAAGGATTTGAGGATATTGTGGGGAAATCTGGAAAACCATCAAGACAGAGTACAGATGCATTAGAAAAAGGAACCCAGATTTACTAGGTTATCTCATCAAAGGGGAAGTAGATGAGAGGAGAGTAAAACTGTACTTTTGTGAGGCATTTACTTGATCCCTACTTTGAATACTGTGTCCACTGCTGGACTGAACAGAAGATGAGAGAGGAGGTTTGAGGATGGGAGATGTGGCAAAGAGAAACATTTAATTGGGAACCTATTTCCATTTTATTCTCATTGGGAAATAAGGGATTTAATGGTGGAGGTTTTTTTTTTAATGGGATATTCTCAGGGAAATTTTTGAAATACAGAAAACGGTGGACACAATATTGTTTAGTTGCAGACTTTAAGAGACTCAGCTAGAAAAGTCAACTATACTGCCGATATGTTGGTCTGTGTACATAAAGGCAAAACTCAGCCCCGGGGTTAATACAGTAGAACCAGAGCAGAACTATTTAATGCTATATCCAAGAAAAGCTGTCAGGAAAAGCTGGGAAAGTAAAAGTGAAAATGAATTGAAGAGACACTTCAACTTATTTTTGGTGAAGGAGGTGATTAAAAATCACTGTTAAAAAAAAATAACAATCACAGGGAAAAGGCAGTGGGAACAAATTTTAAGTGACCAGTTTTGACAAGCAAAGTTTTCCTAATTTGCAACATCTTCCCATATATACACGAGAATGTAGTTACATAAACAAGTCTTGAAGTTTTCCACTTATTTATACTTGTGTGCATTGCCTTTCTGATTCTGCCACAGTGAATGTGGATCCATTTTAACTAAGCAAGGTATGCCAATTCCAAGTAGCTCAATCTAGCATTCTGCTACCCATGGTCCACTAGACTTCGTATATATGAGTCAACATGGAGTTCTGCCTACCTTGGCACACAGTAAAGTGAAAGCAGAAGCAATTTTACTGGTGATTTAGGATTAAAAAATAATTTTCATCTGAAATATGCAGACCAGCAAAGTAAAGTACAGAGTCTTGTTTACTCTTTGAAGCAGCTATGTGATTATCGCAGCTTTCCACTTTACTTTGCATGATAAAAAAAAAAAATCACAGAAATTTCTAGCTGGAAGGGACCTGAAGAATCATCTAGTACAAGTCCTCTTAAATTCCCGATAAGGCAAATGAGAAACAGAGGTATTAAGAAATTTACCCAAACTTTCAAAGGTACTTAGAAGCAAGCCCAAAACTAGAGTCTTGATTCCTAATCCAGCATTCTAATATTCAAAGTTGGGGTCTTCTAAGTGTATAAAGTTAATTTAACAATGTAATTATGAACATGCAATTATGTTGGGTATGTCTTATTTTTTTCATATTCTTTTGTAGTAGGATGTCTAGAGTCTCTTGCAGCATTGCAGTGTAGGATCCAACTGTTGGGAGCAACACAAAGGTTGAGAAGTATATGTCATCTCTAGGACAAGAGTGACCCCTGACTATTAGACTGGGAGGGGACAGATCAGTCCTTGAGAAAGCACAGCCCTTCATCAAGAATCACATGCCTTAAAGTAAACATTGACTTGGAGATCAAAACTACTTTGTATCTGAATCAGGAAGATCCCCTAGAGAAGGAAATGACAAGCCACTCTAGTATTCTTGCCTGGAGAATCCAGGATGCTGGCGGGCTACAGTCCATGGGGTCACAAAAGAGTCGGACACGAGTGAGCGACTAAACAAGAACAAATCTAGTGATAGCTTTACTGCAACTAATGCAACTTGGGCAAATCAAGTATGCTTCTTTCTTTTTGATCCTCCTAAGGGAAAGAATAGGATTAGATGATCTGTTGTTTTTGTTTAGTCGCCATCATGTCTGACTCTTTTGTGATCCCATGGATGTAGCCCACCAGGTTCCTCTTTCCATGGGATTCCCCAGGCAAGAATATTGAAGCAGGTTGCATTTCCTTCTCCAGGGGATCTTATCGACCCAGGGATTGAACCTATATCTTCTGCTTGGCAGACAGTTTCTTTACCACTGAGCCACCAAGGAAGTGGAAGCCATTTTAGAAGATCTACAACTAAAAATGTAAGATTCTGACATTACAGTAACGATGCTTCTTACACAGAGGATGAGGAAGTAGAGAGGATGGAGGGAGAAGAAGTGTGCAGTGAAGAGAAAAAGTATAAGAAGCATAGCTCTGAAATGCAGAAAGTAGAGAGGGTAGCAAAGACGACATTGGTGTGTGACAGAAATTACATTTGGATGTGCTTTAGGAAAGTGCCATATAATGCGACTCCAGGCTTCCACCACAGGGGCCAAGGGTTTGACCCCTGGTTGGGGAAGTTTGGCATTCTGCTGGATGCTGCCAAAAAGAAAAAAATAATTGGACTTCTCTGCTGGTCCAGTGGTTGAGATTCCAGGAAAACACAGTATTGGAAATCGACATGCAGTTTCTCCCTAAACCCAGGCCTGCAAGTTTGTCCTTCTGAAGCAGACAACATTCTGTGGGGTAGGGGGAGTGAGCATCACATAGAAGAGATATTTTTTTGTTGTTGTTCAGGGACATTGATATGTGAAAAATACATACTAAGGTGATTTAAAGTACAGTCATCCTCAGTGTTGCAAGATGCTCAAATTATGAGAAAAATCTATGCTTCTGAGACCAACTGAAGGAACATAGCTCACTGCATGGTCTCGAGAACCAGGAAGGGAAATATGGAATTCAGTCCACCAGGGACAGAGGGTGAAATATTTATATAACTCTCAATTAGGGAAGATTTTCTTTATCCTTTAAGAGTGTCTTCCTTTGACCCAACTGGCTTATTGACTTATTAATCTGTCATTGTCTCCGGCCAAAAAGTCTCTATCCTGTTAAAATCTCTAAAGTATTAATATCAGCCTAACATGATATCACATGTGGATTTACATAATTACAGGACTCTGTACCTATTGGAAACATTTCATGCATATTCTATAAATGTTCTGCCATGAGAACTTTGCTTGTACTAATGAAGATATGTTAAATTATTCAAATAACATTCTGGATTACATGTTCAAAGCTAGGTGAGGGGAGTGGAATCTTGCAAGTGGCATTTCATTATTTGGTACTGAAATGGAAGCAGCCACAACCTGTAGCTGACTTTGAACTTCACGTTGTTATGGTAAGGCCTCTGCAGTAGTTGAGATTGTCTGCACCACCTGACCTCTGAGTGTATGGGACTATGACGTTGTATTGTTGTGCACCAGCAATTCATCGACATTGTGCACTGTGTCTACCACCAGAAATAGGACAGTAGGATCCATAGTTTCTCTGTTACATTTTGAGCTCTGCTCTTTCGCTGTTCTTTAGTCACTCAGTCATGTCTGACTTTGTGACCCTATGGACTGCAGCCCAACAGGCTCTTCTGTCCGTGGGACTTTTCCAGGCAAGAATACTGGAGTGAGTTGTCATTTCCTTCTCCAGGGGATCTTCCTGACCCAGAGATCCAAACTGGGCCTCCTACATTGAAGGTGGATCCTTTTACTGCTGAGCCACCAGGATATTTACAAAAGCCCAAAGGATATTTACAAAACATGTGATTCTTTGTAATTTTAAAATCATGTAATTAAAAAATTAGGTAAATAATGTAGTAAGGTTCCAAAGTCATAGCTTGAATGATCTTATTCAGTAGCTCAAGAGTTTAGAAGTTAAACCTTTTAGAACTAGCGGCTATTAATAACCATCATAGTCAATATATAGACTTTTCTATTTTCTTGCTATTTTTTCTTGTAATTTATTTATAAAAGGTGATGTTTTGATATTGCTTAAAAGAGATTGTTATTCATTTATGTGTGGCCAGATTTGTATTACAAAGATTATGCTACACAATAATTTGGGTGGTTTATTTAAATAGTATTTAATAATAAGCAAAATCAGAAAATATTTTGGTGATTACATAATTATAAGGAATCCTTCTTGTTTTTAAATATAATATCCATATTCTATAGGTCCACTGATATCATGATAAAGCAGATATTTGTAAGATGCATAAATTTTAATTTAACTAAATGTAATGAATAAAAACCATTGATATTTGAGTAATTACACAAGAATACTTCCTTAGTATACTATCACATGATACATTGATATGAAACTGTCATTTTGACTAAATTAAATAATTTTTGGTTGCTGCTGCTGCTGCTAAGTCACTTCAGTCGTGTCCGACTCTGTGTGACCCCATAGATGGAAGCCCATCAGGCTCCCCTGTCCCTGGGATTCTCCAGGCAAGAACACTGGAGTGGGTTGCCATTTCCTTCTCCTGAATATTAACCAGAATATTTTTGCTACCTTTAAATGTTAGAAAAAATACAAACATCTTAGAAATTATCATTAAATTAAACATAATGCAGCCTACGTATTTTTCATCACTTTATACATTGAGGTAATAGATTTTCAAGACTACGGGTTGTGGTATTTGATTCAGCCCTAAATTATCAGGTCAATGTTGAAATTAATTAGATCATGGGTTTTAAATGAAGAATATGTTAAACCTCAGAAATTGTTTTAAAATATGCATTCAGAATATAAAATACGGACTGAATAATTAATGATATTCAGAATGATAAGGAAGAAACGAAACAGTGACAGTTTCTGTAGAAAGTTTTCACTTACCTAGGCACCTTCACCCATTTTACTTAGTATTATTTTTACTAAAAACAACCATACCAAATATAACCCACACATAAAAAAAAAAAGTTTTGCTCCACTTGCCTCGCCTACAGTGCCAGGGGGATGGATTTAATGATCTTATAGGCCTTTTCAATCTCTCTAATATTTGTGAAATGGCAACTGTCAATGTTGAACCAGAAATTGCTGAAATAGCACAACTTTTTGAAATGGATAATATCTCATAGGAAAAGAGCCCAGAAATGGAAAGAACAACCATAAACCTCACTGAGACTCTTTTCAATGGGATGCCAACTTTACTCTTCAGCTAATAAAAACAATCAACTTTCAAAATACTATCTGTCAGTGAGTCAAAATCAGCCAATTTGAAAGTCACAGTGCCATGTATTATGTGTGCCAGGGTATAGTAACTCCTTTTTTTAAAAAAAAAAATTGAAGTATAGTTGTTGTACAATATTACATAAGTTACAGGTATACAATATGGGAGTTCCCAATTTTTAAAGGTTATGCTCCATTTATAGTTATTAGCAGTGACTCTTTCTTAGTGTATGTATTTTTCATTTTGAGTTAGCTGCTGGCTGATCATTGATTTCTATTATGTCTTGATAAGGAGTATGATCAATTATGTATATCCTAGATGGAATTAAGTTTAGTGTTACATACTACTTAGACTCTGCCTGTTTATTGATAAATGGAACTTCTATGGAAATACAACATTTAAACTAAAGCATTTTCAAGTTCTTCTAGTATGTTAGGCAATTAAAATCTCTCTTCCTATTTCCAACATAGAGTCTGAATTTCTAAATATTATTAGTATATGACATTTTTTTTTAAATGGTGATTTTAGAGCAGAGGTCTTCAGATAAAGAATGCACAGAGAAAGGAATACAAGATACTTTTATTTTCTTCCTAGAGGTATTTGACAAATTCTAATATATATAAGATGATAGATAAAGAAACCAAGCAGAAGTCACTTCACAAAAGTTGAGTTTTCAGTAGTCTAGTGCTGAGGATGTGTGACCTAGTGTTTAGGCCTTACCAAAGAGGAAGGACCCTAGACAAACAGTAAAGACACAGAAGAGCCAAGCTTGGAACAGAGGAGAACCAGAGGTAGAAATTAACTATAAAACTTTAGTTCGATTGAATCATTCTTTTATTAGATTAAGGTGATCTGCTCCAACTCAGACTGCCTACGAGAAGATATGTACATATCCTCCAGAGTCTTCTCAATTTTTCCTAACTTGGCTGAATCGCCAAACAATTTATAGGCATCCAGAAGGGTCAGATGACAGAAAACATACAAAATTTCCAGATGGCCCAATCAGTGTAGTTCTCAAACACAAACATTAAAATAACTGTAATTATAGTAGTCAAGAAAACACATGACAAAATGAAATATTTCACTGGAAGTCCAACATCCAGAAAAAAGAATAAAATGAAAATTATAGAATCACAAAAAGCAGCAATGAAAATTAAAGACTAGTAAATGTGTTTGATCTCATACTGGACAGAGCAGAAGAGCAGTTTTGTAAACTTGAAGACAGGTTAGTAGAAAATATTCAGACTCAAACATGAAGATCAAAAAGAATGGAGAAATTGTAAAAGGGGCCTAAGAAACACAAGGGAAATATGGGAAGGTCTAATATATGTTCAACTGCCTTAGAAAGGCAGGAAAGAGAAAACATGACAGAAGCAATGATTACAAAGGTAATGACAAAACATATTTCCAAACCTGAAGAAAGAACTCAACTCATAAATTCATGAAGCAATACAAAATCCAAGTAGAATAAACATGAACAAACCACTCCTGGATACATCATAATAAAACTTCTGAAAAAGAAAGGCAAAGTAAGAAGCTAAAAGAAGCCAGAGGAGAATAAAACACATTAACTTCAAGGAGTAAACAATAAAAAAAATAAATTTTTGTACAAAACAATAGATGCCAGCTGCAATAGAACAACAGTTTTAAAGAGCAGAAAACTAGATGACAACCTGAAAATTTTATACTCTAGGAAATTATCTTTCAACAATGCCAGTAAAATATAGAAATTTCCAGACAAGAAAATACTCATATAATTTAATTCATTGCCAGTACCTCCGAATTAAATAAAAATAAAAATGAAGGGACTTTGTAGGCAGAGGAAAAATTATTCTAGACAAAAACAAAAGACTGCTGGAAGTAATGAAGAAACCAAGTAAAGGTAACTATGTGGGTAAAAATAAATGAATATCCACTAAACAAAATACAATAGTAGTGTTTTGAGACCTCAAATGCATAAAGAATTCAAAGGCATGGTAACAGCGAAATTTGTGGCAGTTTGGGGAAAGGAAGATGTGCATCTCAACTGTTTATTAAAACTGACCATATGCTGGCCATAAAACCAATGCCCAGACCTTTCAGAGAATAAAAATCACTCAGGACTTCCATGGTGGTCCTGAGGTTAAGAACAGACTGCTGGAGGACACAGGTTCGATTCTAGGTCTGAGAAGATTCCATGTGCCATGAGGCAGCTGAGCTGGCATCTGCAGCTGTTAAAGTCTGCTTGCATAGAGACTGCTCTAGAGAAGCCCCTGCAGTGAGAAGCCCACACACTGCAGAGAGTAGTCCCTGCTCACTGCAACTAGAGAAAGCCCGCGCTGAAATGAAGACCCAGCACAGCCACACACACACAAAATCACACAGATTATGATTTCCAATAATAGTAAAATTAATCTTGAAAACAACAAACAGCAAAAAGTTAACTTAAAAATCCCACAATACTTGGAGATCACGAGAACTAAAGGTAGTAACTAATAAACATATTAATTAAGAATTTTCAGTGAGTATCAGAAAACATTTTTATTGCATAATAATAAATATAGATATGTAAAAACTTGTGAGATGTTGTTAAATTGGAAATTAGAATGAAATTTGTAGTTTTAAAAGCAATATATTAGAAGAGTAAAAATGGTGAAAATTTAGTCATCTAAATAATCTCAAAAAGTTAGTAATGGTCAGTTAAAAAAACTCCACAAAAACCCACAACAAATAAAATGGAAGGAAGCAAAGATGATACAGAAATTAATGAAATAGAAATCAATAAATGGAGATAATTAATCATACCACAAACCAGTCATTTGAAAAGTATAGCATAATTTTTGAATATCTAGCAAGATTTATCAAGAAATAAAAGTAAAAATTCCTGATCTCAGGAATTAAGGCAAAAAGAACCACTATAGATGCTGCAGGTCATAAGAATCTATACTGTAGACAATTTTGATCTGAAAATTAAAAGAAAAAATGTTTTCTAAGAAACAGCATTTACTAAAATTGATATAAGACAAAATAAAATAAACTGAAAGTTTTTTATCTAATCAATTGAATCACTAGTTAAAAGCCTCCATAGAAAGAGCATTCCAGGTCTAAATGATTTATTTCATGATTCAGTTCAGTTCAGTCATTCAGTCGTGTACCCATGCGACCCCATGAATCACAGCACGCCAGGCCTCCCCGTCCATCACCAAATCCCAGAGTTCACTCAAACTCATGTCCATCAAGTCGGTGATGCCATCCAGCCATCTCATTCTCTGTCATCCCCTTCTCCTCCTGCCCCCAATCCCTCCCAGCATCAGACTCTTTTCCAGTGAGTCAGCTCGTCGCATGAGGTGGCCAAAGTATTGGAGTTTCAGCTTTAGCATCATGATTATATTCTTTCAAATGTTGTGGAAGAAATAAAATCATTCCTATACAAATTCTTCCAGAGGATAAAAATAGAGGGTACATTCCAAACTTGAACTACTTATGAGATCAATATCATAATATCATAACCTGATACATTGAAAGAAATGAAAATTACATTTCAATCTCACTTATAAACATAGGCATAAAAGTCTCAAAAAACATATTAGCAAATTGAATCGAGTGATAAATAAATAGAATAATATTTCATGACCTAATTGAGCTGATTTCAGGAATGCAAGATTGATTAAAGTTTGAAAATCAACCAATGTAATTCATTGTACTAGCAGAACACTTCAGAAAAAAATACGATTTCATTAAAAGAAAAATAATTTTCTAAAATTCAATACTTAACAAAGTAGAAGTAAAACTTTCTTAATCTGATACATGATGTTTGCAAAAACAGATAAAATAAGTGTTTATGAAGAATCAGACAAGGATATTCACTACATCTTTGCAAATCAAAGTAAGGTTTATAGATTGACAGCATCTGTATCTCTAGGGAGCTTGTTAAAAATGTAGACTCCTAGGCCTCACTTCAGACTTACCCTCTTAGAATTTGCATTTTAAGAAAATCTCCAATAGTTTTATATGTATGTTGAATTATGAGAAGGATTTCTTTAAACCACTTTGATTCTTTATGGTCTTATGGTCTCTGTTAATGGTGGTCTTAACAATTGCAATAAGATAAGACAAATAAATAACATGTACAAGGGCTACAAAGTGAGGAAGTGAGGTGTCATGATTCAGGACAACCAGATAGTATATGTAGAAAATCTGAAAACTCTATAGATAAGTTATTAGAATTAATAAGTGAAGTTAGTAAGGCTGCTGGATGCATATTTAGCATAAAAAGTTAAAAGTATTTCTATATACTAGTAAGAATTGATAATAAACTTGGAAATTTAAAATGGTACTTAGGGGAAAAAACGCAGTAAAAAAAAAACTAAGTAAACTAAAATATTTTCTGTGCTGAAACCTGTAGAACATTATTGGAAAACACTACAAAAACCTAAATGAATGCAAAGATATACCATATTTTTGTGCTGGAATATTTTATACTGTAAGAATGCTAATTTCCCACAAATTAATCTAAGCATTGCAATTCTAGTAAAAATTCTAGAAGCTTTTCTGGTGAAAAATAATAAGCTTCAAAAAATAAGATTCAGAATTACAATGAAAGTGAAAAGTTTCAAGAGTATTTTAAAAATATTTGAATAAAAAGAACAGGGCTTTCTCTACTTGATATTGAGACTTAACTAAAAAAGCTATTGTAATTAAGACAGAGTCGTAAGCACATTGGGCAGGCAGATGGACCAATAGAACAGAATACAGTCCAAAATTGTATGTAAAGTTATCTGAATTTTGATGAAGTTGCCACTATAATACAGTAAAGAAAGGATTGCTGTTTCAATAAATGATGCTGGGTAAATTGGCTATCCATAGGAGCTGTAAGAGATGCCTGTTCAGTCTCTGGGCCTGGAAGATACCCTGGAGGAGGGCATGGCAGCCCACTCTAGTATCCTTGCCTGGAGAATCCATGGACAGAAGAGGCTTGCAAGGCTACGGTCCATGGCATTGCAAAGAGTCAGACACAACTGAAGCGACTTAGGACACAGCACACACAAGGGAACTGAACTTTGATGTTCCTTTATTCTACTGAAAGCAGAAATTCCAAATTCATCTGGAATAAGGTAACTATAGATCTAAATATAGAATCTACAATAGTAAAGCTACTAGAAGATAACTTAGAAGAATATGTTGACCTGAAATGGGTAAAATTTCTTAAACTAGGCAAAAAACACACTTGCCCATAAAAGAAAAGATTGGAGAATTCTACTTCCCAGGTTGCATTAGTGGTAAAGAAACTGCCGACCAATGCAGGAGACATAAGAGATGTGGGTTCAGTCTCTGGTGGGGAAGATCCCCTGGAGGAGGGCATGGGAAAACTCCATGGGCAGAGGACCCCAGAGGCCTATAGTCCTTGGGGCTGCAAAGAGTCTAATGTGACTGAAAGGACTTAGCACAGCAGGGCACTTCATTAAAATTAAGAAGTTTTGTTCATCAAAAGAACACTGTTAGGAAACTGAAAATGCAAACCACAGAGTGAGACTATGTCTGGAATTCATACGTCCACCAAAGATCTCCCAGAAGAAACCTTTACAAATTAGTAATCAATAATCAATAATCTAATACGTAAAATAGAAAAAGCATTTGAACAGTCACTTCACAAAAGATAACATCAAAATAGCCAACATGAAAAGGTGCTCAACCACAATTAGTCATCAAGAAAACACTGATTATTACCAAAATGTGGTATGCTGCTGCTGCTAAGTCGCTTCAGTCCTGCCCAACTCTGTACGACCCCATAGATGGCAGCCCACCAGCCTCCCCCGTTCTGGGATTCTCCAGGCAAGAACACTGGAGTGGGTTGCCATTTCCTTTTCCAATGCATGAAAGTGAAGTCGCTCAGTATAAATCTGCCCAAATGGCTGAAGTTATAAAGACTGTCAATAGCAATATCTTATGAGAATATGGGACCAACAAAAATTATCACACACTGCTAAGGGGAGTAAAAATTCATTGCACGAAAGTGACCCTTTTGTCAAGTACCTATGTGTAACCATAGCCATGTGGGAGCCAACTAAGAAAGTAACTTGAGAGATCAGACTCAGAGCAGTCCTGTGTTCTTTAAAAGCTGGGGCAGAGTGAAAAGGAGCTGAGACAAGAGAAATAGTCAGATCACCTCCTCTTTGGGGTTCATTTCAACATCTTACCACTCAAGTGCTGGTTTCCTAGGTGATGCTGATGGTCAAGAATCTGCCTTTCAATGCAGGAGACACAAGAGACGTAGGTTTGATCCCTGGGTTGCGAAGATCCCCTGGAGGAGGAAATGACAACCCACTCCAGTATACTTGCCTGGAGAATACCACAAACAGAGGAGCCTGGCGGGCTACAGTCCATAGAAGCTTTGAAGAGTCCGATGTCACTATAAGTACCACTCAAGCAGTAGAAGCAAGTTTGACCAAAGAGAGCTCCATTTCCATTTAATTAATTAACTAATGTGTGTGTTTATATTTTTAGACTGGTAACTGTATTAGTCATCTGTGCTGCATAACAAATTACTCTCAGACTTAGCAGCTTACACAACAAGCATTTGTTATTTCCAAGTTTCTCAAGGTCACAAAACCAGGGAGGATTAGCTGGATGGTTCTCGCTTAGGGTTATGTTAGAATCACAAGCTTGCAGTGACCCTGGGCTGGGGTTATCTGAAGAGGGTAAGGAATCTACTTCCAAGCTCTCTCCAGTGGCTGTTGGGAGAGGAGGCTGCAGGTGACTCCCTTGTGGGCCTTTTACCTTGCTCACACCTCATGGCATCTGGTGTAACTCTATGGTTAGTGATTCCAAAATAGAACTGCCATACGACCCAGCAATCGCACTCCTGGGCATACACACCGGAGGAAACCAGAATTGAAAGAGATACATGTACTCCAATGTTGATCGCAGCACTGTTTATAATAACCAGGACCTGAAAGCAACCTAGATGTCCATCTGCAGACACAATGGAGTATTACTCAGCAATTAAAAAGAATACATTTGAATCAGTTCTAATGAGCTGGATAAAACTGGAGTCTATTATACAGAGTGAAGTAAGCCAGAAAGAAAAACACCAATACAGTATACTAACTCATATATATGGAATTTAGAAAGATGATAACGATAACCCTGTATACAAGACAGCAAAAGAGACAGATGTATAGAATAGTCTTTTGGACTCTGTGGGAGAGGGCAAGGGTGGGATGATTTGGGAGAATGGCACTGAAACATGTATATTATCATATGTGAAATGAATCACCAGTCCAGGTGCGATGCATGATACAGGATGCTCGGGGCTGGTGTACTGGGATGAACCAGAGGGATGGGATGGGGAGGGAGGTGGGAGAGGGGTTCAAGATGGGGAACACATGTACACCCAGGGCAGATTCATGTCAATGTATGGCAAAACCAATACAATAAAGTAATTAGCCTCCAATTAAAATAAATAAATAAAAGAATGCTCAAGACAGAAGCTGCAGGCTTTTATAACCTAATATTAGCAGTGAAAGCCTTCCCAGGTGACAGAGTGGTAAAGAATCCACCTGCCAATACAGGAGGCCATCAGAGACTCAGGTTCGATCCCTGGGTCAGGAAGTTCCCCTGGAGAAGGAAATGGCAGTCTGCTCTAGGATTCTTGCCTGGAAAATCCCATGGACAGTAGAGCCTGGTGAGCTATAGTCCGAAGTGTTTCAAAGAGTTGACAGAAGTGACATTCTTCTGGCATTTTTAAATTCATAAAAGCAAATTAAAAGTCCAACCTATACTCATGGAGTCAAGTACCATCATGGTACTGGGTCAAGTACCATCTCTTGAGAAGAGTATCAAAGAATTTATAGATGTACGTTTAAGGTCACACTGTCCAAACATTCACATGTTATAAGGGTCAGAATATATAAAAATCTCCCCAGGACACCAGTTCCATTTCTTGGGGTTATCCATTTCTTGTGTGTCCCAGAGACAGTCTGTGCTGTGCTGTGCTTAGTCGTTCAGTTGTGTCAGACTCTTTGCGACCCCGCCAGGCTTCTCTGTCCATGGGGATTCTCCAGCCAAGAACACTAGAGTGGGTTGCCATGCCTTCCTCCAGGGGTTCTTCTTGACCCAGGGATTGAACCCAGATCTCCTGTGTTGTGGGTGGATTCTTTACCCTCTGAGCCACCAGGGAAGCCTCAGAGACAGTCAGTCTATGAAGTTACAAATGCTGCTAACACTTTAAATCCTTTGAAAGATCTAGTTGCAGTGCATGTGTGCTAAGTTGCTTCAGTCATGTCTGACTCTGCAACCCCATGGACTGTAGCCCACCAGGCTCCTCTATCCATGAGATTCTCCAGGCAAGAATACTGGAGTGGGTTGCTGTGCTCTCCTCCAGAGGATCTTTCCAATCCAGGGATCCAACCCACATCTCCTACGTCTACTGCATTGGCAGGCAGGTTCTTTACCAATAGCCCCACCTGGGAAAATACGGCTAACACTAACTCCTTTGAAAGCTATAGCTGCAGTACTATGAATTAACCAGTCTCCCTGACTTTTATCAGTTCAAATCAGCACTGTTTTCTATGCAGGGTGTGAGCAGAGGAATAGAGAATGACCTTCTCCATTCCTTCTCATAAACTCTTGCCAACTTCAACCCACTTATAATTGTAGTATATGCCTTTTAAAATATTGGCTTAACAAAAGCTATTTAATTGTAGCTGTTTCTTCCCCCACTTTGGAACATTCTTTGTGGCTTTCTTTCACTGTTAGCCAGGGCCTTAGGCAGTTACTAGAAAGGACTAAATTGAGTTGCTTTTGTTATTAGCTGTGGTTTGTGAGTCAGCTTACTGCTTCTAAAACAATTACCAAAGGAAGCTATTATTTTGAATAGAAATTTGAGTATATTTAGAAGAAAACGAACCATGTATTTTCTTCTGGCTGCCTCTGCTTCCCAATCTCATTTCAAAGATGAAAAGACTTAAAAAAGAAAGAGAGCAAAGAAGGAGAGAAAAAGAAAGGGTTAGATTGAGAGCAAGAGAAAGGGAAAGTGAAAGACGGAGATGTGGAGACAGGGCTTGAAAGGAGCATGGCAATGCTCAAACACTGGGAAAATTACATTTTAAGAACATACAGTTAAATTATTTTATTATCTTGA